>NW_006921676.1:6852879-6863805 GCF_000298275.1 Orycteropus afer afer | reverse complement strand
TGGTTTGGGTGATAGTTTACAGAGCACATTAGTTTCCCATTCAATAATTTGTACACATTTAGTTTGGTGACATTATTTTCAGTCCCTTCAATGTAATAGCACTCTTCCCACTTGCTCCCTGGATTCCCTGTTTTCATTTGTTCTTCTTTCCTGCCCCTTCCAATCTTCTGAACTTTTTTAGGGGGCAAATGCTATCCTTTTGGTCTGGTCTGGTTGATTGTTCCAAGGAGTACGTTCCTCACAGGAGTTATTGTTCATTTTATGGGTTTGTCTGTTTTTTGGGGATGGGTTCAATTCCAGGTTTGAATGGTTTTTAAGGGCCGTAGTCTTGGTGGTTCATGTTTTCCCTTTTCTTATATACATCATCAGAAAATAATAACCCTCTTTGACAGCAATATCAGCAGTAGTAACTTTTTATTGTGTTATTCTGTAAAACATGGAGATTACAAAACGTAAGTTGTCTTAGCTACAATGGGGGTCTTCATCACCTGATCAAAATAATCATTTAAAGAGTTTTAAATTCTAAATACAGCACTGGATCCCTGGTGTAATTGGTCTTGGAAAGCTTAAAGGAGTCTTGGAACAGTTACATTAAAATAGAAGATCAGATATTTATGTGATATTCCAAGGTTAATTTTTTTTTTAACTAATTAATTTTTGCAATGTTTCTTCCCCCTCTCTCCCACTCCTGGTAACAAACAAAATTTCCTGCAAGTTTAATAATAATAATCAAGGTTACTATAGTTTGATCTGCATGTCTGTAAAGATTGTGGAAGATAATATTTTATATTATCTTCATAGGGTCGCTATGAATCAGAGATGGTTGATGGCACATGACAACATATTATTAAAACTTTTTAATATGGAAACTCAGAAATATAAAAGTAAAAAAATACAAAAGTTAAAAAGAACAGTATAATAAATCTCTGTGTATTTATCATCCAATATCAGCATTTATCAATATATGGCCAAACTTATTTCATTTCTGCCTTCCATTTTGTCCAAGATAATTTTGAAGCAAATCTGAGACAGTATATTATTTAATCCATAAATATTTTGATAGAAGATTAGATTTTAAATGAAATTTTGTCATTAATATGACTTTGTTACAGAAATTTGTTACCGAAGTTTGGGGAAATAGTTTGATTAACTAATTGATCTGGTATTGGGTGGGTGTGACCTGGGAAATAAGGTTAGTTTTAAGGTTAAGCTGAGAAATAAGATTAGTTTCATAGGATGGGGACACAGGAAGGAGGACTTTCAAAACAATTTTTTTTTTAATTGTGATTTATGTGAATGTTTACAGAGCAAATTCATTTTCTGTACAACAGTTCATACACGTTTTGTTTCATGACATTGATAGTAATCCCCATAATGCAACAGCTTTCTTCCCATTTCTTTCCTGTGGTTACTTTTCTCTGTGTTCTTGTTGAGCTATCTTCCTATGAAAGTACTGCCTTCTGATTTCTCATGGTTGATCATCCTAAGGAGTGCCACCTACCTGTAAAATGGGACTATAAAATGATGCAACCACTGTGGAAATTGGTACTACGATTCCTTAAAAAGTGGGAAATAGAAATACCATTTGACCCAGCAACCCATTACTAGGTCTATATCCTAAAAAAGTGAGAGCCAGTACATGAATAGATAATATGCACACTCATGTTCATCACAGCACTATTCACAATAGCAAAGAAATGGAAACAGCCTAAATGCCTATCAGTCAGTGGAGGAGTGGATAACCAAACTGTGGTACATAAACACAAAGGAATACTATGTAACACTAAAGAACAATGTAGAATCTGCAAAACACCAGTAACATTTATACCACATTACCTGGTGTAAATATTCACCTTTTATGCCTATCATTTAGCTGGAAGCCACAGGAATGAGTTCAATTCCAGGCTTAAAGGGTGACTAGGGGCCATAGTCTAAGGGTTTCACCAGTCTCTATCAGACCAGTAAGCCTGGACTTTTATGATTTTGAGTTTTCCCCCACATTTTTCTCCCACTCTACCCAGGATCTCCTATTTTGATCCCTTTCTGAGTGCTTGACGGTGGTCGTTGGGCACCATCTAGTTCTGGTCTCAGTATCATTTAGCCTGAAGTTTGCATGGTCTACTAGTCTCTTGGACTAATTGTTTCCATGTGTCTTTGGTTTTCTTCATTTTTCTTTGCTCCAGATGAGGGAAAGACCAATTGTTGCATCTTAGAAGACTGCTTGCAGGCCCTGGTGGCATAGTGCCTAAGGCATTTGACTGCTGACCAGAAGACTGGTGGTTCAAACCCACCAGCCACTTCTCAGAAGGAAGGTCGGGTAATCTACTTCCATAGTGATAATGCCTCGGAAACCCAAGGAGGGGTCGCTAGGAGTCAGGTACAAGTTGACGGCAGTGCGTTCATTGGTTCGTTCGTTACTTCTCCCCAGAGTAGGATATGTTGTTGTTGTTATGTACCGTCGAGTTGGATCCGACTCATAGTGACCCCTCCTTGGGTTTCCGAGGCAGTATCACTATGGAAGTAGATGCCCCATCTTCCTTCTGAGGAGTGGTTGGTGGGTTTGAACCGCCAGCCTTCTGGTTAGCAGTCAAGTGCCTTAGGCACTATTTTACCAGACTCCCGAGTAGGATATAGAATGATATTTTTGTGTAGTGTATTATGCCAGTTGAGCTTAATGGGAATATGGTGAACATTTACACCAGGTAGGTAGTGCACCTACTTGTGCACTCCTTACAGTGCGTTCCTCACTACCGTGGTCCCAGTCCCAGAGGCTGAACGACTTACTCTCTCAAGGTGTTTCGGATGGCTAAGAAGTTATCATAACTTTGTTCCTTGTTAGTGCTATTGTATAGATGGACATTCTAATAGCACATACAAATACATATATAGAAATATTGTCTGCCAAACTTATATGTGGTCATGGGTAAATTCCCTTTTGCCCAGACATACCTGATCATTTAGCCTGCTCTGGTAGCGTAGTGCCTAAGGCATTTGACTACTAAGCAGAAGGCTGGTGGTTCAAACCCACCAGCCACTCCTTGGAAGGAAGATTGCACAGTCTACTTCCGTAGTGATACTGCCTCAGAAATCCAAGTAGGGGTCACTATGGGTCAGATCCAACTCCACGGCAGTGAGTTTGGTTTGGTTGGTGTACCTATGTATGCACTCACAGATTAATGTTTGTTATTACTGATAATGCAGTATTGTGTATGTAAAAGTGTTTATCTTTGTTTTGTGTACCTCTTGTGCACCTTTCTGTGTCTTCCTTTTCATTAGTGTTATCATGTTGATCACTTGCTTTTGGTATATTGCCTTCCCTCACCCAAATTAATACTTGTCACTTACCTATCTAACAATTTTCCTTCCTCTCTCCTCCCATCCCTGGTAACCAACAAAGAAAGTTTCCTTCCATATGTAAACTTTTCCTTGGCTTTTTATAGTAGTGGACTAATACAATATTTGTCTTTCTGTGATTGATTTATTTCACTCAACATAATGTCTTCCAAGTTCACCCACATTATGTGGTATTTTGCAGATTCTACGTTGTTCTTTAGTGTTACATAGTATTCCATTGTGTTTATGTACCACAGTTTGGTTATCCACTCACTCCTCCATTGATGGGCACTGATGCTGTTTCCATTTCTTTGCTACTGTGAATAGTTCTGCAATGAACATGAGTGTACGTATTATCTATTCATGTACTGGCTCTCACTTCTTTAGGATATAAACCTAGTAATGGGATTGCTGGGTCAAATGGTATTTCTATTTCCAACTTTTTCAGGAATCATAGTACCAATTTCCACAGTAGTGATGTCATTTTACAGTCCCATCAACAGTGTATGGACGTCCCAGTCTTTCCACATCCTCACTAGCATTTGTTATTTTCTGTCTTGTTGAACTTTGCTATTAATCCTGGGGTGAGATGGTATCTCATTGTTTTGATTTACATCTCTCTAATAGCTAATGATTGTGAACATTTCTTCATGTGTTTGTTGGCTGCCTGGATATCTTCTTTGATAAAGTGTCCATTTATGTCTTCTGCCCATTTTTTAATAGGATTGTTTGTCTTTTTAATGTTGATGTGTTGGAGTTCTTTATAAATGTTAGAGATAAGTCCATTATCAGATATGTGACTGCTGAATATATTTTCCCAATCTGTAGGTTCTGTTTTTACTCTTGGAGAAGTCTTTTGAAGTGCATAAGAATTTAATTTTTAGAAGGTCTCAGTCATCTAGTTTATCTTCTGTTGTTGGTACATTTTTACTTATCTTTGGTGGCCTGTTAATACCACCACATATTAAAGCCCCTAAGTTTGCCCCTATTTTATCTTTGATGAACTTTATAGTTTTAGGTTTTAGATTTAAATTTTTGATCTTTTGTGTATGATGTGAGATATATAGCTTTTGTTTCATTTTTATGCAAATGGAGACGATTTCATTTTTAATCAACTTGACCACACACAACAAGAACAGTATCTTTTAGAAAGAGGTCCCTGAGTGGTGTATATAGTTAAGCACTCAGCCACTAACTGTAAGGTTGGCAGTTCACATCTACCCAGAAATGCCTTGGAAGGAAGGCCTGGTGATCTGCTACCATAAAGTCACAGCCATTGAAAACCATGGAGCACAGTTCTCTGAAACAAGTGGGGTTGCCATGAATTTGAATCTACTTGACAGCAACTGATACAGTCTTTTGGGTTTTTTTAATTTCTCAGAGATTAAAAATCAGTTTGATTTACCGCCTCAGAAACCCAGTGGGAGTTGCTATGAGTCGGAATCAACTTGATGGCATTGGGTTTGGTTTTGGTTTGGTTTTAGAGAGTATATACATGAAGAATAAAAGAGTCATTCCATATTGGTCACAGAAACATGAAAATGATGCATGAACCCTGTGATTACATAACAAAATTTGTATTTCTTTAACATCTCCTTTTAAAAGTAAATGAAAAATAACTGACTTTTTCATTAAAGTAATTTCATTAAAACACATTTAAAAGAAAATATATGTCTTTCTGAAAAATTAAAAGATATTGATTAAGCTTGTACTGTTTGTCAAGTTCTAGAATTTCATTATCTCTGTTGCAAGCCTCTGACAGCATTATCATTTTTGAGTACCTGCATTGAGCCAGAACTGTGGCTTAGTGTCAAAGGTATTTGACTGCTAACCAGCAGGTTGGAGGTTCTAAATCCACCAGCCTCTCTGTGGAAGGAAGATGAGGCAATCTACTTCCATGAAGATTTACCACCTTGAAAACCCAGTGAGGGTCACTATGAGTCAGAATCAACTCGATGGCAGTGGGTTATCCTCCAAGGCACATGTTATTATACTCAATTTACAGTTGAGAAAATTAGAACTCAGAGTTAAGTAATTAGCCTAAGGTTTCACAGTTTTTAGATGTCAGGGATGGGATTTAATAAGAAGTGTGAGTCAATACTCTTTGTTTTTCCCACTGTACTAAGAAAGTAAATATTTTCAGAATTTCATAGAGTAGTCAGATTATCTCTAAGTAAAGAGATGATTAACGAAATTAAGAACTAAGATAATTTTTTTTAAGGAAGAAAAGGCCTATATCTTTACTGCAGTCTGGGATTATTTTGTTTGTTGTTGTTTATTCCGATTGAGAAACAAAGGTAAAGAAGATCTAACTATGTATGTATCTCAGTTTGTTTGGCTGTATTTCTGACAAGGACATCTGCCTTTTGGTCCTAAGTTTGGGTTTTTCAAATAAAGACAATCTAGTGTGGTAGGCAGAATGATGAATGGCCCCCTAATGATATCCATATCCTAATGTGAATATGTTAGGAGCTCTGGTAGCATAGTGCCTAAGGCACTTGACTGCATACCAGAAGGCTGGCGGTTCAAACCCACCAGCCACACAACATCAGATTGTTTTGACCCAGTATGAAGACAGCTTCTATGTAATAGAAGTGTTCTAATGTTTTTAACCACAGAAAATCAGAGTCCTTCCTCTTTATTTAGAGAATGGAGAACTCAGTAGAGAAGATAGTCATGGCCACTACATAGTCTCTTAACTTTTAAGTTCTGCTTCTGGAGGAGAGTTTTCACTATCATTTTGTGTTGGAAACAACAATGTCCTAGATGTCACTGACTTATAGGAAATACTGAGTTTGGAAATTGTTTTTAAAGTTCCATTTGATAAATTTTTAGCTTCTAATGAAGACAGTCTATTGAAAATGGAAAAATGATCTGCACAATCTATAGTATGATCGATCATACTTCCCCATCTGTATTGAAAACAGTATATACAGGCACATCTCGTTTTATTTCACTTCATTTAATTGCATTTAGCAGATACTGTATTTTTTACAAATTGAAGGTTTGTGGTAACCCTGAGTTAAGTCTATCAGTGCAATTTTTCCAACAGCACGTGCTTACTTCGTGTCTCTATGTCACATTTTGGTAATTCTCACAATATTTCAAACTTTTTCATAATGCTATTACACACTTAATAGACTACAGTATAGTGTAAACATAACTTTTATATGCCGTGGGAAACCAGAAGATTCGTCTGACTCCCTTTATTGCCATATTTACTTTATTGCAGTTGTCTAGAACTGAACCTAGAGTATCTCCAGGTATTTCAAATCCCTATTCAGAGGCATTTACAGACTCTAATGTCAGCTATCAACCTCTCATATCAAGAACTCCTTTAGTGCTAGGATCACAAACCTAAGCTCTTCAAAATTTAATAGCTAACATCTGGTATGGCTCTGAACTATTCAACTTATTCTGAATTTAGTTTTTGCATATACTTATAGTAAATTCAAGGAGCTCTGGTAGTGTAGTGCCTAAGGCACTTGACTGCTAACCAGAAGGCTGGCAGTTCAAACCCACCAGCCACTTCTTGGAAGGAAGATGGGGCAATCTACTTCCGTAGTGATACTGCCTCAGAAACCCAAGGAGGGGTCGCTATGAGTTGGGTCCAACTCCACGGCAAATAACAACATAGTAGTTATTTGTTTTTGTTTTTGTTTTTTGAAAAAAGCTTCTTTGTCTTATGTTTCATACTGATTAGGGAATATAAAGGAATTTCTATTTTCTGTTCTAATTTACATTCACAAAGTGATTTTACCTTTTATAATGAAGTTCATTAGCAAGAATAAAAACAGTTTCCTTCTTAAGCTGGCCACAATAAATAGCTCCTGAGGCACTCCAAGAGAGTATGTGAAGCTTTAGGAAAGAAATTAACTTTCCAGGTCTTCCTTAACCTACTCCCAACCCTACTCACCCTAACACCTTTATCTCCCAAGTTTTATCTGAAAGAGCAGCCCCTTCTTATTCAAACTAATGTGCCTTAATACTCATTCCTACCCCTGCCTTCCAGAGTTCTCTCCTATCTATCCATGCCTCAGACAGCTTGCTGAGACCAGCTAAAAACTCATTATCCTTATGAGAACTATTCCAGCCCGCAATGTCCTATTCTTTCTCTGAACTTGGGAAGCATTTGAGTATCAGCCAATTAAGTACTTAGTAAGAGATCAACTTAAACTGTTCTACAATCATTTCATGTATATTAATTTTACTAAGCCAACTTCACTGTAAACTACCTGGCAGCTGGTACCACATACCACACTTAACTTTCTAACTCCCATAGTTCTAGTCATGTAAGTAACACTGTATTTTACTGACTACTGTATTTTTACACAAATAACCCACACTTTCTACATTTGTTTGCTAATCACTCCTTCCTCACCTTCCACCCCAGAAGTATATTTGTAAATGTGCTGTGCTAACTTTTTTTTTTTATAGCAACATGCATAGTGGCCCTTATGAAAAAAAAATGGGGGGGGGGCCGGTTGGCACATATTATTTGCATAAAAATATGCTCATTGATAATGATATAAGTTTCTGCTTATTTAAATTCCAGCAACAGGGATAACAACTGGCAATCTTATAAACAGATCTTCCTCCCAGATATATGTCAATGTAAAGTTATATACACACAAATACAACTACATATAAATGGGATCATGCTATACATACTGTTCTATAACATCCTTTTTTCACTTTCAAAATAATACTAACTGGATTCTGAGTTCTCTGAGAAGCTTTAATGAAACATTTCCCAAACTACATTCTGCAGCATACTAATCAAGATGCATAAATGAGAGGAGTCCTTTTGTCATACAAATTTGGGAAACATGG
Organism: Orycteropus afer afer; assembly: GCF_000298275.1. Taxonomy (NCBI): domain Eukaryota; kingdom Metazoa; phylum Chordata; class Mammalia; order Tubulidentata; family Orycteropodidae; genus Orycteropus; species Orycteropus afer. The sequence continues at coordinate 6,855,639 of NW_006921676.1, read as the reverse complement.
TTCACTTGGGGTTTCACAATCACAACAACATATTAATGAATCTCAGAAGTCCTAAAGTAATTTTGGAGTTTTATGCCATACCTAATAACCATGACAAGAATGTTTCTTGGCATACCTTGGAAAAACCTTGCTTGGTGTTTTTAGCATTCTATAAACTGCTGGCTCAGGCACATAACAGGTGCAGAATAACATGGAATCTGCTATGCACTTTCAACAGTGCAAGTCTTAATTATTTAATGACAAAATAGAAAATACTATGAATTGAATTGAAGAACATGGAACAAATATTATAGAGTTGAATACAACTTTAAATTCAGATTTAATACCCAATCATGATAATTATTAGGAGACAATCAGCTTTACATTAGAATACCTTTCATGGGGGAAGGGAACACAATCATTATCAGTTTTCAATGCTGGGATTGATTTATGTTAACTTTTTTAAAGAAAAAAACAAGGTTGAAAAATAATTTGATGAAAAGTTGTTTGGCAGTCTGATTTGTAACTGCTTAAAAAGACCTTCTTTGTCAATTCTTTCTTCTATGGACTTTATTCACTCTTTTTCCTAATTTCTTTTTAAACACAGTCACATGTTTATTGGAAATAATAATTCAATGTGATGATAACTTAAAATGATTTTATGACTACTTGGAGTCTCACATACATTAAAAATTAAGTTTGAACATCTTTAAAGTGGGCAAATCTCAAAGCTAGGGGAGATTAAGTAATTTTATACAGAAAAAACATTCATTCTCCTTCCTTTAAAGGTTTCAAAAATTCCTATTACATGTACACAGAACACAGCAGGTCTGAGGCTCCTATCCTTCGAAAGGTCTGCTTGCAAAGTTGGGGTCTGGCTGACAACCAATTCCTCATACTGATATAAAATTTGCCTTAAATCGTAAGGGTGGCTCACTGTGCTTAGATTATTTTTGCAAATGATATGGTTTATGCGGACTACCTTCCTTCTTTCTAGAAATCTGAAATTTTGGTATGTGATGGGCAGAGGCTGACTCTACGACCAGTCACAATAACAACCTTAGGTCCTGAGTTTCTAATGAGCTTCCCTAGTAGACACATTTTCTCACAATTCTGCTGGAGGAATTCTGCACATCCTATGTGACCTAAAAGGACCTCTTGTGGTGCAGTGGTTAAAGCATTCAGCTGCTAACCAAAAGGTCGCAGTTCAAATCTACCAGCTATTCCATAGCAAAAAGATGAGGCAGTCTGCTTCCATAAGATTTACCACCTTGAAAACCCTATAAGAAGTTCTACTCTGTCCTACAGGGTCACAAGGAGTTGGAATCAAATGATGGCACTGGGGTTGGTTTTTGGTTATGTGACCCAAATGGGAAAGATCTCTTGGAAACTTGTGCCTTGTTTCCTCTGGACCTGTTTGCTGATTTTGCTTTGTATCCTTCCACTGTAATAAACCACAGCTGTGGGGACGACTATACTGAGTCCTGTGACTCCTTCTAGCACATCACCAAACCTGAGGGTGGTCTGGGAGACCCCAACATACCGTGGACCCTGAGTTACTTCCTACTGATAAAAGAATTTATAATTATCCTACATGGTATGAATTAATCCACTTGACAAAAGTTTATTTTCTCCCTTTTTTGTAAAGTCTGTATATTAAAGCCGAGTAACAGATTACTGCTTGAGTTAATAGCACTGCCAATCCAGCTCTAGCTCAGGGATCATTCAGAGACCTTGAAATGTATTTAATGTCAGCCTAAAAATAAATTACATTCCTTGGGGGTTAGTTCTATCTAAAAGCTACCTTTTGGCACCACCTACATTTTTAAAAATTTAAGGAATTCCACTGTTTTGTAAATTAAAAAACAAAAAACAAACCAAGCACTAGTGAAGGCAACTAGTGAAGGAATGACTTGAGCACCCACCATGAGCCAAGTACTGTGCTTGATACTTTTAATACATATATAATTTTTATTCATATATACTTACATACATATACTTTTTATACTCAAGCCACAGAATGACCCTGAGATTAGCTTCATTTCACCAGGGGGGAAAAAAAAATCTCAAAATATATTTAAACAACTGTCCAAACAACTATTATTAGGAAGCAAAGTCAAAATTTGAACCTATCCACCACAAAGCCATGCTGCTTGATTTTCTACGTAGTCTGTATTATAAATTCCCAATGTAGCTAAAGCTAGGTATATTTGCTTTTTATGGCTATCGTAACAAATTATTATAATTTAGTGCCTCTGAACAACTCAAACTGGTTATCTTATAGTTCTGGATGTCAGAAATCCAAAATAGGCCTCAGTGGCTAAAAGAAGGTAGGTATCAGCAGGACACCTCGGTTCTTTCCTGGAGGCTTTAAGGGAAAATCTATTTTCTTGCTTCTACAAGTGGCCTGCATTCCTTGGTTCATCCTTCCATCTTCAAAGGCAGCAATGAGCAGTTAAATCTTTCTCATTTCACATCACCCTGACACTTTCTCTTCTGCCTCCCTTCTCCAAGGGAGAAGAACTCTTGTATTATAAGAACCCTTGTGATTATACCTGGTCTACTGGATAGTACAGGATAATTGTCTTAAGATCAGCTGATTAGCAACCTTAATTCCATTTTGGATCTTAAATCCCTTCTGTCCTGTAATCTAACATATTCACATTGTTGTTGTTTGCCGTCGAGTCGGCCCCGACTCATAGCAACCCCTCCTTGGGTTTCCGAGGCAGTATCACTACGGAAGTAGGATTGCCCAACCTTCCTTCCGAGGAGTGGCTGGTG
>NW_006921676.1:6845179-6848965 GCF_000298275.1 Orycteropus afer afer | reverse complement strand
GAAACCCAAGGAGGGGTCGCTATGAGTCGGGTCCAACTCGACAGCACATAACAATAGCAACAATATGAATAAAGCCAGTGACTGACATTAAGAAGAATGCATCTCAGTTACTTCCATTATTCATTTAGCCAGTTAAATTTCAGTTCCAAGGAGTTGGGGCTAAATTCGGTGAAGCCCCTTTGTTGTATGAAGTGAACCTGGAACATCTCTACTAATGTCTCAGCAATGCTTGGAAATTGACATATGGGATCTCTCACAAAAACATAACCAATGTGAAGATGAAAAATGATGTTTCCCTAGCATTATGCATCTCTCCTCAGTAACTTCCCCATTTTCTGAACCAGAAATGCTCCAACCCAGACTTTCACATTTAGTTCAGTTTGCCCTATGGATATTCTCTTGTCAGTACTTGTACCTCCTGTATAGGCTGTGAGTCCTCTTTCCTGGGCACAGGAGATGATGACATCACTCTAGAACAGGGGTTGACAAACTATTCTACATGAGCCAAATCCAGCCCAATGCCTGTTTTTGTAAATAAAGTTTTCTTGAAACATACCAAAAAAAAGCAAACCAAACTCACTGCCTCTGAGTCTATTCAACTCATAGTGACTCCTCCTTCTTGGGTTTCTGAAGTGGTATCTTTATGGGAGTAGATTGCCTAGTCTTCCTTCTGAGGAGTGGCTGGTGGGTTTGAACCTTCTGGTTCTTGGAACATAGCCAGTCCTATTATTTATGTATAGTTTGCAGGTATTTTCATGCTATAATGACACAGTTGACATTGACAGATACATACAGTTACAGAAACTGTATGGTTCACAAAGTCTTAGCTATTGCTATCTGGCCTTTACAGGAAAATTTGTTGACTCCTGCTGTAGTGTATGAAGCACTCCTCAAGAGAGGGCTTAATTTGAATGCCAAAAAAATGAAACTGGTTCCTTCCCTGTATTTCAGTAAGCTACAGTGGCTCCTACATTAGAAGGAAAATACCTTTGTTGCTACTTCAGACTTTTGTCTGACTTTATTTTTTTAAGTGTAAAATTCAGTGGTTGTGCAACTATCACCACCATCTAATTCCAGAACATTTTCATCACCTCAAAAAAGAAACTCCATTGTGTATACTCTTTGGCACCTTATTTACATTATTTTGTGTGCAGAGAAATAGTACAGAGGATAGGTATTCATCATCTTTAAACTTAAAATGTGTTTTCATATCTAGCAAAACTTAAATAAAGTACATTGTAATCAATTTAGAAAACTTCCACATAGTGTATCTCCCAGTTTCACATTTTTCAAAATACTATACCAAATTCTTGGACCAAAAGTGTATGTTTTCTCATATCTGGACATTTTCAGAGAAGGGCCACTTTAAACTTTGTAAAGCTTGTGGAGAGAACTTAAATTTATATATATGTTCCTATTTACGGCAAAGGGATTTAGAGTTATTAGTTACAAGAGGTGAGGCTGCTTTCCAGTGCTTTAACCAATGTCTGAGTGTAGATAAGGACTACTGATACTGATAATTTTCAATGTTTGTTGCAATTAATTAAGTGCATAGAAAACTATACGGATGTTTTAGTTGTCTGAGTAAATTAAGGTAGTTTACTCAGTTTACTAAGAGTCTGAGCTGATAGAGACAACTTAAAGATACAGTTAAGAGAAGTATCTTAGGCTGTCTTGTACTTTTTCAAGATAAAATTTTTCAGTTCTGCTTGTGGAAATATAATTAATTGGTGCTAAGTTTCTTGAGGCCTTATTGGCATTCTCTATTAAAAGCCTAAAATTTTAGTCTTGCTTATCTTTTGACTCTTGACATTTCTTTTTCTAGGAATCTATCCTAAGGACATAATCATGGCTATACACAAAAATATAATTATAAAGATGTTTCTCAAAGTATATTTATAACTGTAAACATTTAAAGCATTAGGAATTGGTTAAATAAATGATATAGTCATATGATAAAATACTGTGAAACCAAAATATAGAAATATATTTAATAATTTGAGACAATGTCCATGACATATCAAGGCTGTTGTTGTTGTTGTTATATGCTGTCAAGTCAGACCCAACTTATAGTGACCCCTCCTTGGGTTTCCGAAGCAGTATCACTATGGAAGTAGATTGCCCAACCTTCCTTCCGAGGCGTGGCTGGTGGGTTTAAAGTACCAGCCTTCTGATTAGCAGTCAGATGCTCTAGGCACTATGCTACCAGAGCTCCTACAAAGTAGAATTGTATGTGCAGTATGATTGTAATTTTGAAAATATAGCCAGCTAGAATTAATTATACATATAACTGTAATCACATTTTATATATTAGTTATTTATCCATTAGTATTTATAGTAGTTTGTACTAAGTGATACAGTTAGGGTTGTTTTTGTTTTAGGGAGTTAGGGAGGGAGTTTATATGTATTTTCTAATTTTGCCCCCATGACATGTACTTTTTTCATAATACAAAAGAGAAAAGCTACTTTTGAGAAGTTGTTTTTTGCTCCTGTTACTTATTTCTTAATTTTCTTTGCAAAAATTTATCTTTTTGCAGCACTAAGTTGTCAAGTGAACCCATTCTCCAAAAATACAGAAAGTTAGGATCTAGAGACATTGGGTTCAGAGTATAGTCCAAGCCAATGGTTAGAAAAATATTTTTATTTTCTCGTTTCTTGCATTACAAATATTCTTTAAGCTTTCTGGATGTGTGCATTTATTTTACAGATACTGAATATCTACCATATACTGAACGTTTTCTAGGCACTAGAAGTAATAATGGAAGGAAGGTTGGGCAATCCTACTTCCGTAGTGATACTGCCTCGGAAACCCAAGGAGGGGTCGCTATGAGTCGGGGACGACTTGACGGCATATAACAACAACAACAACAACAGAAGTATTAATAGTTTAAAAAGCAGACATGATCCCCTTGCCCCTTACATTCTAGTGAGAGAGACAGACAATAAAGAAGCAACAATACATAATGTGACATCAGGTAGTGACATATATTGTGCAGAACAGTAAAGAAGTTTAGGGAGAAGGTATCTCTAGCAGATATGTGACTGATTTATACAAGACGGTGAAGGCTTCTCTGAGGAATAATATTTGATCAGAGAACCAGATGAAATGAGGGGTGAGTCTTAGAGAGGAAAAAGATAAAAGGGTGAGAGTTTTCATGGATGAGGAAGAGCAAGTACAGAGTCCTGGGAGGCAGGACTAACTGAATGTGTTAAGGTCTAAATTTCAGTTAGTATCCCATTCAGTGGGGATATTTTGCTTTCCTCACCCCTGGGGCCAGCTAAGCAGGTCCTAGGGACACATCAGAGGCCCCAGGACAGTGACCCCTGACAGTAAGCAGCCTTGTGTGGTACCCATACCAAAAACCAAAGTCAGTGCCATCAAGTCAATTCCAACTCATAGCAATCCCCATTGGGTTTCCAAGTCTATTAAATCTTTACAGAAGCAGAAGGCCCCATCTTTCTTTCATGGAGTGGTTGGTGGGTTCAAACCACTGACCTTTTAGTTAGTAGCCAAATGCCTTAACCACTACACCACCAGAGCTCCTTACAGTAGCCACAGTACTATAAATTGCCATTTATCCTGTCAGGAAAAGAAAGTTTAGGAAACACCATTTTACATTTTATTCTGTTACGTGGAATTTGTTTTTGTTTTGTATTTAGGGTTATGAAGACTGGCTTCGCCATAAAGCAGATAATGCGATGAACCAGTGTCCCGTTCATTTCATTCAGCATGGCAAGCTTGTTCGAAAGCAAAGTCGAAAACTGAGAGTAAGTAATAACTGACAT
>NW_006921676.1:6842584-6845079 GCF_000298275.1 Orycteropus afer afer | reverse complement strand
AACAATCTGATAATTTTTATTTATATTCCAGTTTTGTCACAACCTAGTCATATTGTCAGGGAGCCCTGGTGGAGCAGTGGGTAAGGCATTTGGCTGCTAACCAGAGTGTCAGTGGTTCAAACCCCCTGGCTGCTCGCAGGAGGAAGATGAGGCAATCTATTTTCCTAAAGATTTGCAGCCTTGGAAACCCTGTGGGAGTCACTATGAATCAGAATGGACTCGATGGCAGTGGGTTTGATTTTTGGTTTTTTAGTTATATTGTTACCTAAAAAGAGAGTGAGATTATAAAGAAATTAAAATTAAGTAAAAATACTAAATGTGTAATGTTTCAAGTTGACAGAGATACCTAGTAACCCACTGCCATGGAGTCACTTCTGACTCACAGCAACCCTCTAGGACAGAGTAGAACTGCCCCATAGGGTTTCCAAGGCTGTAAATCCTTGTGGAAGAAGCATCTTTGTCTTGCGGAGCCATTGGTGGGTTCAGAACACTGACCTTTTGGTTAGCCACCCAATGTTTTAACCACAGCACCACCAGAGTCCCTAATAATCATAGATTCATATTTTTTGGGGAAAAAAATAGCTATTCTGCATTATCTGGAATTAGATATTTCATATATGCTAGTTTTAGAGTACAAAATCTGATTTTTAGTTTATTTTTATGGTTGAAAAATTGATAAAATGAAAACAGCACTTTAAACTTTGAATTACATGCTTTATCTAAAACAAAACATTTTTACTTTAGAATCAAAAAAAAAAAAAAAAAACCAAACTCACTGCCATCAGGTCAATTCTGACTCAATTGTGTTTCTGAGGCGGTAAATGTTTACGGAAGTAGATTTCCCAGTCTTCCTTCCACAGAGTGGCTGCTGGGTTTGAACTGCCAACCTTCTGGTTAGCAGTCACATGCCTATTTAATATGTAATAGAGTAAACACTGCAATAAATAAAATGTAGTCAAAATGACATATTTTTGTTTTTCATTTATACAGTACACTTTCTGGAACTTCATACCCAAGAACTTATTTGAACAATTCAGAAGAATAGCCAATTTTTATTTTCTTATCATATTTCTGGTACAGGTAAGTCTGATCTTTTTCTGTCTCATCAAATGCTATTTTGCTATCTTGTAAAATATAAATCTAAATAAGTGATGTTTATGCTTAGGTAATTGACATGTAGCTTGTAAATAAAAAAGCAGCAAGGACTTGGGCCTTTTATCTGCATTTATTTTTCATGTAATTCATCTTTTCTTAAAAATAAAACCTATTCGTATTATGAGACTACATATGAGCTTAAAACACAAGCAATCAACTTATATTTAAGTTGATTTTGGCTACCATTGTGTCATCACCACCTCTTTAGTACTGTGGAGGAAATAAAAATTTTTCTACTTTTTATAATGAACCTAGCAATCATACTAAGCATGATTACACTTATTCTTATCATAAGTGTGAATGGATCCTACTAAAAATCTGAACAAACTACACATTAAAAAAAGTGGTGAGAGAGTGAAAAACACAATAAGAGTATGAATAACTAGGGAACAGTAAGCCAGATGTATTTTGAGAACAGCAATCTAATTTTTCTTAATTATGTAAAACAAAGTAGAAGAACTTTTAAATTTCCCAAGCATGTAAGTAGTCAAATAATGTGATTAAAGTGTGATGCCAGAAGCAGAGTAATAAATTTTAAAAAAGTAATATACACAGGAATCAGACCTGTGCCTTTGTATTCCTACATCTAACTTACCTCTGTTGATAACATAAAATGAGTTAACAGTTATTGTTGTTATGTGCGGTCAAGTCAGTTCCAACTCATAGCTGCCCTGTGTGTAACAGAACAAAACACTGCCCAGTCCTGCTCTACTTTACCAAACATGAAGTCTTTCTCCAGGGACTGGTCTTTCCTTATAACATGTCCAAAGTATGTGAGATGACATCTGGCCATCCTCATTTCTAAGGAGCATTCCAACTGTACTTCTTCCAAGACAGATTTTTTCGTCCCTCTGGCAGTCCATGGTATTTTCAGTATCCTTTGCCAACACCATAATTCAAAGGCATCAATTTTCCTTTGGCCTTCCTTATTCATTTTCCAGTTTTAACATGCATATGAGGCAATTGGGAGCTCTGGTAGCATAGTGCCTAAGGCACTTGACTGCTAACCAGAAGGCTGGCGGTTCAAACCCATCAGCTATTCCTTGGAAGGAAGGTGGGGCAATCTTCTACCATAGTGATACTGCCTTGGAAACCCAAGGAGGGGTCACTGTGAGTTGGTTCCGACTCGATGGCACATAACAACAACAACAACATGAGGCAATTGAAAATACCATGGCTTGGGTCAGAGGCATCTTAGTCTTCAAAGTGACATCTTTGCTCTTTAACACTTTAAAGAGGTCTTTTGCAGCATATTTGCCCAGTGCAATACATTCTTTGATTTCTTGACTGCTACTTCTATGGGCATTAATTGTGGAGCCAAGTGAAATGAAATCCTTGAC
>NW_006921676.1:6821600-6835344 GCF_000298275.1 Orycteropus afer afer | reverse complement strand
CTCAGGAGCCCGTGTCTCTTTCAGCAGCAAGTCTTCCTCGACCAGCAGTCCGAGAGAGTTCTGCCTCCAGGAGGCCTCCTTTTGAGCCCGCAGGGTGGTCAAACTAGCCAATTTGGCATCAGAACTCTAAGCACCTGAGAGAGAGTGGGCACCTCCCAGAACATTGGTTTGTGCCACTCCCAACAGAAAGACTCCAGGTGGACACCTTCAGCAATCAGGAGCTCCTCAGTTGCTCATAGCAAATCCCACCTTGGAGTTTACAAAGACTTATGGGTAGAAAAGCCACACAAAGTAATTTACTACACTGCACTTGTTATATGTTTAAATGCATTTAAATTATTTAAGAGAATTAATTATTTTCAAACCTATAGTAACAACTAAGAAGAACCTACGTATGAGTAAATGATGAATATGATTTTTAAAGTTTGTCTCCCAGAATAGTGTTTGACAACCTATTTTAGTCCATAAACTGTGAATTTACTTACCAAGTTCCACCAGTCATCTTCTTACCTTTTTATTCAGTCCATTTAGTGCTCATCACCCTGCCAAATATCTCATATCCTACATTCCATTTTCCCTCCCTTTCCTTGCAGACTCTCTCTCTCGGCTGCTTTCCTCGTCAAAAATTGTTAAAGAGCAATCAGGAATTCCTAATAAGAGAACACTGCTAGCCCTAGTGTACAGTTACAGAAAAGTGCCACTGCTCTTCTCTTTTTCTTCAAAACCAAAGACTCAGCTTTCAGGCAACATCTGTGATCAGTGAAGAAGGAAGAGTCATCGTCTAGGCAACCCAGTTAACCCTGGTGATCAGTGGGTATCAGGACATAGCCAGAAGTGTCTCACTGTCGAGGAGGACAGGATTCAGGCTATTGTAATTCACTAAGGAGGCCTGTTCTCACATGCCTTTTCAGAAAATCCGTGTCATCAACATCTAGTCCATATTTCTTAACCTAGTTCCGGTTATTATGTACCTTTTATGTATTATATATTACCATATGTATTTTTAAGTTTAAATAACATTTATTTTTTTCTTATAAATTTTGTTATCCAGGTGTTTTAATAATTCTAAATGAGTTCCCTTAGTTCAGATTGATGATGTTTTACTGGAATCATGTGGTGACTCTAATTGCCCCTGAGGCCATTATCCAGAAATAAGCATTCAGAGAGGTAAGGGACTAGGAGGAAATGGAGTACATGCCCACGTGAACAGCAGGTTGGGATAAACCAAAAACATCCCAAACTCATTGCCATCAAGTCAGATCTGACTCATAGCAACCCCTCCTTGAGTTTCCAAGGCGGTATCACTCCGGAAGTACATTGCCCAATACCATATACATGTTAACAGTATCTTTCAGATCCAAATCCTTAAATACTCTGCCAGATTCTCCAGTATTCTTTGATGATTAGATTTTCTTTGAAAAGTCTTCTATATTTTTAGATAAACATCTCTTTCTTAAAAACAGACCTAAAAATACCTACCAGTAGAAAATTAAATATTATGTAGTGGTCGGTCTTCTATAGGAACTGTCTGCTTCTGTATTCTGCTTATTCTAAATGAGAGAATTTTAAATTGATTACATAAGAGAAAATAAAGTTTTTCTAACAACTCTGGGCATCTGACTTTCATCTGCCATAATGACTTCCCTTTGGAAGGTCTTTAAAAAATTAACCTTTTTTCCCCCTTTTTAATTAAACTTTTCATTTTGAGCTCATTGTAGATTCCCAGGCACTTGTAAGAAATAATAGATACAGGCTGTGTACCCTTTATCCCCAATCTTATAAAACTATAGTACAAACTATCATAACCAGGAAATTGTCATGAATACAATCTGTCCACCTTAGTCACGTATCACCAGTTTTATACTTACTCATTTTTGTGTCTATGTGTATATTTCTTTCTTTTTTAACTTTTTATTGTGATTTGGGTGAAAATTTACATAGCAAATTGGTTTCCATTCAACTATTCATATACATTTTGATCTCACATTGATTGCAATCCTCACAATTTAACAGCACTCTTCCACCTTACTCCCTGTGTTTAAGGTTTCCATTCGTACTTCTTTCCTATCTCTTTCAGACTTCTGAGCTTCATCCCAGGGCAAATGTTGCCCTTTTGATCTCGTATGGTTGGTTGTTCTAAGGAGTGCATACCTCCTTAATGTTATAAGCCTGTCTGTTGTTTGCATGAAAGTTGAGCCATGGTATTTTGTTCTGTTCCAGACACGAAGGGTGTTAAAGCACCATAGTCTCATCTCAGGGGCTCCACCAGTCTCTGTCAGACCAGTAAGCCTGGTCTTTTTGGTGATTCTGAGATTTGTTCTATATTTCTTTCCCACTCTGTCAGGACCTCCCATTGTGATCCCTTTCAGAGCAATTGGTAGCGGTAGCCAGTCACCATCTAATTCTTCTGATCTCAGAGTCATGGAGGCTGGGGTTCATGCAGTCCATTAGTCCTTTGGCTTAATAGTTTCCATGCATCTTTGATTTTCTTCACTCTTCTTTGATCTGGATGGGGAGAGACCAATAACTGCCCATTAGATGGCTGCACACAAGCATTTAATACCCCAGTTGCTGCTCACCAAAGTAGGATGTAAAACATTGTCTTTGTGGACTGTGGTACGACACAATGACCTTGATATTCCCCAAGAGTAAGGTCCTGAGTTCCCAGTATGTATTTTTATTCTGTGTAATTTTATCACCTATGTAAATTTATCCACCCCATAGTCAAGATAGTTCCATCAGTCAGAAGAATTCCATCCCCACCAGGATCCTTCCTGTTGCCCTTTTATAACTATGTCTGCCTCTTTTCCCTTTCCACCATCTTCCACTATCCCTAACCTCTGGCAACCATTAATCTGCTGCCCATTTATATTATTTTATCATTTGAACAATGAGATTGTATAAATGGAATTTTACAATATATAACCTTTTAGGATTAGCTTTTTTTTACTAAAATAGTTCCCTCGAGATTCATCCAAGTTGTGAGTGTCAATACTTCATTCCTTTTTATTACTGAGTAATATGCCATGATATGGATGTGCCACAGTTTTAATCACTCACCAGTTGAAGGACATTTAGGTATTTTCCAATTTGAAGCTATTACAAACAAAGCTGTTGAACATTTGTGTATAGGTTTTTGGGTAAATGTACTTTTCATTTCTCTGGAGTAAAAGCATGACAGTTCAGTTGTTGGGTCATATGGTAAATCTATTTTTAGTTTTAAAAGAAAATTTCCAACTATTTTCTAGGGTGTCTGTACCACTTTATATTCCTACCAGCAGTGTATGAGTGATGTACATACTTGGCAGCATTTGATGTTGTCACTGTTTTTTATCTTAGGTCTCTATGAGTTGGAAAGGGTTAGGTTATTGATTTGGGTATTTTGATAGGTAGGTTTCCCTGGGTGGCACAAATTGTTGAGCACTCAACCACTAATCGAAAGGTTGACAGTTCAAACTCATCCAGAGACACCTCAGAAGACCTCCTTCCAAAAGGTCACAGCCTTGAAAACCCTATGGAGCAGTTCCACTCTGCACACATTGAGCCACCAGGAGTCTGCATCAGCTTGATGGCAACTAGCAAGGACATTTTGATGGCTGTGTAGTGATATCCCATTGTGGTTTTAATCTGCATTTCCCTAGTGACTGAAGATGTTGAACATCTTTTCATGTGCTTATTTGTCATCTCTGTGTCCTCTTTGGTGAAATAACATTTCATATCTTTGACCCATTTTCTTATTGGAGTTTTTTTTTTTTTTTTTAACTGTTGAGTTTGTTTTGTTTTATTTTTGTAACAGCTGTATTGAGATATAATTCACCTATTTAAACACTGTAATTTATGGTTTTTAGTATAGTCACAGAGTTGTACAGCTATCACCACAATCAATTTTAGAACATTTTTATCATCTCAGGAAATCTTGTATGCTTCAGCTGTCACTCCCCCTCCCCCACCACCCCATTACCCTCAGTGCCATAAATATGCATACTATCTTCATAGGTTTGCCTATTCTACACATAAGTCATGATGAATAGATAAGAAATGCATAAAGAAAAATTAAGTTTTCAGCTCAATATAACACTCACCTCATTTATGATTCTAGAAATAGTGAATTTGACTGAATATGTAAACTCCCTAAATTACGGAGTTTTGAGAGTTCTTTATATATTCTAGATGTTAAAAATACCTTGTCAGATACGTGGTTTGCAAATATTTTCTCCCATTTGTAGCTTGTGTTTTCATCCTCTTAACAAGGTATTTCTCAAAACAAGTTTTTAAAAATTTTCATGAAGTCCAGTTTATCAGTTTTTCTTTTTATGGTGCAAAAAGGGCATGGCAGTAGCATCTTGTGACTTCTGACTTCACAAGAGGGAGACAGAAACACCATCAGCCGCCCAAGGCTTATTCCTGTGAGGCCAACCATGCCACCACCCTCCAGCCTTTTTTTTTTTTTTTTTTACCAATTCTGACACCAGCCATCCCTCCTACGGCACTCACTACTTCTCTGCTGGGTTCATTAATTCATTGTAATGGCCACATTGAATTCACAGACAATACTCATGATTATGAGATTTATTAGGGAAGTAACAGGCTACATTTCAGCTTCAGGAATGCTCTCAGCATACAATTCTTCGATCAGAACAATCTCCCCTGGGCCCTGCCCTCCGGCATGCCTCTCTGGCCTTTGGCCTCTTGACCTGGCCTCTGCCTTGCTCCAGCAAGTGCCACAAGGCTCTTAAAAGAGCTAAAGCTCTGCTGATAGGTACCCCTGTGTGCATCCCACTCTGCCAGCAAGGCTCCTGCCCAAAGGCTCTCAGCTTTCTCGCTCTGTGGGCCAGCAAGCCCAATTCTCTGTCTCGTGCCTCTTGGTTCCTCAGCTGGCCATCTCAGCTGGTCATCTCAGCTGGTTGTCTCTGCCAAGGAAGTCCAGCACAGGGATCTCAGGTCCAATGAAATGCTTCACTCCATGTCTAGCTCTTCTCTTTTGATGGCAGTGAGATCCTCTATTCCACCTCTAAAAGGGCTCATTTTAAGCCTAGCTGAATGACAAAATTAACCAGTCCCCACATTGGAGTTCCATACACCTTATTTGGATGGTCCTACCCAGTATACTGGGAGTCATAAAGACTGGTTAGAAAAACTATACCAAGTAATTCACTGTACCACATATGGATAGGGCCTTTGGTGTCAAGATTCAGAGCTCATTGCCTAGCTGATGTCAAATATTTTGCCTGATTTTGTTTTTCTAAAAGTTTTATTGTTTTATATTTAAATTCATCATCCATTTGAGTTAATTTTACTATAAGGTATGAGTTTAGGTCAAAGTTCATTTTTTTGTCATTTGTTCTAGCACCATTTGTTGTAAAAGCTATCTTTCCTTCTAGCATCTTTGTGAAAAAATTGGGCATATTTGTGTGGGTCTGTTTCTGGGTTCTCTACTCTGTTCCATTGATATCTGTGCCTGTTCTTTCACCAGTACCACATTCTCTTGATTAATATAACTATATAGTAAGTCTCAATATCAGATAGTGATTCTTCCACTTTATTCCTCTTTTTTAAGATTGCTTTATCTATTTCTGGGAGCTCTGGTGGCATAGTGCCTAAGGCATTTGACTGCTAACCAGAAAGCTGGTGGTTCAAACCCACCAGCCGCTACTCGGAAGGAAGATTGGGCAATCTGCTTCTGTAGAGATACCCAAGGAAGGGTCACTATGAGTTGAATCAACGTGAAGGCAGTGAGTTTGGGTATTTTGTTTGTTTGTTTCATCTATTCTAGGGCCCTTGCATTTCCATATAGATTTTAGAATAATCTTGTCTGTGTCTCCAAAAATCTTGCTGGGATTTTGCTATGAATCTTATTAAACCTACAGATAGATAAATTTGGAGAAAGTAACCCTCTAATTTAAAGTTCTCAGGAATACTGTATGAGCTGTGAACATAGTATGTGAGAGAGAAACCCAGTTATAATGAAGATTGAAGCATGATCATGTGCTGATTTATTGTGGTGAATTATATGTAACAAAACATTTTCCGTTTCAACTATTTTTACATGAACAATTTATTGACATTAATTAATTCGTTAGGTTGTACAACCATCCCCACTGTCCATTTCCAATTTTTTTTTCTCACCCTTAACAGGAATTCAGAGTCCCTGAGTGGTGCAAACAATTAAAGTTCTCAGCTGCTAACCAAAAGATTGGAAGCTCAAGTTCATTCAGAGGCACCTTGGAACAAAGGCCTGGAATTTTACTTCCAAATAATAGCCATTGAAACCCTATGGAGTGTAGTCCTAGTCTTGCACGTGTGGGTTGCCATGAGTTTGTAGTCAACTTGATGGCAATCAGTTTATTTAATAGGAACTCAGTACTCCTTAAGCGATACCATCCCACTTCTCTCTCCCACCCACCCCTGGGAACTACTGATAAAATTTAGTTTATATTCATTTGCCTGTTCCAGATGTTTCATATAATTGGGATCATATAATATTTGTCCTTTTGTACCTGACTTATTTCACTCAGCATAATGTTTTCATGGTTCATCCCTGTTGTATCATATATCAGAACTTTATTTCTCTTTATGGCTACATAATTTTCCCTTGTGTTTATACTATATTTTATTTGTCCATTTATCTGATGGTGGACACTTGTGTTGTTTCTACCTTTTGGCTATTGTGAATAATGTTGCAATGAACATTGGTATAGAAGTTTCTGTTTGAGTCCTTGTTTCAGTTCCTTTGGGTCTATACTATACCTAGGAGTGGAATTGCTAGGTCAGATGGTAATTTCTATGTTTAACTTTTTGAGGAATTGGCACACTATTTTCCACAGTAACTGAACTGTTTTATATCCCACCAGGAATGGATAAGAGTTCCAGTTTTTCCACACTTGGTTGTTTTTCATTTTTCTGATGGTACTCATCCTAGTGGAGGTGCAGCGACATCCCATTGTAGTTTTGACTTGCATTTACCTAATGACAGATGACATTGAGCATCTTTTCACATGCTTGTTGGCCATTTGTTTATCTCATTTGGTGAAATGTCTGTTCAGATACTTTGCCTACTTTTTGATTGGGTTGCTTATCTTTTTGTGTTGCGCTGTAGGAGTTCTTTATGTATTCTGAATATTAAAACCTTATCAGATATATAGCAAAAAAAAAAAAAAAAACCAAACTCACTGCCATGGAGTCAGTTTGACTCATAATGACCCCTACTTGTGTTTCTGAGGTGGTATCTTTATAGAAGTAGATTGCCCAGTCTTCCTTCTGAGGAATGGCTGGAGGGTTCGAACTGCCAGCCTTCTGGTTAGCAGTCACATGCCTTAGGCACTGTGCCACCAGAGTGAGAATACATAGTTCCCAGTATTTTCTTCTGCTCTATACATTGTCTCTTCACTTTATTGGTAAAGTCTCTTGATATACAGAAGTTTTTAATTTTGGTGAAGTCCAGTTTATCTGTTTTATGTTCTCTTGTTCATGCTTTGGGTGTCATACCTAAGAGTCTGTCTAAAACTAGGTCCGGGGCATTGCTACTATGTTTTGTTCTAAGAGTTTTATGGATTTAATTCCTTCATTTAGTTAGTTGATCCATTTTGAGTTAATTTTTATGTATTGTGTGAAGTATGGGTCCAACTTCATTTTTTTGTGTGTGGAAATCAGTTGTCTCAACACCATTTGCTAAAGACACTAATTTTTCCACATTGGATTGACAAGGCACTACCATGAAAAATCAGTTGGTCATAGATAAGAGTTGATTTCTAGGCTCTTATTTCTATTCCATTGGGCTATGTGTCTGTCATTATATCAAGACCAAAATGGTTTTGGTTACTATAGGTTTATACTATATTTTGAAATCTGGAAGATTTGTGGATTTTCTATGGTCATTTATCTTTCTGATGTACATGAAAATCATTATCAGAGAAAACAAGACTTATCTGAGCTGTCATATAGGATACCTTCCTTATAAAAAGTTACTAGTATATCAGTTATGCCTTCTTGATGATGATGTAGCTATATAACTATCATAAAATTTCATTGCCCCCCCCTTTTAAGTCATGCCCGAGTAATCTGGACAGTGTCTTGAATTCTGTCATTTAGTAGTTCTTCGACCTTTAATACCTGTATTTGTAAAACACCTAGTTTAAATCAGAGTCTTCCTACAATAATGCTTCCCATTCTGACACTTTAATAAAATTTTGAGTCCATCCTGCTTGGTCTGAATCAAAGATAATCTTGTTATGGATGTATTTCTGTTTTCACTGCAACATATTCAATAATAATGTACCTTGATACTTCACTGATCTAAAATTGGTACTTGGAAATCAATCCTTGTCTTTCTTTGGTTTCAGTGGAATATCTGAAAAAGGATCTTTTTATAGATTTGCATTAGCATCCAAATATCTTCTTGTAAATAAACACCATGATGGATCTATGAGTATAGATTGAGCAAGCAGTGTTTGCTGGAGCCTACAATATAGCACTTACATCCTGCTCATGAAAACTCACAAATTATATAAACCGGATTCACCTTCATCTATCCTTTCTTCTTCCTCTGAACTCAGACCTACTTGTTCTACCTTTGAAAACTTGTTAAGCATGGTTGACTGGATTATGTAATTGGAAATATTATGATGGTCACTTTAGGAAAAAGAAATCCCAACAAAATGAGTGAGCCATTTCATAGATGTGAAAATTTTATTTTCCTTGTTCTTCACATTCTGTCTTGTAGGTTGGTGACATCGTGATGGTGAAGGAGGATGAGACCTTTCCCTGTGACTTGATATTCCTTTCCAGCAACCGAGGAGATGGTACATGCCATGTTACAACAGCCAGCTTAGACGGAGAATCAAGTCATAAAGTAATGCTCCTGTCATTTGAAATTCCAGAACAATGTCTTAAAATTTATCTTTAACAGTGGAGTCATGATCATATGCTTGTGTAACCACAGAATCTAAACATCATATTTGAAAATTTGGTTTTTTCAAAGTTACAATAAAAATCCTAGGTAGCCAAAGTTTATTGTCATTTTTCCTTCTATTTCCCACTTTATGCTTTCTACTCTCAGTTTCTGTAACAGATAATCATCACGTTGATAGAAATAACTTCAGTATTAGCCTGTGTTACTTAGCTAATGTACCAAATTATAGATTTAGTGAATTAATAAATTTTGAAAGCTTTCATTCCCCTAGTCAAACTTAATGCCTTTACTAGCCTAGAGTTATGTGAAACCAAAAAAAAAAAAAAAAACACTACTCACTGCTGTCGAGTCAATTCCAACTCATAGCAACCCCTCCTTGGGTTTCCGAGGTGGTTATCTCTACGTAAGTAAATTGCCCAGTCTTCCTTCTGAGGAGTGGCTGGTGGGTTTGAACCACCAGCCTTCTGGTTAGTAAACACATGCCTTAGGCACTGCCACACACAATTCTAAATTTTTCTTGTGAATTCAGTGAATGTAAGTATTTTAATAAGTATTTTCTGAAATCATATTTATTGTACTCAGTATGGATTTCTGTACTAACAACTTATTCTGTAAAAGTTTAATTAATAATAATAAAATAATACAATGTACCATTATTAATGTTAAATTTTCATTATTTACATAATGTCAGAGTTTCTAAGGAGTTTGTGAAAGTGAGCCTCACTCAGTGCATGCAAGTGTTTCTAGGGCATTAGTTCTGAAAAGTGCAAACCTGAAGCAGTGCTTAAGCAATACTTTGGGAATAGGTAATTTCTATGGGAAAGGAAACTTTCTTTGTAAAAACTCTGAAGTATATACTTATCTTTTATGGATAATTCATGATATGATTGCATAAAAGCCCTGTGTTGCTTTTTTTCCCTCCTCAGAATTTACTTTCACATTTTCTATGTAGACACATCCCAAGAGAATCCATTTTGCCATAATGGATTATAAGCAACAGTATTTTGAGGGAAATGGAAATCCCTAGATGGTTCCTGTGTTTATTGTAATGTGCTGCTACTAGTGGTTCCTCTGGAACATAAATGAGGTTAAAGTTCCATAAATCACTGAGATTTAATAAACCATTTACATCCTATTGGTTGGCAGTGGGGGTGCCTTTTGGACTTCTGTCCTGTGTTAGGAATATCTCTGGTAAGGTTCAGATACATCACGGCATTGTTACTGAAATGGATGCTTTAGGTCTCTTAAGTGCATCACTTTTTTCAAGATAAAATTTTATGCCCCTTCTCCTATTCCAGAACTGGAAATGTTAGAATAGTGTTCCATTTCAGATACTTTATGTATTTGTACTTTGCATTTTAATTGAATTTTCTCCAATTTTGTTTTTGTGTATTTGATTTGGCTTGAAGAACCGAAATTACGCGAGCCCTTTTCTGAAAAGCAGAGTGGGAGGGTAGACAGAGTTCAGCAGACCTCAATAGGAATCTTGAATAAACCATTTACTGCTCGTGTGGCCTTGGGCAAGTTTTCTAAGCTCCCCTGTAGTTTTCACATCTGTAAAATGGGATCAACCTATCTTTCAGAATTTCTATAATAATATAATACATTTATCCTTGTTAGGGTATAATTAGAAAACTTTCTCAAAGAGAAAAAAATAAGAGCTTCACAGATACGATCCCTCTTTACCAGGTCTCATACACAAGTCTCTTTCCTCTGTCCTCCCTACGCAAGGCAGATGTATTTTCAAAGGCCACCTGCTCATGCTTATCAATACTATCTAGGCCAGTTGTTCTGAAAATGTGGTCTTAGACCAGCAGCTTCAGCATTCCTGGCAATAGAAATGTAATTCTTGCCCCCCGCCCCTGCCCCAGACCTACTGAATCAGAAATTCTGGGCTTGGGGGGCAGGAATCAGTGTTTCAACAGGCACTCCAGGTAATTCTGATGCTCACTCAAGTTTGAGAGCCCCTCTGGTCGGGGCCAAGTGAACAGTTCCGTAGAAAGCTTATATGCTACTAGAGTAATGATGTGCATGGGCAGTTTGCTGCTGAGTCATGAAAATTAAATGAAGTGACGCTTGCATAAACTTTCTGTAAACAATAGGGCATTATATAAATGAAAAGGAACACTTTAGCTCCTGAATTTGTTTCCAAAATGATCATCATCACTGTGGCTGATAAAGTGAAATCTCCAGTTTTAAAATAGAATTACAAGTTATAGCTATTTGTCATTTTGGTTTAAAGGTGAGGATACTAACTGAGAATGGAAGAATTAGGATTTTCGGCACAATTATAGGAGTAATAGTAGTATCTTATGTATATAGGAATAACAGTGGTACATTATGTTTTTATAACTTTTAATATTTGTAAACTTTATATTATACATTTTCTTTCATATGATAAACCAGTCATTGTAATTGGGCTTATTTATATGCACAGAAAATTAAGTCTTGGTGCTGTCCTACAAAAGATCTAAGTGCAATGTGTGCTTTGATCATTTTGGTTGTGAATTCCCATTTCTTGTCAATTTGTAGACTCATTATGCAGTTCAAGACACAAAGGGATTTCATACTGAAGAAGACATAGATGGGCTCCATGCTACAATTGAATGTGAGCAGCCTCAGCCTGACCTCTACAAGTAAGCAGAACCTTTGTATTGCTCTTAAGGATCTTCTTATCCCCTATATATTGTTCTTGCTTTTTCACCTCGTATAGTATAGCAGTATGGTTGTTTGGAAAGAGAATGTTAATCACTGCTTAAAAATTAAGACTGAGTGAAAAAAATACATTCCTTATATATTTTCACAGACTAGTAGACTTGAAATCTGTAGCTTTTCATATAAATACCTGAAAAGGTTTGTTGTGGTGGTGTTGTTATGTGCCATTGAGTCGGATTCGACTCATAGCGACCCCTCCTTGGGTTTCCTAGGCGATATCACTGCGGAAGTAGTTTGCCCAACCTTCCTTCCGAGGAGTGGCTGGTAGGTTTGAACCTCCAGCCTTCTGGTTAGCAGTCAGGTGCCTTAGTCACTGCACCACCAGAGCTCCTTGAAAAGGTTTAACGTAACTAAATTTATTGGAGAAAAATTAATTTTATTTATTTTGAAGAAGGTATGACAGTGTGTTAAGGAAAATATTTAAGTCATGGTTATAATTAGAAGCTAAAAGAAGAAAACCCAGTTGCTCTCATACTGACTCTGGCTCAGGGTGACCCCTGTGTGTCAGAGGGAACGGTAGGCCACAGGGTTTCCAGTGGCTCATTTTTTAAAACTAGATTGTCAGGCCTTTCTTCTGAGACCCCTCCGAATGGACTTCAACCACTACCCTTTTGGTTAGCAGCCCAGCACATTAAACCTTTTGCACAACCCAGGAACTCCAAAAGAATAAAGAACAGAGAAAGTGTAGGACTGGTTTAACTACATACTGAATGTTTTTTTTTTTTTTAATTATGACTCACAATTCAAATTAGTAGTACTAATTCCATTCTTAAAAATAGAAAAACAAGTATGTTAAAAAAAATGACTTTCATTGGTGCTGATGTTTCCGTAATTTCACTTTTTTGTTGTCAGATTTGTTGGTCGCATAAATGTTTACAATGATCTAAATGACCCTGTGGTAAGGTAAGGAGATATGCTGTCTTTTAAACATTTTTGGCAATTTTTATCTATATTATTAAATTAAAAGTTAATTTTTTTATTAGTAAGAGTTCTTTGTTGTCACTGTTCCTATTAGGTTCCGAAAGTATGGTTCCACTTTTTCTGGTTTTCTTTGAGTATATACATTTGTATGTGTTAACAAATAAATGATATTCATGAAAAAATTGTCTCATAAGATTCTGTTGAGGGTGTCTTTTAACAGATTGATTCCAAGGTCCAAGATATGGTTCAGTTTCCTCCCATTAGAAATACCCTTTCAGAATGTATGTAATAATAGCCCTCAACTATGAAATTGAAAGTATTTTTAATTTAGAGACCATTTTATTGGAATATATTAATCGACTCATAGTTATTACTGGAACAAATTTTTGGCTCTAGATTACTTTCTAAATTTAATAGAATATGCCTAACACAGGACATATTTTAAGCTCACATCCACTTAAGAATATCAAAAGCTGTTGCCAGGTAATGAGAATGTATTACTGGTACTGATCAGAAGTTAGTGCATTAATCGTATTTAATCATAGAGGTTTCAGTGACTGATCATACATACTATAAATCCACAAGAAAATATCACCCCATCAAATATCCAACTTGATGGCTGGGTCACAGTAGTACCTCTAAACCAGTCACTGATGCAGGTTAAGTAATAATGCTACTGTAATTCAGCCTTACAGGTTTCTAGATCTGTAAGCTGAGTCTGTGCTTTCCCAGGCCCATAGATATTTCATCTCCATATTATTTCAAGATCTATTGGCATGTTTGCTGATAAGTTTCGTGAGTTATACGTTTTAGGAAATAGACCTTAAGAAGGTTTTTCTTCTTCTTCTTTTTAATTTTTTATTTATTTCTTTTTTTATTTTTATTTTTGCAGTGTCCCCACCCCCACCCTCCCACCACTGGTAATAAAGTTTCCTTCTATATATAAACCTTCCCTTAACTTTTTACAATAATGAACTAATACAATATTTATCCTTCTGTGATTGACTTACTTCACTCAGCATAACGTCCTCCGGGTTCTTCTACGTTCTGCAGTCCTTTACAGATTCTGCATTTTTTAAATTTAAATTATTCTTTTAATTTTTCTTTTTAGGCGCTCTGGTAGCATAGTGGCTAAGGCACTTGACTGCTAACCAGAAGGCTGGCGGTTCAAACCCACCAGCCACTCCTCGGAAGGAAGGT
>NW_006921676.1:6800619-6820915 GCF_000298275.1 Orycteropus afer afer | reverse complement strand
CCTCTGAGTGGTTGACAGTGGTAACCAGGCACCATTTAGTTCTTCTGGTCTCATAGTTGTATAGGCTGTGGATTGCATGATGTACCAGTTGCTTGGACTAATTCTTTCCATGAGTCTTTGGTTTTCTTCATTCTTCTTTGCCCTGGATGAGGAGAGACCCATCGTTGCATCTAGATAGCCTCTTGAAAGCTTTTAAGATCCCAGTCGCTACTTGCCAAAGTAGGACGTGGAACAGTATTTTGTGTAGTATGTTATGCCAATTGAGCTAGATGTCCCCTGCAACTATGGTCCTGAGCCCACAGGTCCAAATGCTCGCTCCCTCTGAAAGTGCCTACAACCTTGCCCCTTAGATTTCCGAGGCAGTATCACTACAGAAGTAGATTGCCCAACCTTCCTTCTGAGGAGTGACTGGTGGGTTTGAACTGCCAGCATCTGGTTAGAGGTCAAGTGCGTTAGGCACTAGGCTACCAGAGCTCCCTTCTTTAGGATATATACCTAGTAATGGAATGGCTAGGTCAAATGGTATTTCTAATTCCAGCTTTCTAAGGAATCACCATACTGCTTTCCACAGTGGTTGTATCATTTTTACAGTCCCACCAGCAGTGTTATGACAGTCCCAATCTCTCCACATCCTTGCCAGCATTTATTATTTTCTGTCTTGTTGAACTTTGCTATTAGTGCTGGGACAAGATGGTATCTCGTTGTTTTGATTTACATCTCTCTAATGGCTAAGGATCGTGAATATTTCTTCATGTGTCTGTTGGCTGCCTGAATATCTTCTTTGGTGAATATGTTTTCCCAATCTGTGGGTTCTTTTTTAACTCTTTTGGAGAAGTCTTTTGAAGCACGTAAAAATTTAATTTTAGAAGGTCCCATTCATCTAGTTTATCTTCTGCTATTTGTGCATTTTGGATTATGCTTGACAGTCTATTTATGCCATAAATTAGGAGCCCAAAATTTTTCCCTATTTTTTCTTATGGAACTTAATAATTTTTGGTTTCACATTTAAGTCTTTTATCCATCTGGAGTTAGTTTTTGTGTTATGGTGTGAGGTGTAGATCTTGTTTCTTTTTTCTGCAAATGGATATCCAGTTTTTCCAGCATCATTTGTTAGAGACCATCTCTTCCCCATGTAATGGATTTCAGCCCTTTGTCAAAGATCAGCTGACCACAGGTCAATGGATCTATTTCTGGGTTCTCAATTCTGTTCCACTGGTCTATGTGTATGTCGTTGTATCAGTACCAAGCTGTTTTGACTACTGTGGCTTTATAGGTTTTGAGATCTGGGAATGTGAGACCTCCTGCTTTGTTGTTCTTCTTCAATAATGCTTTGCTCATCCAAGGTCTCTTTCCTTTCTATATAAAATTAGTGATTAATTTTTCCATATCCTTAAAGAATGTTGAAGGATCTCTGGTGGCATAATGCCTAAGGAATTTGACTGCTAACCAGAAGGCTGGTGGTTCAAATCCACCAGCCACTCTTCAGAAGGAAGATTGGGCAATCTATTTCCTTAGTGATACCACCTCGGAAACCCAAGGAGGGGTCGCTATGAGTTGGATCCAACTCAGTGGCAGTGAATTTGTTTTTTTTAGTTTGTTTCAAAGAATGTTGATAGGATCTGGATTGAGATTGCATTGAATGTATAAATTGCTTTGAGTAGAATTGACATTTTCACAATATTCAGTCTTCCTGTCTATGAACATGGTATGTTCTTCCATTTATGTAGATCTTTTATAGTTTCTTAAGTTGAGTTTTGTAGTTTTCTTTCTATAGGTCTTTTGTGTGCCTAATGATATTTATTCCCAAGTATTTTATTTTGCAGTGCCTAAGGCACTTGACTGCTAACCAGCCACTCCTCGGAAGGAAGGTTGGGCAACCTACTTCCATAGGAGGGGTTGCTATGAGCGGAGTCCGACTTGATGGCACATAACAACAACAACAACATGAGTGGTATTTATTTCCTTATTTCCTTTTCAGCAATCTCTTTGTTGGTGTAGAGGAATCCAACTGATTTTTGTATCTGATCTTGTATCTCACCACTATGCTAAATCTCTCAATTACTTCCATTAGTTTTTTCATTGAAGCTCTTGGATTTTCTATGTTTAGAATCATATGACCAGCAAATAGGGATAGTTTTACCTCTTCCTTACCAATCTGGATGCTTTTGATTTCCCTCTCTTGGCTTATTGCTCTGGCTAGAACTTCCAATACAATGTTGAATAGAAGTGGTGATAGAGGGCATCCTTGTATGGTTCCTGTTCTCAAAGGGAGTGGTTTCAGTCTCTCTCCATTGAGAATAGTGCTGGCTGTTGGTTTTGTATATATGCTCTTTGTTATGTTGAGGAATTTCCTTTCTATTCCTTTCTGAGAGTTTTTATCAAGAATGAGTGTTGGATTTTATCAAATGCTTTTTCTGCATCAATTGACATGATTGTATGGTTCTTTTCCTTTGTTTTACTTATGTGACAGATGGTGTTCATGGTTTTTCTAATGTTGAATGCATACCTTGCATTCTGCATACCTGGTATGAACCCCATTTGGTCATAATGTATTATATTTTGTTGATATATTGTTGGAGTCTATTGACTAGGATGTTGTTGAAGATTTTTGCATCTATATTCATGATGGATATTGGTCTGTAATTTTCCTTTTGAGTGATGTCTTTGCCTGGTTTTGGTATCAAGGTTATGCTTGCTTCATCAAACGAATTTGGGAGGATTCCATCCTTTTTTATGTTCTGGAATAGTTTGAGTAGGATTGGTGTCAATTCTTCTCTAAACATTTGGTAGAATTCTGTTGGTAATTTTTTTTTTAATTTTTATTATGATTTGGGTGAAAGTGTACAGAGCAAATTCACTTTCCATACAGCATCTCACATACACTTTATCTCATGACATTGACTACAATTTACCACAATGCAACAGCTCCCTTCCCACTTCCTCCCCATAGTTACCTCTTCCCTGTGTCCTTCCCTCCCATTCTCTCCTGCCCCTTGAGGTGTCTCCCTGTGCATAGACAGCCCTTCTATTCTCCCATGATTTATCTCTCCAAGAGAAACGTTTACAAACCTAAACATTTACCTAAAAACATTTACCTAATGTAAATGTTCAGCTGATATGCCTGTCTTTTGTTTGACTAGAAGTCACAGGAGTGGGTTCAATTCCAGACCTGAAGGGCAACAAGGGGCCATAGTCTGAGTGGTTCCATCAGGCTCTATCAGACCAGCAAACCTGGTCCTTTTGTTGGTAATATTTTTATGACCTGTTCAATTTCTTCTTTTGTTATGGGTCTGTTCAGATTTTCTACCTCAATCTGTGTTAGTTTAGGTTAGTAGTATGTTTCTAGAAATCTGTCCATTTCTTCTAGATTTTCAAATTTGTTGGAGTATAGTTCTTCGCTGTCCTTGTTGTTGTTGTTAGGTGCCGTCAAGTCAGCTCCGACTCATAGCGACCCTGTGTACAACACAACAAAACACTGTCCAGTCCTATACTAGCTTCACAATCCTTGCTATACCTGAGCCCACAGTTGCAGCCACTGTCATTACATCTTGTTGAGGGCCTTCTCCTTTTTCGCTGACCCTCCACTTTACCAAGCATGGTATCCTTCTTCAGGGAATGGTCCCTTCTGACAGTATGACCAAAGTCAGTGAGATGAAGTCTGGCCATTCTTGCTTCCAAGGAGCATTCCAGCTACACTTCTTCCAGGATGGATTTGTTCATTCTTTTGGCAGGCCTTGGTACTTTCAGCATTCTTCGCCAACGCCGCAACTCAAAACATCAACTCTTCTTTGGATCTTCCCTATTTTTTGTCCAGCTCTCACATTCATATGAGGCAATTGAAAATACCATATCTTGGGTTAGGCACACCTTAGTCTTCAAGGAGACATCTTTGCTCTTCAGTACTTTAAAGAGGTCTTTTGCAGCAGGTTTGCCCAGTTCAGTACATCATCTGATGTCTTGTCTGCTGCTTCCGTTGGTGTTGATTGTGGAAACAAGTAATAGGAAATCTTTAACAACTTCAATCCTTTCTGCATTTATTGTGATGCTGCTTATTGGTCCAGTTGTGAAGATTTTTGTTTTTCTTTGAGATTTAATCCATACTGCAGACTGAAGTCTTTAATCTTCATCAGTAAGTCTTGAAGTCATCCTCACTTTCAGCAAGCAAAGTTGTGTCATCTGTGTATCACAGGTGGTTAATGAGTGTTCCTCCAATCCTGATGCCACATTCTTCATATAGTCAAGTTTCTCAGATTGTTTGTTCAGCATTATAGATTGAATAAGTATGGTGAAAGGATACGACCCTGACATACTCCCTTCCTAATTTTAAACCATGCAGTATGTAGTAGTTACCTTTGTGTGTCAACTTGGCTGGGCCTGGTTGGGTGCCTGGGCAGCTGGTAGTAGTTATTCCCCATTATGAGACTGGCAATCAACTTCATGGTGGGATCTACCAGAAGCAGCTGAGTAGCTGCTTTAGGGATGTAGTCTTCTTCCCATATATAAGCAGCAGCTTTGGGAATGGTCTCTGGCTTATGGCACACTTGAACCCTACATGTAGCCGTGTCATTGTTCAGCAGCCTGCCATGCTCTGCCGATCCTGGGACTTTCAATGGACTTGAATCAATGGCCTGCCATATTGTTTGGTAGCATCGGGACTGCCATTTTATTTGTCGACCTTGGGCTTGTTAGCCTCAGCAGCCAGTAGCTGCCTGAATGAAGAGATGCCTCTAGCTTCAGTGGGCCAGGAGCAAGAGGCGGAGCTGAAGCCCAGGGTTGAGGGAGGGGCTTTCACACAGCCCCTAGAGCCTGGCACTTTGAACTTGGACTTCTAGCCCCCCAAACTGAAAGAGAATAAACTCTTATTTGTTCAAGCCATCCCATTTGTGGTATATTCCCATGAGAGTGGCACTAGGTAACCAGAACACAGTGTCCCCTTATTCTGTTCTAATGACAGCCTCCTGGTCTATGTACAGGTTCCTGATGAGCACAATCAAGTATTTGGGAATTCCCATTCTTCAATGTTATCCATAATTTGTTAGGATCCACACAATTCAAAACTTTTGCATAGGCAAGAAAACACAAGTAAACATCTTTTTGGTATTTTTTGCTTTCAGCCAAGATCCATGTGACATCAGCAATGCAATCCCTCATTCCACATCCTCTTCTGAATCCAGCTTGCACTTCTGGAAGTACTCTGTCAGTATACTGCTGCAACCGTTTTTGAATTATCTTCAACAAGGTTTTACTTGCATATGATATTAATGATATTATTTGATAATTTCCACATTGTGTGCAATCACCTGTCTTTGAAATTGGTACAAATATGGATCTTTTCCAGTTAGTTGGCCAGATAGCTGTCTTCCACATTTCTTGGCATAGACAGTGAGTGCCTCCAGTGGGGCATCCATTTGTTGAAACATCTCAGTGGGTATTCCATCAATTCCTGGAACCTTTATTCTTCGCCAATTCCTTCAGTGCAGCTTCGACTTCTTTCTTCAGTACCATTGGTTCTCGATCATATGCCATCTCCTGAAATAAATGCGTATCGACCAGTTCTTTTTGGTACAGTGACTCTGTGTATTCCTTCCATCTTCTTTTGAAGTTTCCTGCATCATTCAATATTTTTCCCTTAAATTTTTCAATATTGCAACTTGAGGCTTGAATTTTTTCTTCAGTTCTTCAGCTTGAGAAAGGCTGAGTGTGTTCTTCCCTTTTGGTTTTCTAACTCCAGGTCTTCGTATATTTCATTAAAATAATTGGCTTTGTCTGCCTGAGCTGCTCTTTGAAATCTTCTTTTCAGCTCTTTTATCTTGACATTTCTTCCATTTGCTTCAGCTACTCTCTGTTCATAGGCAAGTTCAGAGTCTCTTCTGACATCCATTTTGGTCTATCTTTCCCTGTCTTTTTAATGACCTTTTGCTTTCTTCATGGATGATGGTCTTGATGTTGTCCCATAAGTCCTCTGGTTTTCAGTCATTGGTATTCAATGCATCAAATCTGTTCTTTAGATGGACTCTGAATTCAGGAGGGATATAATCAAGGTTATGTTTTGGCTCTCATGGACTTGTTTTAATTGTCTCCCACTTCCACTTGAACCTGCATATGAGCAACTGATCATCTGTTCCATAGTCAGCTCCTAGCCATGTTTTGGCTGAAGATACTGAGCTTCTCCATCACCTCTTTCCACAGATATAGTCAATATGATTCCTGTATGCTGCATCTGGTGAAGTCCATGTATATAGCCTTTGTTTGTGTTGTTGAAAAAGGTATTTGCAGTGAATAAGTCGTTCCTACAAAGTTCTATCATGCGATCTCCAGTGTTATATCTATCACCAAAGCCATGTTTTCCGGCTACCAGTGATTATTCTTTGTTTCCAACTTTTGCCTTATAGTCACCAGTAATAATCAACACATCTTGATTACATGTTTGGTCAATTTCAGACTGCAGAAATTGGTAAAAAATCTTCAATTTCCTTGTATTTGGCTTTTGTGGTTGGTGCGTAAATTTTAATAATAGTATAATAACTGATCTTCCTTGTAGGTGAATGGATGTTATCTTATCACTCACAGCATTGTACTTCAGGATAGATCTTGAAACATTCTTTGTGATGATGAATGCCACACCTTCCTCTTCAATTTGTCATTCTGGCATAGTAGATCATATGGTTGTCTGATTCAGAATGGCCAAAACCAGTCCATTTCAGCTTACTAATGCCTACGATACTGATCTTTATGAGTTCCATTTTTGACAACTTCCAATTTTCCTAGATTCATACTTCCCACATTCCATGTTCTAGTCATTTATGGATGTTTGTAGCTGTTTCTTCCCATTTTGAGTCATGCCACATCAGCAATTCAAGGTCCCCAGAGCTTTATTCCATCCACATCATCAAGGTCAGCTCTACTGTGATGAGGCAGCTCTTCCCTAGTCATATTTTGAGTGCCTTCCAACCTGAGGGGGCTCATCTTCTGGTATTATAATGGACAATGTTTTAGGGCTATTCTAAAGTTTTCCAGTAATATATCAGACAGTGTTTCATGGCTGTTCATAGGGTTTCCACTGGCCAATTCTTTGATAATTGGATGGCCCCATCCTTCTTCTGAGTCTGTCTTATTCTGGAAGCTCCACTGAAACCTGTCCACCATAGGTGACCCTGTTGGTATGTGAAATACTGGTGGCACAGCCTTCAGCCTCACAGCAACACATAAACCACTGCAGTATGAGAAACTGACAGATGAGTGGTGGATAGTTCTTCATAGTATCCTGATCTTACCCTTTTAATTTCTGTTGGTTCTGTTGTGATGCCACTCGATTCATTTTTTATTCGTGTTATTTGTATTCTCTCCCTCTTTTCCTTTGCTAAATTTGCCAGTGGTTTGTCAATTTTATTAATGTTTTCAAAAAACCAACTTCTAGTCTTGTTGATTTTTTTTTCCTACTGTCTATTTTCTGTTTCATTTATTTCTGCTCAGATTTTTATTATTTCTTCTGGTGACTATAGTCTTTTTTTTTTTTTTTTGCTGTTCTTTTTTCTAACTTTTGGAGATGTTGAGTTAAGGTGTTGATTTTCGCTCTTCTGTTTTGATGTGTGCATTTATTGGTATAAACTGGCCTTTGATCACTACTTTTGCTGTGTCCCAAAGATTTTGGTATGTTGTGTTTTCATTCTTGTTTGATTCAAGAAATTTTTTTAAGTTCATTTTTTATTTTTTCTATTACCCAGTCACTTTCAAGGAGGGTGCTGTTCAGTTTCCATGTGTTTGCTCTTTTTCCATTGATCTTCCTAGTGTTGGATTTCTAATTTGATAGCATTTTGATCTGAGGAGATGCTTTGCAGTATTTCAGTGTTTTTAAATTTATTAAGGTTTGCTCTGTGGCCTAACATGTGGTATATCCTGGAGAATGTTCCATGTGCACTGGAAAAGAATGTACATTGTGCTGTTGTTGGGTAAAGTGCTCTGTAGATGTCTGTAAGGGGAAATTCACCTTAAATAGGTTTTGAAGTTAGTACTTTTCCATAAAATCCACTTGTTAGGGAAATTATTTTCCTTCCAATTTAAACAGTCTCCAAGTTGTTACTGCCCTGACATATTAAAGAGAGTATTTGAAATAAACTCTATGGAAAATTATTGCAAAATAAATATGCTCTGAAATATAAATCCCTGGGTCTCTTCTCCTTATAAGACTCCAGAAATTATTTGCTTTAAGGAAATAATTTGTGTACTTCTTAGTCAGCATGCTTATTGTCATAATTATCCATCAGCAGACTAGTAAGTGCTTTTCAGACTTCATGGAGGCATTGTCTTGTTCTTTACTGAAATACATACTATTCCAAAGATAAGTTCCTAGTTACTTTGGAGAAATAGTGTTGTGAGAATTAATTTGTGTTTCAAAGAGTAAATAGGTTTAAGTTTATTCATATTGTTAGTGGTATGAATCTAAAAATAAACATTAAAGACTTTCCATGCTTTATGTTTAGAAATTTTTGCTGAGCAACTTGAGAAGATAATTACTAATATGTTATTATACTAACTCTAATTTAGCTTCTAAGGTATACTATTTGATAGACTTATAATATTTAGATTTTTAAAAGTGCTTATAAACTTATGGTTTGGACAGTTAACTCTCAAATCCATTCAAAGTAATATTTCTTCTTCCTCCTTGTCCAAACTAGAAGCAAAGGACTTTTACAAGTAACTTATTTTTAGCCTTCCCAGAGACACTTTTTTTAAAGTTCATTTGTTTTCATAAATAATTATGACATGAATTATTGTGTGTTGCTAACAGAAGCTGACAATACTTGTAACACAACCAGACAACAAATAGGCTGCTGAGGGGGCTTTATTTTTAATGACTGTCACCCACACAAATGGATGTTGAAACTATCTGCTAGCCCTAGGACATACATGTCAGTTTATGTATATCCCAGTATCACTCATCCTTTGAGCGGTCCCACCCTTTCTTGTCTTCAGTTAGATGCAATTCTGAACTGTGCATATTGTATTGTTATAACATCCAGTAGGCTCTCAGCTCTCCATGGTAATAAGAAATTAACTACACTGATAAAGTGAAAAGCAAACCTGTAGCAAGTAACTTCAATTATTTTTTTACCCAGGAAAGAAATCATTACGATGTTATCAATAGCAAAATCTGTAAATTTGAATTTTGCTGCTTATCTCTTTTGCTGCTTAAGAAATGAGAAAAAAAAATATTATACCATCAGCAAAGAGAACCACTAGAATATAAATCCAATAATGGCAGAGATTTTTGTCTGTTACTCACTGTCTTTAGTTCTTACAACAGTGCTTGTTTTCGAATTAATTCAAGGGATTTTTAAATTCCCTGTTAGCCACTGTCATTGAGTTGATTCTGACTTATAGCTACTCTACAGGACAGAATAGAACTGCCCCATAGGGCTTCCAAGGCTGTTAAACATGTTTATGGAAGCAAACTGCCTCATCTTTCTCCCACATAATGACTGGTGGGTTCGATCCACTGACCTTTTGATTAGCAGCTGATGCTTTAACTAGTGTGCCACCAGAGCTCCTTAATTCTTTGTTGGTTGCGCGTTATTCTCTAAAAATAGCAATTCATGAATTGTTTCAGATTCATAAGTGGTCTACATTCAGAGAGTCTTTGTAGACTTGACTGCTAGTCTAATCCCACGTAGAGTATAAAACCAAAGAACCAAACCCACTGCCGTTGAGTCGGATTCGACTCATAGTGACCCCTCCTTGGTTTTCTGAGGCGGTATCACTATAGAAGTAGATTGCCCAATCTTCCTTCTGAGGAATGACTGGTGGGTTTGAACCACCAGCCTTCTGGTTAGCAGTCAAATGCCTCAGGCACTATGCCACCAGTTTAAATGAGTATATCAAAAACACTGAGGAT
This sequence comes from Orycteropus afer afer, assembly GCF_000298275.1. Classification (NCBI taxonomy): domain Eukaryota; kingdom Metazoa; phylum Chordata; class Mammalia; order Tubulidentata; family Orycteropodidae; genus Orycteropus; species Orycteropus afer. The sequence continues at coordinate 6,811,023 of NW_006921676.1, read as the reverse complement.
ATGATAGAAAAAAATTGGAAGCATAATGAATTACATGCACCACCCTTTAACTTCAGAACACTTGGGGACTCTTCTGGTTACCTAGTGCCACTCTTACAAGAAATATACCACAAATGAGATGGCCTTAACAAGCAGGAGTTTATTCTCTTACAGTTTGGAGGCTTTAAGTCCAAATTCAGAGTGCCAAGTTCTAGGGGCTGGGTGAAAGCCCCTCAGCCTTGGGCTTCAACTCTGTCTCCTGCTCCTGACCCACTGAAGCTAGAGGCTTTTCTTCACTCAGACGGCTACTGGCTGCCAAGCCCAAGGTTGACAAGTAAAAAGGCACAGTCCCGATGTTACCAAACCACACAGCAGGCCATTAATTCAAATCCATTGTAAGTCCCCAGGTTGGCAGAGCATGGCAGGTTGCTGAACAAAGACACGGCTACATACAGAGTCCAAGCGTGCCATAAGCTAGAGACCATTCCCCAAGGCTTCTCCTTATATACAGGAAGCAGACCACGTCCCTAAGGCAGCTACTCAGCTGCTCACAGAAGATTCTACCATGGAGTTGATTACCAGTCTCATCATGGGAAATACTACATCCAGCTGCCCAGCCACTCAACCAGGCCCAGCCAAATTGACATACAAACTGAGCTACCACAGGGACCCTTTAGTAAAGCAAATCTCAAGCTTTCAGGTGCTTCAGAATCCCCTAAAAGATTTGTTAAGGGGTTGCTGGGCCCCTGCCATAGTTTCTGATTCAGTAGCTAGAGGCCTAAGAATTTGCATTTCTAACAAATGCTACTGAATGGTACTGGTTTGGGGACCACATTTTGAACAGCCATGGCCCTAATGATGAACTTCTCAATTGTTGATGGCCATGTTGTTAAAATACAGGTTCTGGTTTAGTAGATTTGGAGTGAAATCTGAAATTCTGCATTCCTAACAAATTCCCATATGATGCCAGCTCTACTGATCTCAGGGCCACACTTTGAGTAGCTGGACTCCAGGAAAACTAAAATTCTATGATGAATTATTATAGTAATGCTTTTTTTTTTTTTTTAATCATCCTACAGTTAAAGACCATTTAATTTTCATTGTTCTTTGGCTAACTTTAATAATCTAAATACAAGAAAATCTATATTTACATGAATTCCTTTTAAAATTGTCTATTAAGCAAGTGAATTGATTTTCTATCTTGTATTTTACCTTCCTCTGTTTTCTTTATTGTTCTATTTCTGATAATCCTTATCTTTCCAGGCCATTAGGATCAGAAAACTTGCTTCTTAGAGGAGCCACACTAAAGAACACAGAGAAGATCTTTGGTAAATATTTTAACTAGTGAATTATCAATAAAAGTGTCTAAAATTAAGGATACATTATGCAAAGCTAATATCCATATGGTTTCGTGAGACTGTCTCTTTGTTCTTTGAAGTACTGTGAACTTTATGACAGCAGTAATTTTGCCACACTAAGGAAATTAATATTGATCTGTAACCACAATCCATAAAGCAGTGACATCTGTGAATATTGCTTGTATGTTAAGTTACTATAGTTTTTGACTCAGAAACATAAAGTTATATCCATGAAAGACTTCATACAATATAGTCCTACAGGAAATTTATTTTAATGTCTCTATTTCTCTGCTAGTATCTCTCATTTCAAGTAGGTTATTTCTTATGTCTTAATAAGATGAAACAACCTTTAAAAATATGCAGTGTATCCCACTGCCAGAAAAGCCGGGATATTAAAAATATGCAATGTATCCCACTGCCAGAAAGCTGGGATATTACATAGTAAAATCTTTATGATAAAATAAAATACAAATTGTTCTTAATTTGGGGTGGGGTGACCATCTCTTTAGCCTAAAGGAACCTAGTTGTATAACTCTTGTAATGAACAGTTGGCTTGCCTAGTAAAACTAAAAATATGATTCATTTTACAAAAATCCCTTATTGTCATAGCTGTCCAAAACTTATTATATAAAGGCAAGATACATTTGTTTTATGGCATTTACTCTTCTACTTTTTAGGAGTTGCTATTTACACTGGCATGGAAACCAAGATGGCATTAAATTATCAATCAAAATCCCAGAAACGGTCTGCTGTAGAAAAGTAAGGTTCAGTACCATCTCATTTGAAGTGTGTAAAAATCTGATTTTAAATTATATCAACCACAGTAGATATGAAAATATTTCCCTTTGAGCTTATTAGCAATTTATTCATGGTTTCTAGTTGTACAGTTATGTAGAAACTGTTAAGCTAATTATTATGAGCAACTTTATTTTAAGGTAAAATGGTAAAAAAGCCATATACCTTTTTAACTTTTTATTATTAATATTCAGTATCCTTCAAAAACACTTGCTCTTGATAGCCATTCCAAAGAATTTCTTAATTGTGAAGTTAATTGGAAATAGCTGTAAAGTTCCTCCCATAGTTTCATTAAAAATCAAAATAGGGTTCCTTTTAACCATGGGATTTGATGGAAACCACCATCTATTTTCTGATATGGCTTATTAGCAGGGAGAACATAGTCTTATTTTCATTACATAGTAAAATCCTTATGATAAAATGTCAAGATGATACTTAAATTTGTTAGAAAATACAATCTGGAATTTTGTTTTCTTTGCCTCATTAAAGTATATCCTTGACTTAAAATGGACAACTAAATAGTTTATAACCAAACCAAAAAACCGAACTCACTGCCATCGAGTTGTGTCTGACTCATAGCGACCTCTCCATGGGTTTCTGAGGCAGTATCACTATGGAAGTAGATTGCCCAACCTTCCTTCCAAGGAGTGGCTGGTGGATTTGAACCACCAGCCTTCTTGTTAGCAGTCAAGTGCCTTAGGCACTATGCCAGCAGAGTTTATAAGTTATTTAATAAAGCGTTATAAGGTTGAGCAATCTACTTCCGTACTGATACCACCTCAGAAACCCAAGGACGGGTCGCTATGCGTCGGGTCCGACTCGATGGCACGTACAACAACACCAGCATGCTACTCAGTGATTTTTTTTTTTTTTAATCTTTAGGAAGACTAATAGTGTATTAGAGATTAGAGATTCAGCATTTCTAAAATGATCTTTAAATGTGATCACTGAGTCTCTGTTCTTTTATGACTGCATCAACTATGAAAATGGAGATTTGGCGGGGGGAATGGAGATTTGGTTTATCATAAGCAAGAATTCTGTTTCTGGATGTCTACATATGACAATAAGTTTCAAAAATAGACTGGGAAATCAGATTTTCTTCTCAGGATCTGCTAAGACCTTGGCTAAGATTCAGCATTTTTCCTGTAGTGAGAACATTTCCCTTCAGAGTATTCACTTTTCTCCTTCTTTCCTCCTTTCTTTCTCCCTCCCTTCCTCCCTTTTGTCTTTCCTTTCTTTCTAGTGATAATCACTGAATTTTCAACACATTTGTTGATGTTAAATGATAGAAGATAATTGATTTTGGGATCATCTTTTAAATTACAGAATTCTAGGCCTTTTAGGATTATTTGTCCACAATATAGCTATGGGCAGTTTTCTTTCCTGCTTATGAAAACTTTCCATTTACTTGGTTCTTTCCTTTATGGCCTCTAGAATTATAGGCCAGTGATCATGGAATGAACTCAGATATAAATGAGCTTGTATTTTCATTTTTACTGTGTCAAGTAGGGAGTAGAAACTTCTTTTGAAAAACGTTACTGTGCTAACTCCCTTTATTTTTATTGTTTCATCACAAGGTGTTTATCTTGACATTTTAAAGAACGGATATGTACACCTCATTATTTATTCAGGGAACATAACTAAATAATCATCACTGTCTTTTTGTTTTAGATCAATGAATGTATTCCTCATTGTGTACCTCTGTATTCTAATCAGTAAAGCACTGATAAATACTGTCCTGAAATATGTATGGCAGAGTGAACCATTTCGAGATGAGCCGTGGTATAATCAGAAAACTGAATCAGAAAGAAAGAGGAACCTGGTATGAAAATTGACTCCTGAGATACATTTTCCCTTATCTTTTCAAAGATAACTTGTAGACTGTTGCTTTAAAATGTGGTACGATAAAACTGCAAAAGTGAGTTTGCTACGGCAAAAAGAATATCGATTAAATCACTATAATAGATGTATTCATTGATACCTTACACTTGTTAGTTGCCTCCCTAGCTATAAACAATGGTTATTGCTGTTGTTTTTAGGTATTTGAATATAAAAGTCTGGAAAGGTATTGATTCCCATAGTAAATTAATGAGGACAGTATCCTAAAGTCTTGGTATTTTCAGACCCCGGTACATGCTTTATGGTTGTTGTTGTTAGGTGCTGTTGAGTAGATTTCGGCTCATAGCAACCTTACGTGACAGAGAACTGCCCCAGAGGATTTTCTAGGCCATAGTCTTTACTGGAGCAGATTACCGGCTATTTCTTCCACTGAGCCACTGGGTGGGTTTGAACCATCAGCCTTTCACTTAGCAGCCAAGCACTTAACTATTGTGCTACCAGAACTCCTTGCCTTATATTTAGAGGTTGCTCAATAAATACTTACTAATTATTGTGAGATAAATGGCACTTATTTTTTGGTAAGTACATAGGAAAAAAAAAGAGAATCTCTGTTATAGGATATTATGATAAGAATGGAATCCCTCAGTGGTATAAAGGTTCAGCATGCTCGGCCGCTAACCATAAGGTTGGTGGTTTGGGTCCACCCAGAGGTGCCTTGGAAGAGAGACCTGGCAATCTGCTTCCAAGAAATCAGCCTTTGAAAGCCATGTGGAGAGTGCTTCTGTGCTGACACACATGGGGTTGCCATGAGTGGGAATCATAGTAAGAAGTGGTTGCATTTTCCCATAGGGAGATTTCAGTTCAGTTGTTCATATTTATCAAATTATTTTCCCCAAACCAATGTGTTAAAATAATTTGATTGAGCTTCCCTAGACTCAAAATAGTACAATCTTCTACTAGTTTCATTTACTGCAGACTCAGGGTTGTATGCAAATCTACACCAGTATCTCAGCATGCTTTCCTGTGAATGTCAGTTGGAGCTGTCCTATCTGTATACCCTACATGCACTTCTCTAGTGTGCAGAAATTTCCAGGAGTTAATCAATGTAACCTGACAAAACTAGCATGGCTTCAGAGATAAGAACAAGACTATAAAAAAAGTCATTTTGCTGAATTGGGGAGGGAGCATCATAAAGGTTACTTTATAACTGTTGTAATTTATCAGTCACACAGTAAATTGAATACTCAAGATACAACATTAGGTAAGAGTTGTCTCCTGTCTCTTAACCGTGTGGTTATTTTAGCATGTAATTTCATCTTTACCCCATTGACAGAACAGACATGCAAATCAAGCTCTTGGCCTTTGGCAGATCATGAGTAGAAAATAGATGAAAAGGGAGTAAGCCTATGGCTGCTGCCTCCATTGAATAATCCTTATCTTTGGATTTTGAAATACATAGATATTAAACAACACACTGGTATTTTTAAATATAACTTTAAGTTGTTTAAATAATCATGATGTTACTTTATTTCCACCCTGATGGATGGTATAATATGATACATTATTTTATTGTTAAACTGCCATTATTTGTTTCTTTTCAGTTTCTTAGAGCTTTCACAGATTTCTTGGCTTTCATGGTCCTTTTTAACTACATTATCCCAGTATCCATGTATGTCACAGTAGAAATGCAGAAATTTCTTGGCTCTTATTTCATCACTTGGGATGAAGAAATGTTTGATGAAGAAACAGGGGAAGGACCTCTGGTTAATACCTCTGATTTAAATGAAGAATTAGGACAGGTCAGTATCTCTTGATGTAGTATCTCTTGAATTGTCTTTCATAACTTATTAAAAATTGAGTCAATCCATATTAGGTTTCCTGATATCTAGATTCTACATGACTGATATACAGGTAAATCAGCCAAATGGTCAAATGAAAATTTCAATTTTAACTCACATGTAGATATAACCTATAACTGGTGAAAGACAATAAAAAGGTGTTTTTTAAAAAAAAAAAACTTTATTTACATAACAATGGTAGTGCTGTTATAACTTTTATAAAATTAATCACATTAACTCATTAATATAAATTAATCCATGGGCTTTCTAAGTATACTCATTTTGGATTTTAAGGTGTGAATTAAACATTGAAGGGATAAGGGAACTATCATTTATTGAGTTTCCGCTTAACAGGTATTGTACTGTTGTTATTGTTGTTGTTATGTGCCATTGAATCGAACCTGACTCATAGCGACCCCTCCCTGGGTTTCCGAGGCAGTATCACTACAGAAGTAGATTGCCCCATCTGCCTTCCGAGGATTGGCTGGTGGGTTTGAGCCTCCAGCCTTCTGGTTAGCAGTCAAGTGCCTTAGGTAATATGCTACTATCTGTCTTGCTTGTCACTGCAAGTCAATTAACCTTATTTTTAAAGATGCACAAACTAAGACTTAGAGAGTTTGGATAACTTACTGTTTTGATGTATTACAGAGTTCAATACACTTACATTCATATCCTGTTCTACCACTTACAACTCTATGACCTTGGGACCTAGTCTTTCTGTATTTCATATTTCTTAATTTGTACAGTGGGGATAATAGCATATATGTCTTGCAAGACTATTGTGGAGATTAAATAAGATAATGTATGTAAACTGCCTGTCGCAGTTTCTCATATATTCAATACAAATGGAGGCACTTACTGTCATTACTGCTACTACCACCACCCTGAATCCCCCACACCCTCCTGCTACCCAGAATCACACTAGCATGAAGAGGCAAAGCTGGGACTCAAACTTAGATCTTTTTGACTTCAAAACCCCAGCCATTTCATTTGTAAAAGGAGATTTATTACTGTATAAAGGTAACTTGAAGTTTTATTTGCTCTGACATTGGTCTTCTGGGCATTTGTTCTCCTAAAGTCTGAGCCCTCCTACCACCCTTCTCAGTCAAGTGCTTTTCCTAGCATTTATGTTGCAAGAGAGGCCATTTGGCAAAATGGTAACATTTTTGTGGGGGGAGAAGAAATCTTGAGGAACGTTTTCATAAACAGGGTCATTTTATACTGAAAGCTAAGATTTCTTCCCTCATCGCTTCAAAACAGTAGTCTATTCTTACATGAGTAGACTTGACTAGATATCTAAATACTGCCTTTATCAGCCTCAAAAAACCAAACCAAAACTACTGCCGTTAAGTTGGATCTGATTCATAGCAACCCCTCCTTGGGTTTCCAAGGTGGTATCACTACAAAAGTAGATCACCCAACCTTCCTTCCAAGGAGTGGCTGGTCCACCAGAGCTCCCTTATCAGCCTCAGGTCAAGAAAAATTTTACTACAAAATTATATTTGCATTTATTGATAATTTCAACTTTCTAAATAATCCCTCTATCTAAGTTCCATTTCATGCCACTCAGGTGTGGATATTATTTTGGTCAGTGCTGCGCACACAAGTCATAAATAATTAGCTGCAGTAATGATACATTTTTTTTTCCTTAGAGTACTTCATATCCTTTTAACAATAGTGTTATATTGTATGTGTTCCTGAGAATGTCATAGAGGAAAGAATTTTTTTCTATAACAAGAAAAATTTCAAGCAGTATTCCATACAGCAAATTCTCTCTCCTCTCACTCAATCCATCTGCCTGGAATTTGTAATAAAAGGGTTTGATTTATATCATACTGTTGTTGTTGTTGTTATGTGCCGTCGAGTCAGCCCCAACTCATAGCGACCCCTCCTTGGGTTTCCGAGGCAGTATCACTACGGAAGTAGGATTGCCCAACCTTCCTTCCAAGGAGTGGCTAGTGGGTTTGAACCTCCAGCCTTCTGTTAGCAGTCAAGTGATTTAGCCACTATGCTACCAGAGCTCCTTATATCATACTATCATGACCAAAAAAGGCCTACTCAAGATACTGACTGACTGACTTAGACAAAGAGTTCTGTAGATTGGCTAGTATTGGTGACTGAGATCCAGAGCTTGATGAACAAACCCAGAAAATAAAAGTTTCATCTTACTACCACATTGACATGGGTAAAACTTTGGTGCCCAGTTTAATTTATGCAGTATAGGAGATGAGTTCCTTTGTAGGTGAAGTAAACATTCACCTACCATTTAAGTTTTTATGTCTACAACTAAGAAAACTACATTTTATTGAGACACTGTGCTAAGTGTTTTGTGCACTTTATTTTATGCAATCCTGTCTACAGCCCTGTGAGATAAGCATTATTATTTTATCTCCATTGTTCAAATGAGAAACTAAAGCTCAGAAAGATTATACAAACTACTTCATCTAGTAAATAGCAGAGCATTGCTCTATTCCATGAGGCAGTGCTGCTTTCTTCTGAAACTTATTCTCTGCCTTCTTGATTATAAGTACATTTGAATGTGATATGCTTTTTAAATTAACAATGTACAGTAACAAATACTTCAGCAATCTATGCGTTGCTGTGAGAACTATCTTTTGATCTGATATTTGAGAATGACAGCATCATTAACATTTGACTTACAAAACCCACTGCCATCGCATCAATTCCAACTCATAGTGACCCCTATAGGACAGAGTGGAACTGCTCCATAGGGTTTCCCAGGCTGTAATCTTTATGAAAGCAGACTGCCTCATCTTTTTGCTGCAACATTTGACTTAGTAGGTTATAATTCAAAGACTTTTACAAAAAGAATAATGAAACAAGCAATAATTTGTCTCTCAATCTCCCTAATTAACAAAACTGATTTGATTGGTGTCCAGAGTTGCCAAGCCTTGTTTCCTTTTCTGTAACATGGGGATAATAACATGGTGGATGTGAGGGTTAAGCGAAGGAACACACAGTCCCTGGCACATCCTGAGGGCTGACTAAATGTTTTGCATAATTATTGTTGTGTAGCAGTAGCAGTTCCCAGAAATATACCACCTATTTAATGATAGCTAAGCAAGGTGATAAATCAATATTTATTACTTTATTACCCATTTTAGCCTTTCAAAAAATGGTTTCAGAGTATAATAACATTTTATTATAATTTGCATCAAGTCCTGTAAAAGTAAGAAAGTTATATGAGTGATTTTTCAAATGTTCCTGTATCTGACTTAGTGTTTTTTGTTTTTTTTTTTTAAAAAAAAAGAAAAAGCCACTTACCATTGAGTTAGTTCTGACTCATGGCAACTCCATGTTGTTAGTGTTTTCGTCTGTCAGACTCTTTCAGAGGTAGATTGCCAGGCCATTCTTTCTAGGTGCCTCTTGGTGGTTTCAAAGTGTCAGCTTTTCAATTAGTAGCCTAGTGCTTCAGTTTGTACCAGCAGAGACTTCTAGAGTAAATACATTAATTACTTTGTAACATATGAACTCCAGATATTTGTGGAAAGGCTCATTTTAGAGAAGGAGACATACTGAAATATTAAATATTATTGTTGATTCTCACTTTTAAAAAAGTCTAGTAGGTCTGGTAGTCATTCTTTAAAAAAAAAAAATGCTGTTTGTACCAGGGAATAATAACAAATACTTTATTCATTCATATTATCTACATCCTGGAAAGAGGTTTGACTAAGTTTTAGTCAAGTGTGTAGGGGCTAGTTTTGTTTTGTCTTAAACATATTTTCAGGACAACATTGCTGTGTATTTATAATGTATTTGCTATAATCAAGTACATAATAGGAAAGACATTTTCTGCTGTGGGATTTAAGAGACAAAAAAGAACATATTCTTGAAAGACCTAAGGAAGAAAAGGTGCACTATAAGAGATGTAAGCTGGTTTCTTTATAGGTCTTTTCTGCTTCCCTAATTTCTTTACTTTATTTTTACCATATTTTACACAAATAACACACAGAGTATACATTTTTGCATATAGTGCATTCCCTGCACATTATTTTTATAAGCACACTGATTTGGTTACTTCATGCCCATGCAATAGAAATATACCACATCTGGATGCCTAGAACGAACAGGAGTTTATTCTCTTACAGTTTAGGAGGCTAGAAGTCTGAGTTCAAACTGCCAGCTGTAGGGGATGGGTGAAAGCCCTTGGACCTTGGGCTTCAGCTCTGCTTCTTGTCCACTGGAGCCAGACCTCTCTTCACTCAGGCAGCTGCTGGCTGCTGAGGCTAACAAGCCCAAGGTTGACAAAATGGCACAATCCTGTATTACCAAACAACATGGCAAGCCACTAAAGCAAGTCCAGAGACAGTCCCAAGATCAGTAGGAAACATGGCAGGCTACTAAATGAAGACTCAGCTACATGCAGGGTCCAAGCATGCCAAAAAGCTATAGACCTTTCTCAAAGCTTCTTATGTACGGGAAGCAGACCACATCCCTAAGGCAGCTACTCATCTGCTCCAGTAGATTCCACCACGGAGTTGATTACCAGTCTCATCATGGAGATTAACTACATCCATCTGCCTAGCCACTCAAACCCAGGCCCAGCCAAGTTAACATAATCTTAACTACCAAAC
>NW_006921676.1:6789486-6800519 GCF_000298275.1 Orycteropus afer afer | reverse complement strand
ATATATGTTGTTGTTTTTGTTATGTGCCGTCGAGTTGGACCTGACTCATAGTGACCCCTCCTTGGGTTTCCAAGGCAGTATCACTATGAAAGTAGATTGCCCCATCTTCCTTCAGAGGAGTGGCTGGTGGGTTTGAACCGCCAGCCTTCTGGTAAGTAGTCAGGTGCCATAGGCACTACTCTACCAGAGCTCCCATATATATATATTTACAAATATATATATATACACACATTTTGATAACTTGAGTTTCAATTTTTTTTCAGTCCATTGGATTTAATGTTAAGTCTTTGTTGTGGTGCTTGTTGACACAGAGGTTTAGTTCACAGCAGCAGACCCTTACCAGCCTACCGTGGAGTTCCTCAAAGCAGCCCCTCTTGCAACAGGATTCCCTCCCTGCTTTGCAAACCACTTTCTCCGATGCAGAAATAAATCACTTTTTCTGCCCTGGAAACAGCCATCACCAGGGTAGCTGGCCCCAGCCCAGGAGGTGCATAGGTCTGCACAACTCAGGCCAGGAACAAGGCCAACGTGCCACAGCCATGTACATTCCACCTCATTGGCCAGCTGGCTGGACACTGCACTCAGTTCATTTGAATCTCCTTCCCGTGCAGATGTCGTGGGATAGGCATGAGAGACGCAGGCACAGAGGGATTGCATGTCCCTTGCTTGGATGAGTCTCACAGGGCACCATGGACAGGGCAGTGCATACTCACACCTGCACTGCCCCCCACCTAGCTGTACATGTGGCTGGCCCCACCTGTGCTGTGGCTCAGCCCTCCACCTGATCCCCCACCCATCTCTGGCACAGCATGTCTACAGGCGCATTTTGGCTGCAAGGAACTCCACCACTCTCAGGACTGACAGCAAACTGCCCCAGAGCAAATGCACAATTTCAGTTGTTTGTTTTCCGATTACCAGGATGCTGCCCAACTCCATAAATAAATAATAAAGGCTTATAGCTTTATTAGGAGCTCTGGTAGCATAGTGCCTAAGGCGCTTGACTGCTAACCAGAAGGCTAGTGATTCAAACCCACCAAGCCACTCCTCAGAAGGAAGGTTGGGCAATCTACTTCCGCAGTGCTACTGCCTCAGAAACCCAAGGAAGGGTCGCTATGAGTCGGGGCCGACTCGATGGCACATAACAACAACAACAACATACCTTTATTATAAAAATATGATCAAAAGTAACATTTTCAGATTATCAAATGAGAGTGAGTGAGGCCAAAATCACTGTGGAAACGTCACAAGTCATGCATGGTATTGCATGGGTACGCTATGCCAGAACTTTTTTTACATAATGTCATCATTTCAAAATGTCTGCTTTTTTACGTGGGCACATTATTTGTGAGAAATACGTTATTTTAACTATTGCTTTCTAGTTAGCAGTTAGCAATGTGTGTTGGGGAAGAACTGAGCAGGAGACTCAATATACAGTTGGAGCCATAGGACTTTTTCCGCCCTGAAGCAACCACACCTGTCTCCCCCTCGGAGTGGCATCTGTCCCTGACAGTGGTACCAACTGACTTATGGGATGGCATGTTGCATTCTCTGGCATAAACCTCAAAATATTAGGCTATTTTCCAGAATTTCTTTCAGTTATTTATGATAAATATGTTACCTGTGAGTTTATCTAAATTTAGCATTTGAAACTAGTTGTCTTTTTAAATTCTTTTCACAGTTTTCTATCTGAAATGTTTGTCCTTTTATTTGTTTAAATTCCACCTTTGAAACCTAATATGATATTGTGCCTGTAAGACTTTATAGAATAAATTCATCCAATCTGTATCCTTGATTTTTTAAAAAATAAGATTCAGAACTAGCCCCCCTCCCCCTCCTTAATATTTATCTTTCCAAACAGAATAGAATACTGGTCCATCCCTTTTTTATTTACCTGGTAGAGGGAAAGATAGATGGTTGAATGGTCATATTTTTTTCTTTGCTTAGGATCCAGAGAAAAGTAAAGCCATTTCCATCATGACAAAAGCAAAACCCCCCCTTGCATCCTCCAGAATTGCCCTCTTATAGGGGCAATATTAAAAAATGGGAAAGAGTATGAATTATCAAGCACACTTACAGCTTATCCTGCTGAGGTAGTATATTTATGATAAAACATTCACATGTCTATTTCATATTAATTAATGTAAAGGAAAAAAAATGTGACTGCTCTCTGATAGTCTGAATCAGAGGACCTCAACTTCTCTCTCTTTAGAAAAGGATAAATTTAATTCTTCACAGAGCATCATCCTGTCTTTTAATCATGTTTTGTTTCATAGGTGGAATATATCTTCACTGATAAAACTGGCACCCTTACAGAAAATAACATGGAATTTAAAGAATGCTGTATTGAAGGCCATGTCTATGTGCCTCATGTCATCTGTAATGGACAAGTCATCCCTGATTCTTCAGGAATTGATATGATCGATTCTTCTCCAGGAATCAGCATAAGGGTATGTTCCAATTCTCCTCATCGAAGATATTTTCCCTTCACAGGGTGGGGTGTAAATGTCAGTTGTTGCATTGTTGAAATTTTCTGTTTTAGTTAGGCAGGCTATATACATTGTTCACAAAAATAGATTAGTAGTCACCTTTTATGGTAATTACCCAGAAAACATAGTACTCTTGTATGTGACTTCAGTGAGAAAAAATTGTAAAATGCCACAATATTTGAAGGCATTACCCTTAGGATTAATTGCTAATCTGTGTTAGAAACTACTTTGAAAAATCTGGAGAAGCAAAGCAAATAGCTGAGTTGAGTGAAATGGTTGGGCATACCACATACAGACACACACACACCAAGTGGTCTGGCTCCACATCTCAGCATGTGCTAGGTAGAGACACTTGCTTCCAATGTGTGTTCTGTGGTTGGCTGGGAAAACATTCCAGAAAATGTGTTCACTACACAGCCTGTGGCAAGACCCTCAGGTACTCTGAGGTGCTCTAAAGAACTGAGGGTGGACTTGTTTTAGTTGTGTTGTACGATGACACCCTTATCAAAGTGTTTCTTACCCCTTATTACATATGCTTCAGTTGATTTCAATATAGAAAACTGCCATTTTACAACAGAAATTCATGGATGAGGGAGTAGATTATTTATGTGGTCATAGTAAAACATATCATAGTATCCTACTTTTCTGTTAACTACTGTGACTCTGCTCTACTTGATATGTTTGAGTTAAGTGGGGTGCTGCTTTGACCCTTTACAACCAGTGATTTTCAACCTGGATATACATTAGTGTCACCTGGGGAAGCTTAAAAACCCAGTGGAATCAGTAATTTTTAAAGCTCCCAGGAAGATTCTAGCCAGTTAAAAAAAGAAAAAAAAACTATTACTTTATAAGTTGCTTTCAGAGGCAGCAGAATGATTAAATCAGCTGAACTAGAGAAACCAAAAGTAGTCTCTGCTCTGTCGTATACAAGGTTATGTTAAGATCAAATTTATGATCAGTGTGTCAAATATATAATAGGTGCTTTATAAATATCTAGTGTAATATATGGTGGAACAGTGGTTAAGGCATTCGGCTGCTAACCAAAAAGTTAGCAGTTCAAACCCACCACCTGCTTCATCGAGAAAGATGTAGCTCTCTGCTTCCATGAAGATTTATGGCCTTCAAAACCCTATGGGGCAGTTATGTCTTACAGGGTTGCTACAAGTCAGATTTGTCCATGGCAGTTTTTTTTTTTTTTTTAATATAACAGGAGAATATCACTATAATATGATCCTTCAGGATAGTGATACAACTACAGTCTAGGATTTTTATAAGTATTTTGTATTCTTATGTAACTCAGTCTCTATTTGCTGTTACTTTCCCAAATATTTATCAGTTGCTTGCTGTCTATTAAAGCCATGCTTTTGCAGTTTCTAAAAGCACTGCTACTGATTAAAACACTCCTGTTTCAGTCTTCACAGGCCATTCAATCTTAACCCTTTCATGACTGAATTATTTTCTGTTTTGAATTTTTTGTTGATACTATGTGTTTTCAGTAATGGGGAAAGCATGCTGAAATCAAAGGGGAAAAATGTGGAGGAAATAGGGATTTTGATACAATTCCATGGGACATATATGTTCCCAGTGGATTCTGATGGTAGAGTTGGTAGGGTGAGGCCTATTTCTTCAGATTCATGTGGTTATACAGGCTCTTGCCAGGCAGTAGCATATACTACAGCTGGGATACTGGCAGCTTCCCAAGAAACTGAAGAGACTGTAAATATTAGTGGGCAATTGATGTCCCATGGGTCACAGAAGGGTTATTTACTGTAGAAATAAGAATGAGAAAAGCCATTATTAGGTTCTACTTCATGAACTACCAAAAGCAAAACTAATAATTCCTAGATGCTATACTTCACTGCTGTATAAGTTCCCTTTCCTTCTAGTTTAAGCAAATAAGCAATAATTTTTTTTTTTTTGTACTGCATTTTTATAGGAGCGAGAAGAACTGTTCTTTCGGGCTCTCTGTCTTTGCCACACAGTCCAGGTGAAAGATGATGATAATATAGATGGACCCAGGAAATCTCCAGACTCAGGAAAATCTTGTGTGTATATATCATCATCACCTGATGAAGTTGCACTCGTTGAAGGTATTCAAAGGTGTGTCTTTTGGCTTCCTTCATATTTTGAATTTGACAGGTGTGCTAATTATTGTACTGAAGAGTTGATTTTCAACTCCAAAACCATGCATTTGTTCTTCGAAGTATTCTCAATTGATCCCACTTTATGCTCTGGTATGTTTGTTAAAAAGAAGTGGATGGGACCAAACAATAACTCTTGAACTCATTATTTTTCTCTTGACTTCCTTATTGTTTGAGTTGTGGGGGTGGGAGTGTCCCTTTTAAAAACCAGCTGTTGTCAATTTTAAGAAGAGGCTTGTCTTTAGTTGTAAGATTCTTTATCATTGTCTCTTTATGGGCATTTTTTTTCTTCCTAACACCTAAGATAACTAGAGGTCATTCCAAATAATCATAGGTTTTTAAAAATGGAAACAATTTAAGACATCTTTTAATACAAATCTTCCTCTTATGTCTTAGAAGATTGAGGCCCAGACAGATCAAGCAACTTTCCCAAAGCTATACAACTCGGAGGGAGATTAAAACTGGGTTTTTCATACTGTTAGCTTCATTTTCTTCAAGTTACATCATATTAACTCTATGAAGATTTTTTGCATGCTCTTTCAAGATCCTTTTTATTGAAAATTCTCATGAGATACAGCATTTTAAGCAGACACTTGGAAAAGTACTTTAAATATTCCAGATACATGGCATAATTTCAAGTCAGGGAAATGTTTTTCAAATTTTCACAGCTTGTGATTTTTATTTAATACTAAAGGTACTAAATTTCCCCTCTTTGCTGCCATTAATAACTTGAATATTACCTTCAGAGATTGAATGATTGATGAGAAAAGCATTTTAACACTTTTGATGTAATTAGAACAACCTTTTTGTGTATTTTCCTATGCAATTTGAATATTGATATTAGATACGTAAATTATATCACTACTGATCTTTCTAAAATGGCCAAAACATTTAAATCAAACATATATAGGTAAGATCTCTCAAAGCTAGATTTTTCTTCTTGGAAAACAAGTGCTGAGAAATTGAACTGCATTTCAGTCATAGACCTTAGAAGTTAGGAAGGCTATTCCTACCCATCATTGTGGGCTCACTTTAAATATTAGCACTTCCAAGAGGACATCCTTTCAGCCTATCCGCTTCTACCTGGGTTAAGTAGACACCCTCTCCCTGTGTTTATACCTTCATGCTGTTATAGATACAGATTGGATGGAAAATTATATGTTTCTGTCTCCCCATTCATCTGTAAGCTCCTTGAATTCAGAAGTCATGTCTTTATTTTTTCCCCTTCATATTCCTGGCCCTTACCCACACAACACCTGAAGTATATTAAGCTCTCAGAAGTGGTGATGGAGAAGAATGTTATTACAGATGAAGTGCTCTGTAAATGTTTATTGAACAGACTTCCTCTTCTGGGCCTAATTTTCTCATCAGTGAAATGAGAGATTGGTCTGGAGGTAGACCCTCTCTAAGGGGCCTTCTGCTTCCAACATTGTATTCTTGTGTACTAAATAACAACAAAATTATCAGTAAATAAGGATGTTAATAGAAATAGAGAGTGCAGTCTTGAGAACTGCTATTACCTTTCTAAAAACCATTAATACTGACCTCATCAATGAGAGGCAAGAGAGTGTAGGATAAGCAGGGCTTCCACCTGGTTCATTCTGGTTCAATCCCCTGCAGAATTTCAGCTTCATCCCAGATAAACTGAATCAGAATCTACATTATGACAAGATCCTAGGTGATTGGAGATCTTGTTAAAATGTAGATTCTGATTCAGTATATCTGGGATAGAAAGTCAAGTTCTCAGCAGGGGGTCAGCCGGACTAAACCAGGCAGAAACCCTGCAGATATCTTGGAAATTTTGTTGGCTGTTGGAGGATTCTTTGATATGTTGAATAAATTCAGTATTTTAATCTTCTAATTTATAGTGCAGTTTACAGCCTCTGTTTTGCTGCAAATATTTCTTTTTTGAAAAGAGAGCTTTACTAATATGTAAAACAGGAAAATTCTATTAGAAAGGAATATCAGAATTTCACATTAATCCCTGAATTTGCTTTCTCATTTGCAGACTTGGTTTTACATACCTAAGGCTAAAAGACAATTATATGGAGATATTAAATAGGGACAATGATATTGAAAGGTATGTATATTATCCATTAAAACACGAACATAATGAAAACTGATCTAAACAAAGTTTTTTTATTGGGGCAAAAAAAATTCTCTATACTCCCCCACAGTTTCCTCCCTCTTCTTTCCAAGAATGTTGTCAAAACATTCTGAAGAATTTTTAACAGTTGGGCAGTTAAAGGAGAAGTTGGTTTGTTGGTGTTTCAGGAGTGCTTCTCACCCAGATTGTTCTCCTTGGAAAAGTAAATTGGTATTCAGTGTGGGGAAAAAAAGGTTTTATCATTAAATATATTTGGGATTGAGGCATCTAAAATTGCTTGTTTTGTTTTACTGCAAGAGTCCTCAAAGCTTTTAATGTGTTTCACACTGTCCAGGTTACTCTTTGAGTCTCCAAGAGGAGGATGAATTGAGCAGCCTTTCCCAGTGTGTGAACATGCAATTCCTTTTTCATAGAACACCAGCTAACGTTTCATGGAACAGAGTATTCTATAGACAACAATTTGAGAAATATGTTTCAAATAACCAATTAGAGAATGAATGGTTTTACTTTTCATACCTTTAATGACTTCACGCTTTTGATTTTTAAGGATTGTCTCAGTTACCAATTGCTGGTTCCACAGACAAGTGACATACCCTGAGCTTTGGTTCAGAAGATATAGTATTACATCTTTGCTTTATAGATGAATATGCTGTAAGCAGTACAGGCAAAGAGAGATGAAAAGAACTTAAGACTTGGTGGTGATTTACCCCAAAAAAACAGAATTTAAAAATTTTGTTCTTAAGAAAAATAAACTCCCTAGTAAATGGGATTAGAGTGAATGCTTTGACTGCAGAACATGGTCTTAGAGTCAAATGAGGCTCTTTCCTAGAATACTACAGACTTCCCAGGTTGTTAGCAACACTGCCAGTGATAGGAACTTTGGAATCACCTCTCCGGAGGATAGTAGTGGCATAATTGCTGTCAGTACCTACGACTGGGACTTCTTAAACTGAAAAGAGTAGATTAAATCACTATTGAAATTTTAAAACACATCACAGTGCTATTTCTAGGGAAGTCTTTTAACAGCCAGAAGTTGAATAGCTTAATAAGCCACTGCTAAGGTTCCTGGCTGGGGTCTTAAACTCTTAGGAGTTTTCAGAAGTAGCATTAGGGATTGCTGAACTGTTTTCAGTATTTCAAGTGCCAAACAGAAATTATGAGTCTTCCAGTAATAAAACTACACAACATGACTAAAATACCAGTTATCAATTTAGGGGTAATGTCAGTTCCTTCACAGAGACCAAAGGCTCTGATACAACTTTATATGCCTGTGATTGACAGAATTCTTAAAAATTAATCGATACATAACAAACACAGTTTGGTAAATGAATTCTTTTAAAACATGCTACCTGGTTTGTATGTGATTAGGTGATTATAAACAACAAGAGGTCCTTAGTTGTAAAAGGATTCAGAGACTGTAGTCCATCTTAGTCATATCACATCATAGAAAACAGAAACTATGAGGAGGAGATTTGCTTGCACCACATAAAATAAGTCGTTTGGGCATCTTTAACATACAGACTTTTTTCTTCATGTCTGTGGAGGAAAATAACATAGATCCAGATATAAAGAGCTGCTTTATATCTTTAACAGATAAGGAGAGATATAGTAGTATGTGGAAATATTTTAAAGGATTATATATATAAGAGAGAGAGAATATTATCCATTCCACTTCTTCTTGGGAAATTTTGGTCCATATTACATGGTTTAATAATTATCCAAATTAATAATATACAGAGCTAGATGTATATTTAAATTTCTTTTTCAGGTTTGAATTGCTGGAAATTTTGAGTTTTGACTCAGTAAGAAGGAGAATGAGTGTCATTGTAAAATCTACTACAGGTAGAAATTTCTTTTTGTCTTTATTCCTTAAATTGTATGTTGTGATTGTGTTTTGTTTTTAAGATTAAATTCTATAGTAGCTTTAAAGATAACCATTCATTCTTTTTTAAAATGAAGTATTGATAAACTCTTCTGTGATATTGATTTTTATTTTAAAAAGTAAATATTTTTTTTAACATTTAGTAATGAGTACTAGGCTAAACATCTAACAAACTTTTTTGTACAACCTCTTAGTATTGATTTGGGATAAATTTTCTATTGAAAAATTTACATTTAATACCATTAGTGAATATCTTCATTACTTTTCTTTATATATAGCTAAATAATATAGAACTTTTTAAAAATAAACACTTTTTTCTAAGAAAGGTAATATGAGTTTAGAAATACATCTATAGTAACATGCAAAATACTGAATAAAATGAGTCTTGTTTATTTATTGGTCATTATAACAATGTACCACCACTCTGTCAGTTTGTCATACTGTGGTGGCTTGTGTTTTGCTGTGAGACTGGAGACAATGCCACCAGTATTTCAAATAGCAGCAGGGTCACCCATGGTGGACAGGTTTCAGCAGAGCTTCCAGACAAAGACAGACTGGGAAGAAGGAAAGGGGCCATTCATTTCTGAAAAAATTGGCCAGTGAAAACATTATGACTAGCAGGGAAACACTGTTTGATATATTATAGAAAACTTTATGAAGAGCCTTGAATCATTGCCTGATATAGTGCCATGAGATGAGCCCCTCAGGTCAGAAGGCACTCAAAACATGACTGGGGAAGAGCTGCCTCCTCAAAGTGAGTCAGCCTTAATGACTTGAATGGAGTAAAGCTTTTGGCACCTATGTTTGCAGATGGGGCATGACTCAAAATGGGAAGATACAGCTGCAAGCATCCATTAATTATCAGAACGTGGAATGTACAAAGTATGAATCTTGGAAAATAGGAAGTTGTTGAAAATGAAGTGGAACAAATAAAGATCGATATCCTAGGCATTAGTGAGCTGAAATGGACTGATACTGGCCATTTTAAATTAAGACAATCGTATGGTCTACTATAGGAGCTCTGGTGCGTAGGATAGTGCCTAAGGCATTTGACTGCTAATCAGAAGGCTGGCGGCTCAAACCCACCAGCCACTCCTCGGAAGGAAGGTTGGGCAAACTACTTCTGTATTGATACTGCCTCAGAAACACAAGGAGGGGTCGCTATGAGTTGGTTCCGACTCAACAGCACATAACAACAACATGGTCTACTACGACAAAATTGAAGAAGAATGACGTTGCATTCATTGTCACAAAGAAGGTTTCAAGATCTATCCAGAAGTACAGTGCTGTCAGTGATAGGATAATATCCATATGCCTACAAAGAAGACCAGTTAATACTACTGTTACTCAAGTTTATGCACCAACCACTAAAGCCAAAGAAGAAATTGACAGTTTTTACCAACTTCTGCAGTCTGAAATTATTCAAACATGCAATCAAAATGTATTGTTACTGGTGATTGGAATGAGAAAGTTGGAAATGAAGAATCATTGGTAGTTGGGAAATAGGTCTTGATGAGAGAAATGATGCTGGAGATTGCATGATAGAATTTTGCAAGACCAACCATTTATTCATTGCAAATACCTATTTTCAAACATATAAATGGCTGTTATACATGTGGACCTCACCAGATGGAATACACAGGAATCAGATAAACTACATCTGTGCAAAGAGGTGATAGAGAAGTTCAATATTTTCAGTCAAAACAAGGCCAAGAGCTGACTGTAGAACAGAGCATCACTTGTTCATATTCAAGTTGAAACTGAAGGATATCAAAATAAGTACATGGAAGCAAAAATATGACCTTGAGTATATCCAATCTGAATTTAAAGACCATCTGAAGAATGGATTTGACACATAGAACACCAATAATGACCAAAGACCAGACAATTTGTAGGATAACATCAAGACCATTATATATGAAGAAAGCAAAAGGTCATCGAAAAGCAGGAAAGGAAGAAAAGACCAAAATGGATTTCAGAAGAGACTCTGAAACTTGCTCTTGAACAGAGAGTAGCTGAAGCAAATAGAAGAAATGACTAGAAAGCTGAACAGAAGATTTCAAAGAGCAGCTCAAGAAGACAAAGTAAAGTATTAGTGCAAAGACTGGAAGTTAGAAAAACAAAAACATTTCTGAAACTGAATGAACTGAAGATAAACTTCAAGCCTCAAGTTGCAACACTGAAGGTTTCTATGGACAAAATACTGAATGATGCAGGAAGCATCAAAAGAAGATGGAAGGAATACACAGAGTCACTGTACCAAAAAGATTTCGATACTCAGTTATCTCAGGAGGTAGCATATTTGACCAGAAGCAATGGTATTGAAGGAAGAATTCCAACCTACACTGAAGGAATTGGCAAAAACAAGGCTCCAGGAGTTGACAGAATACCCATTGACATATTTCAACAGACAGATG
>NW_006921676.1:6765810-6787446 GCF_000298275.1 Orycteropus afer afer | reverse complement strand
TATATGTGAACTGCTCTATGAAAAGTGAATTTACTCTGTAAATCTTCACCCAAATCAAAATAAAATTAAAAAAAAAAAAAAAAAGAAATCATTTTGCACTGGGCAAACGGTGCTACAAAAGACCTCTTTAAAGTATTGAAGGGCAAAGATGTCACTTTGAAGACTAAGGCACGCCTAACCCAAGCCAGGTATTTTTAATCACCTCATGTGCATGTAAAAACTGTACATGAATAAGAAGACAGAAGATGAGTTGATGCCTTTGAATTGTGGTATTTGTGAAGAATATTGGAAATACCATGGACTGCTAGAAGAATGAACATGCCTGTCTTGAGAGAAGCGTAGCCAAAATGCTCCTTGGAAAGCAGAATGGTCAGACTTTGTCTCACCTACTTTGGTCATGTCAGAAGGGACCATTTCCTGGAGAAGAAAATCATGCTTGGTAATGTAGAGGGTCCGTGAAAAGGGGGCAGACCCTCAACAAGATGGATTGACACAGTGGCTGCAACGATGGGCTCAAGTATAGCAAGGATTGTGAGAATGGAGTAGGACTGGGCAGTGTTTTGTTTCATTTTGTTGTACCTAGGGTCACTGTGAGTCAGCACTGACTTGATGGCACCAAACAGCAACAACAACATAACAATGTATGTTTATTGGAGATCAATAAACTCTGGTTTGTTTTATAGAATATTGGAATATTGGAATGACAAATGTGTGAAATATACAAATAAAATCCCTTTAAAAACAATTTCTTAATTGAGTTTTGTTTGTAAATTACCATGTAAATCCAAGAACTCTATAGTTCTGATTTGATATTATACTCCTTTTACATTCTTGTATTTTATGGTTCTGTATGTTCATTTATGGGAGCTCTGGTAGCGTAGTGCCTAAGGCACTTGACTGCTAACCAGAAGGCTGGCGGTTCAAACCCACCAGCCACTCTTTGGAAGAAAGATGGGCGATCTACTTCTGTAGTGTTACTGCCTCAGAAACCCAAGGAGGGGTCACTATGAGTTGGGTCTGACTCAACGGCACATAACAACAACAACAACATCTTCATTTACATTACGCATGTATGTGTGTACTGCTTTCATTTATTAGCCTCATGCTTGTTCACAAAACTGGCAAAGCAAGGTCTAAAGCTGATGCCAAATACTACTACATATTGAATTTTGCTTTATCATCTGGAATATTTTTTGTCAACGAATCTCCATGACTAAATCTTAAGGCTGAATGTGTCCCCTATTTTGAAATGGATATAGAGGAATTGACAAGTTGAGACACTGAAAAATATAAGCCATTCATAAAACATTAGCATGAATCATAAGCCATGAAGCATGATTTTTATAGAAAATTGTGTTATTGTTCAAGAACGCAGCATTACATTATCTAGACTAAAATTATTCTATAACAGTATCTGATGACATATAAGCACGAGGTAGAAATTACATCTTTTAGTCTGCAATTGATTCTGAAATCAAGCTGGTTTTAGCTAAAGCATCTGCCTTTCCATGAGGACTGACTAGTAATCCTTGGTCAAAATCTATAGGTTTTGACTTGTTTGGGCTTCCAGTCCACTCCCAAACTCTTTCTGTAACCATTTTCTCAGCCCCATGTTCTTGGTAAACAAGCATTATTAGATGTCATCCTTTCTGGCCATCCGTTGACATGAACTTTGGCTTTTTTGAGTATAAATCTCATCTGTGCTTTAAACATTTTTGCTACATGTATATCAAAGATGTACTTCCCAGGACCTATGAAATAAGCTAATATGGGTAGGACCTAGAAAATAAGCTAAGGTGAGTTCCTGATACTATAATTTAGTGCATGGACCCTTGTCCAGGTTCCAGAGTGGGATCAACTGGTCATTAGCTCCAGAACTATGCCCTTCCCATACCTCCTCCTAACCTCACCTCTGCCAGGATAATTGGCTGGTGTGGAACAATTGTCTGTCTCAATCTGGTACGCTCTGGATTTGTTTTCCCTGACATATTTCCTGAGGACTCTCAAAATTTAGGGTTGCTAAGTAGAGAGTTCCACATTTGAGCTTTCTGTTTGGAAGACAAATTAAACATATAATATGGACAAAAGGCAGTGTTTATTCTTTAGCTATTGCAATTGCTATCATGGTGTGCAATAGTATTTCTATAAGCCAACAATTAAAAGCAAAAGTAGCATTGCAAAAGTGGTATATTGCCTTGTAGGCTAAAAGATTTTTCACTAAAAGAGAAAGGAGCATTTGTATGTGCCAGGGGCATTTTAGATAAATGCTGGTGTCTCGGCTCTTTTCATGCTTCCATTTTATCAGGTACTGTAGAGTTCTTCCTTCGATTTACCTGGAAGAGAGAATCTTTTTATCTTGAGAGATGAGAAGCATGCATTTGCAGCACAAGTACATTTGAAGTAATTAGGACATTACTTGAGGGGTAGGGAAAAAATTATACAAAGGAATTTTCTTGTAACTCATTAATATGAGGACACCCTGGATGTTTTGTTCTGCATAAAAATGTATTCCTTTCTGAAAGAATTTTACCGTCACTTTCCAGCACTCCAGCACATTGCTAACACGCCTTTTGGATCAGTCATGCCCTTTATTTTATTACCATGCCGCCCCCTTTCCTAGCACAAGGTCATTTTGTTGCCCCTTCATGTCTTCACTAAAGAGAAGGCGGAAGAGACCATAGGGAAAATACTCAGGAGCCTTTTTTTTTTTCTGGTTCGTAACTTCCCTGTGACATTTCTAGGGCTGAAAAATAAAAAAATAAATAAAATGGAGGCTTTGCGATAATATGTGGATTTAATTTTTTCCTGACCTTACATGTTAACTGCCCTTTTGAAATCTTCTTTACATTAATCTCACCTCTGGTATTTTCTGCTTTTGTTTTTTAATAATAGCTTAATTTAAAAAATAACTTAGTCTTCCCCGTATTGTGATTAAATAAATATACTTTTCTCATGTTATAGGAGAAATTTATCTGTTTTGCAAAGGAGCAGATTCTTCAATATTTCCCAGAGTGATAGAAGGCAAAGTTGACCAAATACAATCCAGAGTGGAGCGCAATGCAGTGGTAAGATGATGGATTGATGGGGTGTTGAGCTTTAGAGAAGCTTAACTCGTTCTCCTCCATTATGAAGGAAATTTCTTATTATAAAAATTGCTAGCTAAGAATATTACATTATATTCCGTAAGAGGTAACTTTGGAGATCAGAATAGATGCTATAAGAAAAGGAAAATTTACCTGTTGATTACCAGTGGTGTTCCTGATATCTGGGTGATACCCTTTAGGAAATTTACTCAGCACATACTATTCGTGTTTTCCATTCTAAAGTAGGTGGCTAGGCTGGTTGGTGGATATTTTGGGGGAATTGGAATAATAAGCACATTTGTGGTTATTGTACCGGAGCAAACAGATCTTTATCTTGGATTCCTAGTGATTACCTTCAAAAAAATTAGCATTTATGCTTTCCATTGTAATTCCATCTATTTGTTTTTCTTGCCACATCTTATATTTAAACATGTTGTTGAGTCTGTTCTATAACTTTAATAATACTGTTCACTCTATCACCAAATCTGAGCATTCTACCCCAGTAGCTCTAGCTATCTCTCTTTATGCACTGTTGTGGGTGTAGGACACACCTATGTATCACACACAGGGAATATGTGCCTTCTTTTCCAAATGAGAACCCCTAAAGCCCAGGTGATGTGTCCTTCTTAACAGAAGAATTCCATCTCTTGCCTTTATCGCTACTTTATCTACATGGTTGTTGAATTCTACATATCCATATCCTTCATTTTACTCTCTTCTTTGATTATAATCAAGGATGTCGTCTTCACAGGGCTTCTCCCTCACTCTCACCCTAGGGTAGTCCCTTACCTCACAACAATTTTCAGGAAAAGAACAAGGTAGCTGACATACTCTCCTCCCAGAAGTTCAATATAATAATGATTGAAATGTCTATGCACAACAAAATTTAAGAGTTTAAAGAATTGCTATAAACTAAAGAAGATTTAGCCAAGATAATCTTGGAATAAAGGCCATGAATATTCAAAATTGCTTTTACTTACAGATTTAACATTTATAAGTAAATCAGTTGTCTTAATTTGATTTTCAATATTTGATTACTCTAGATATTGTAAGGGAGCTCTGGTAGCATAGTGCCTAAGGCACTTGACTGCTAACCAGAAGGCTGGTGGTTCAAACCCACCAGCTACTTCTTGGGAGGAAGATGGAACAATCTACTTCCGTAGTGATACTGCCTCGGAAACCCAAGGAGGGGTCACTATGAGTCGAGTCCAACTCGACGGTACATAACAACAACAACAACAAGATATTGTAAATGAGCTCTGGTGGCATAGTGCCTAAGGCATTTGACTGCTAACCAGAAGGTTCATGGCTCAAACCCATCAGCCACTCTGCGGAAGGAAGACTGGGTAATCTACTTCTGTAACGATGTACTGCCTCAGAAACCCAAAGGAGGTTGCTGTGAGTTGGAATCAACTCGATGGCAGTGAGTTTTGTTTTTGATTTAGATATTGTAGAATTAAAATGTTTGATTTACTGACGGGACCCCTTTTTATCCTAAGACCATACTTACAGCATCTAATGTAGTCTTAAACCTTGTGTTTTGGTTTTCTAGTGCCACTCTAACAGAAAATACCACAAATGGATGGCTTTAACAAACAGGGATTTATTCTCTTACAGTTTAGGAGGTTAGAAGTCTGAATTCAAAATGCGAAGCTCTAACGGCTAGGTGAAGACCCCTCAACTTAGGACTTCAGCTCTGCCTCTTGCTCCTGGCTCACAGAAGCTGGAGGCTTCTTTGAACTCAGGCAGCTGCTATCTGCTGAGGCTGACAAACCCACGGTCAACAAATCGAATGGCACAGTCCCAAGATTGTCAGACAATGTGGCAGGCCACTAGTTCAAGTCCAGAAATAGTCCCAAGATTGGCAGACAACATGGCAGGCCACTGAGATGAAGACTCGGTTACATGCAGGGTCCAACCGTACCAAAAAACTCAGAGACCTTTCTCAATGCTGCTTCTTATAAACTGGAAGCAGACCACATCCCTAAAGCAGTTACTCAGCTGCTCCAGTGGATTCCACCATGGGGCTGATTAGCAGTCTCATCATGGGGAATAACTACATCCTGCTGCCCAGCCAAGTTGACACATAACTACCACACTGTGTTAGACTGGGTTCTCTAGATAAACAAAACCCAGCAAAGCTTATATATAAAGAGAGAGAGAATTTATCTTAGGAAAATGGCTCACAAATGTATAGAAGCTGGCAAGTCCAAAGTCCCTGGAGGAAACGTCGGGCTGGAGGCAGCCTTAGCTTCCGCAACTGCAGAGGGCTGAGAAATTCAAGGCTCGCAGGCAGTACACTGGTTGTTGACTCCAACGAAAGACGAATCTAAGATCTCCAGGCCGAGCGGTGGGCTGCTCACTCATGGAAGGTTGTAGTCAGCACACCAGGGTCTTGATCCACAGAAGAATGTCTCTCTTCCCAGGATGTCCCTGGATATCCTGGAAGCAGGCCACACCCCTAGAGAAACTCCCCTTGAACAGACTGGCCACTCAGAACACAGTCATCCGATCCCATCATGGGAACAACCACACAGAACTGGGGTCCAGCCAAGTTGACACACAGCTCCAACTATATCACACACCTTGTTAAATTTTGCTATCAATGTGTATATCATTCTGCTTTAAGTTCCTATTAAAACATCTAGTAACTCCTTCTGGTCAAATAAGGTACCTCAGTAAATAAATTATAGATTTAGGGTTTTTGAACTTTCATGTATGGGATCATAAAATATAGTAACAGTAAGTCACTAATTTCTGCTCTCCACAGAGGTGAAAAACCTGTTAGCATGGAAGATTAAGGACTTCTAAGTTGTTGTGTTCTTAGGTGCTGTCAAGTCAGCTTGACTCATTGTGACCTTATGTACAACAGAACAAAACACTGTCCAGTCCTGCATCATCTTCACAATCTTTGCTATGCTTGAAATCATTTTTGCTACCACCATGTCAATTTATCTCAATGAGGATTGGTCCCTCCTGACATGACCAAGGTATATTAGAGGAAGTCTGGTCATTCTTGCTTCTAAGAAGCATTCTTGCTGTACTTCTTCAAAGACAGATTTGTTCATTCATCTGACAGTCCATAGTATTTTCAGTATTCTTCACCAGCACTACAGTTCGAAGGTATCAGTTTTTCTTAGGTCTTCCTTCGGTCTTCAGTCTTATAAGTACACAGTATACATATACAAAAATGTATCAGTCCATTTATACACAGTGAATTTTGTTTTATTTTTTATTCTGATTTGGGTGAAAGTTTACAGAGCCAATTCATTTTCCATATAGCAGTTCACACACATTTTGTTTCCTCACATTGGTTGCAATTCCCATAATATAACAGCTTTCTTCCCACATCCTCCCTGTGGTTACCTTTTCCCTGTGTCCTTTCCCATGCATTCCTGCCCTCTCAGCTATCTCTCTGTGCCTGTGCAAATACTGCCCTTCTGATCTTCTATGGTTGATTGTTCTAAGGAGTGTACCTACCTGGTGTAAATGTTCACCTTATATACCTGTCTATTGTTTGGCTGGAAGACATGGGAGTGAGTTCAATTCCAGACCCAAAGGATGACTAGGGGCCATAGTCCGGGGGGTTTTACCAGTCTCTGTCAGACCAGTTAGCCTTACGTTATTATGATTTTGAGTTTTGTTGTATATTTTTCTCCCACTTTCCCCAAGATCTCCTGCACTGATCCCTTTCTGAGAAATTGATAGTGGTAGCCAGGCACCATCTAATTCTTCTAGTCTCATAGTCATGTAGGGTGAGGTTTGAATGGTCCACTAGTCCCTTAGACTTAACGCTTCCATGGGTCTTTGGTTTCCTTCCTATACACAATAAATTTTAATAGTAAGACGTCCCTTATAAGAGTGTGTGAGGTTATATGCCCTGAAGAGAGAGCTCCATCTTTGATTCATTTTCAAAACCAGCTTCTGAAATAACAGTCTAAGTCTTATTTGCTACTAATGACTACATGAGTCTGGGCACATTTATAACGTATAAGTCAAATAATGATATGATTCTGACAAAAGGAATTTCATTATCCAAACCAGGAAGATAAAGAGGGGCAATGACCAGGAATGATGCTGTCTCTTGCTCTGTTAATTCTTCTTTTTGCCACTTCTGTTCTTTGGGAGAAACATAGCTGAACTAAAGGAAGTTAATGGGATCAAAACTATAATTCATTATATTCTGTCTAAACAATTTCTGGCTATGTCTGAGAAAAATACAGACTTTCACATTCACTACTTCTTTATACAATATTATGTTAGTTTCCTAAACATAGAAGCTTCTGCAAAAGCAGGTACATGAATCTTACTTGCTAACATTAAAGGTTGCTTCAAGCATCTGTCTACCTGCATTTTATAGAAAGAAAGCCTCTTACTTCTTTGAGATTATGCCATAAATCATCTCTCATTTCCTAGAAATCTGATAATACTGCTCCTTAAAGAGAAGAAGATCATCTTTTTGTAGCTGTTACTCCAATAATGAAGAACAGATAGATAAATTGATGGTCCAGAAATAAAATAGTTTTCCCCCACCATTTACTAAAACCCAAAACTAACATAAACATTCTCTTAATAAAGCACTGTCAGCAAAAAAGAGGAAGACCCTGAATGATATGGCTTGTGACACAGTGACTCAACAGTGGGCTCAGGCATGGCACCAATTATAAGGATGGCTTAGGACTGGGCAATGTTTCATTCTGTTGTACATACAGTCACTATGAGTCAAAACTGACTCAACAGCACCTAACAATAACAATAAAGCATTATTTATCTCCTCTCAAAAAAAAATATATTAATAATCTTTATGGATACCGATTGACACATCTTTTCTCCCATGGAGCAGTTGGAGGATTTGAACCGCTGACCTTTTGTTAAGCAGCAAGTGCTTAACTGTTGCACAACCAGGTCTCCTTGACATATGTATACACATATGAAAACATTACCACAATGATTATATGGTAATGAATATATCCATCACCCCTAAAAGTTTTCTCTCGCCCCTTGATAATCTCTTTCTTGCACATACATCCTCCCATACACACACATAGGGGAACTATCAGTTTCAACTCATAGTGCAAGACCAGCAGGGAACTGGATTTCTTTCTGTAACTGTAGATTAATTTGGACCATCTAGAGTTTTATACAGCAATCCCTCATGGTACGATGGTAAAGTGCTGAGCTGCTAAACAAGTGGTTGGTTGGTTAAGACTCCTACCCAAAAGGCTGGCGTTCTGAACCCCCATCCTGTGGCTCTGTGGGAGCAAGACTTGGCAATCATGTTCCGTAAAGATTATAGTCAAGAAAACCCTATGGGGCAGTTCTTCTCTGTCACATGAGTCGCTTAGAGTCAACTTGATAGCACCCAACAACAACTGATTTTTATACTAATGGAATCACATAGTACATACTGTTGTATCTTGCATCTTTCATTGCACACAACTATTTGAGATGTATCCATGATTTTTCATGTACCAGTAGTTCATTCCTTTTTATTGCTGAGTAGCAGTAGTCCGTTGTGTGCATGTGTACCACATTTTATTAATTCATTGATTACTGATGAATATTTGGGCTGTTTCCAGTTTGGAGCTGTTGTTTAAAAAAAAAAAAAGCTGTTGTAAACATTTGTGTACAAGTCATGGGACAGGCATATATTTACTTTTCTCTTGAGAAATCTGTCTTCCTCTATACATAACATCTTCTAGCTGCTGTTAAGAATTTGTCATTCTCACTAGTGTTTAGCAGTTTGATTATGATGTAACTTGGTATATAGATAGTTATGTTTCTTGTGCTCAGGGTTAGTTGAGTTTTTTTGATATTTGAGTTTATATTTTACATAAAGTTTAGGAACTTTACAGCCATTATTTCTTTTTTAAAAATATTTTAACATAAACATTTTCGTGAAAAGTATACACAGCAAAACAGATACCCATTCAGCATTTTCTACATATAATGTTCAGTGACATTGTTGATATTCTTCAGATTGCATCAACATTCTTACTATTTCTGTTCTAGTTATTCTATTCCCATTGACTTAGTCTCACTGCCCATCAACATTCTTATCTAAGATTTAAAGTAACTGTTGTTCATTTAATCTCATATAGATAATTTTTTAAGCACAATTCTCAAGGTTAGCCATTATTTCTTCAAATATTTTTTTCTGTTCTCCTTTGTTTTCAGGAACTCTAGTTACTTATATGTAACGGTGCTCCAGGTTTTCTCACAGCTTGCTTTTTTTTCCCCCCATGTGTTTCATTTTACACAGTTTCTATTGCTGTGCCTTCAAGTTCACTAATCTTTTTTATGCATTGTTTAATGTGCCATTAATACCATTCAGTGTATTTTTCACCTGAGACATTAGAATTTTCCTCTCTAAAAGATCTATTGGGGGCTCTTTTTTTAATCTTTCATGTCTTTACTTAACTTTTTGAACATAAGTAATTTAATTATAATAATTGTTTAATGTCCTGACTCTAACATCTATGTCATTTCTGAGTGAGCTTTAACTGATTGATTATTCTCATTATGTGTAATGATTCTCTGCTTCTTTGCATGCCTGGTAATCTTTGCTTGGATACCAGACCATGAATTTTACCTTGTTGGGTACTGGATATTTTTGTATTCCTATAAATCTTGAACTTTGTTCTGGGATGCAATTAAATCACTTGGTAAAAGTTTGTTCCTTTCAGGTGGTGTATGCTAAATTATTTATGCTAACAGTGCCCACGTGATGGCTAGTTTTTCCCAGTGAAGCAAGACCTTCCTGAGTACTCTATCTAATGGAGGTCCTATAAATTAAAAGTTTTTTCAGTCAGGCCAGTGGAAACAAGAATTTTTCCCACTTCCTGATGTTTTTTTCCCCCTGGCCTCTGATAGTCTTTCTCACATCCATATGCTGATCAGTACTTGATGGGACTGTCTGCAGATCTCTGGTATTCTCTCTACATTTGTCTTCTGTTTGTTGTACTCTGTCTTATGAACTATGGGTGACTTGTTCTCCCCAGACTCTTAGGTGGGTCTCTTTAACTAAAGGAATTTACTAGCTTCCACCTAATAATCACCCTCCCTATGCCTCTGCCTAGAAATAATCAAGGCAATAAACTGGAGCACTTGTTTTCCAGCTCTCAGGGATCACTGCCCTTTGTTGCCTGATGTCCAGTATCTTGAAGAACATTGTTCCATATATTTTGTATGCTTGTTAGGTAGTAGAATACATATGGTTCCTATTACTCCATTTTGGTAAGAAAATGAAACATATATATTTTTAACTTATTTTGAAATAATTATAGATTCACAGAAAGTTGCAAAGATAGTACAGAGAAGTCCCATGTTCCCTTTACCCAATTCCTCCCATTCTTACATCTTATAAAACTATAGTACAATATCAACACCAGAAATTAACATTGGTATAGAATATGTGTGGGAGCTCTGGTAGCATAGTGGCTAAGACACTTGCCTGCTAACCAGATGGCTGGCGGTTCAAACCCACCAGCCACTCCTCGGAAGGAAGGTTGGGCAATCCTACTTCTGTAGTGATACTGCCTCGGAAACCCAAGGAGGGGTCGCTATGAGTCAGATTTGACTCGACGGCACATAACAACAACAACAACAACAATAGAATATGTGTATAGCTCTGTATCATTTTATCACACGTAGATTTAGGTAACCACTACCACAATCAACGTGTACGGAACTATTCTGTCACCATGTGATTTCCCTCCCAGTACTCCTTTATACACCCCCTCTCCTTCACCCTTTGCCATCCAGTGGGCTACCACTGATCCAGTCCTGTATCTGTGATTTTGTCATTTCAAGAATGTCATATAAATGAAATCATATAATATGTGACCTTTTTAGATCAGCATCTTCCATTCTACATAATGCCCATGAAAACAATCCAAATAATTACATGTGTCAATAGTTCATTCCTTTTTATTGGTGACTAGGATTCCATGACATGAATGCACTATAGTTTGTTTAATCATTCACTCACTGAATGATATTTTGGTTGTTTGCAGTTTGGGGCTATTATAAATAAAGCTTCTTTGAATATTCGTGTACAGGTTTTTGTGTGGATATAAATTTTCATTTTCCTGGGGAAAATGCTGAGAAATTCAGTTGCTGAGTCATAATAAGTGTATGTTTAGTTTTATAAGAAACTGCCAAACTATTGTCCAGAGTGTCTGTACCATTTTACATCCTATCAGTAATGTATGAGAGATCCTATGTCTCCATGTCCAGCCAGTATTTGGTATTGTCACTGTTTTTAATTTTTCTGTTTGAGTTGGTATATAGTGATATCTCACTATTGCCTTAGTTTGCACTTCTCTAATGGCTAGCATTAATATCTTTTCATGTACTTACCTCCTCACGTCTGCTGCCACTTTTCAGTGAAATGTCTCCTAGGTCTTCTGCCAATTTTCTAATTGGGCTTTTTGATTTCTTTTACTGTTGAATTTTGAGAGTTTGTTATATATTCTAGACATTAGTACTTTGTCAGGTAAGTATTTTCTTTCAGCAATAGCTTATGTTTCCATCCTCATAATACTAGGTGTTTCTCAAAACAAAAGTACTTAATTCTGGTGAATTCATTTTATCAATTTGTCTTTTATCCATCATACTTTTGGTATCAGTCTAAGAACTCTTCACCATGCCATATGCACCAAACATATTCTCCTATGTTTATCTAAAGAGAAAGTTTTATGTTCTCATTTGAGTTCATTTTTGTATTTAGAAAAAAGTAACGAGATTTAGGGTGAGGTCAATTTTTTTGTGGACGAGTATCCAATTGTTCAACACCATTTGTTCAAAAAGCTATTTTTGCTCTACTGAAGTATGTCAAGCCAAGGCCTGAATTCTGGAAGGGTGCTTCTTACATTTATGCATTGGATGGAACAATGTATTACTCACATAGAGAAGAGACAGAGCGAGGTCAGCTTCGATAGTGGGCACTGGCCCCCATGGCCAGTGGGTCACTTCCACAGCTGACACAGGGTGGTGGTCTACACACGCCCATCTTGTGCCGTAGTTGAGAGACCCTGTTATCTCCTTGATGAGAACAGATAAAGTAGTGGGTTGGCCAGGGACCGTATGATGTGCATGTATAAGCGGAACAAAGGGATATTCATTATGCCTGCAACAGGAAAGGAGTTTCCCTAATAAGGAGGAAGGAGATACCACGACAGGACAGATCTGTGGTTTTCTTTTTCAGATTATCCTTATATTTTGCATCAGGGTAATACTAACACCGTGAAGTTAATGTGGAAGTGTACTCTCATCTTCTATTTTTTGAAAGATATTTATAGAATTGTTTATAAGTTTATTTATAATTTAATATTTATAAATTCTTTTTAAAATATTTCATAATATTCTCTAGTGAAATCATCTGGCCCTGGGGAATTTTTTGGTGACTTTTTTTAAAATTATAAATTTTATACCCTAATAGTAGGGAGCTCTGGTGGCAAAGTGCCTAAGGCATTTCACTGCTAACCAGAAGGCTGGCGGTTCAAGACCACCAGCCACTCCTCAGAAGGAAGACTGGGCAATCTATTTCCATAGAGATACTGCCTCAGAAACCAAAGGAGGAGTTGCTGTAAGTCAGAATCGACTTGATGGCAGTGAGTTTGTTTTTTTTTTTGTTGTTGTTGTTGTTAAGTGCCGTCGAGTCATTTCCGACTCATAGCGACCCCATGCACAGCAGAACGAAACACTGCCCGATCCCGCACCAGCCCCACAATCCCTGCTATACTCGAGCCCATCATCGCAGCCACTGTATCAATCCATCTCGTTGAAGGCCTCCCCCTCTTTCGTCGACCCTCCACCCTACCAAGCATGACATCCTTCTCCAGGGAATGGTCCCTTCTTACAACATGACCAAAATAGGTGAGACGAAGTCTGGCCATTCTTGCTTCCAAGGAGCATTCTGGCTGCACTTCCTCCAGGACAGATCTGTTAGTTCTTTTAGCAGTCCATGGTACTTTCAGCATTCTTCGCCAGCACCACAACTCAAAAGCATCAACTCTTCTTCGGTCTTCCCTATTCATTGTCCAGCTCTCACATGCATACAAGGCGATTGGAAATATCATGGCTTGTGTCAGGCGCACCTTAGTCCTCAAGGAGATATCCTTGTTCCTCAGCACTTGAAACAGTTCCTTCGCAGTTGACTTTCCCAATGCTACACGACGTCTAATGTCCTGACTGCTGCTTCCATTGGCATCGATTGTAGAACCAAGCAACGTGAATTCCTTGACAACCTCAATCTTCTCTCCATTGATTGTGATGCTGCTCATTGGTCCAGTTGTGAGGATTTTTGTTTTCTTTATGTTGAGATGTAATCCATACTGCAGACTGTATTCTTCAACCTTCATCAGTAGGTGCCTTAAGTCATCCTCACTTTCAGCAAGCAAAGTTGTATCGTCTGCATATCTCAGGTTGTTAATGATTCTTCCTCCAATCCTGATACCACGTTTTTCTTCATATAGTCCAGCTTCTCGGATTATTTGCTCAGCATATAGATTGAATAAGTGTGGAGAAAGAATACAACCCTGACGCACTCCCTTCTTGATTTTAAACCATGTAGTGTCCCCTTGTTCTGTTCGAACGACAGCCTCCTGGTCAAGGTACAGATTCCTCATGAGTACAATCAAGTGCTCAGGGATTCCCATTCTTCTCAATGTTATCCATAATTTGTCATGATCCACACAATCAAATGCCTTTGCATAGTCAATAAAACACAAGTAAACATCTTTCTGGTATTCTTTGCCTTGAGCCAAGATCCATCTGACAACAGCTTTTTTGTTGTGGTGGTGGTTTTTTCACCTTAATAGTGATAAAACAAAAACAAAACAAATCCACTGTCATCAAGGCACTTCCAACTCATAGCAACCCTATGACAGCAGAGAGTTGCCCTATAGGGTTTGCAAGGCTGTCAATCTTTCTGGAAGCAGACTGCCACAACTCTGTCCCACAGAGCAGCTGGTAGGTTCAATCTGCCTACCTTTTGGTTGATAGCCAAACACTTTAACCACTGTGCCACCAGGGTTCCTTCTAATAGTGATAAACCAAAAATAAATAAATAAGTGCCATTGAGTCAGTTTCAATTCATAGCAATCCCCATTGGGTTTCCAGGACAGTAAATGTTTATGGAAGTAGATTGTGCTCATCTTCCTTCCATGGAGCCGCTGGTGGGTTTAAATTGCCACCATTCTGATTAGCAGCCATATGCCTTAGGCACTGTGCACCAGAGCTCCTTTCTAATAGTTGACAGTGCTCTTTAAACTAATTCATATTGGGTAAGTTGTGATTGTGCATTTTTAAGAATTTGGTCCAATTCATCTCATTTGTCAAAATGTGTGAGTAGTAGTATTCCTTTCCACCATTTGTTTGTCAGTTTGTCATACTGTGGTGGCTTGTGTGTTGCTGTGAGGCTGGAGGATATGCCACAGGTATTTCAAATACCAGCATGGTCACTGATGGTGGACAATTTTCATGGAGCTTCTAGATTAAGATAGACTGAGAAGGAAGGGGGCCATCCACTTCTCAAAAAATTGGCCAGTGAAAACCTTATGAATAGCAGTGAAACTATAGTATATTACTGGAAAACTTGATGAATAGCTCAAAACATTGTCTGATATAGTGCCAGAAGATGAGCCCCTTAGGTCAGAAGGCACTCAAAATACGACTGAGGAAGAGCTGCCTCCTCAAAGTAGAGTTGACCTTAATGACATGGCTGGGAAAGTAGAGTTGACCTTAATGATGTGGCTGGGACCTTCATTTGTTGATGGGGTGCAACTCAAAATGGGAAGAAACAGCTATTAACATCCATTAATAATCAGAACATGGAATGTATGAAATAGGAATCTAGGAAAATTGGAAGTTGTTGGAAATGAAATGAAACACTTAAAGATCGATATCCTAGGCATTAGTGCTGAAACAGACTAGCATTGGCCATTTTTAGTCAAATAATCATATGATCACCTATGCCAGGAATGACAAATGGAAGAGGAATGGCATCATATTCATTGTCAAAAAGAATGTTTCAAGGTCTATCCTGAAGTACAGTGCTGTCAGTGGTAAGATAATAGCCATATGCCTACAGGAAAGACCAATTAATACTACTATTATTAAAATTTACACACCAACCACTAAAGCCAAAGATGAAGAAATTGAAGATTTTTACCAACTTCTGCTGTCTGAAATTGGCCAAAAGATGTACTGATGATTACTGGTGATTGGAATGTGAAAGTTGGAAACAAAGAGGAAGCATCGGTACTTGGAAAATATGGCCTTGGTGGTAGAAATGATGCTGCAGATTGCATGACAGAATTTTGCAAAACCAACGACTTACTCATTGCAGATACCTTTTTTCAACAACATAAATGGTGACTACACATGGACCTTGCCAGATGGAACACACAGAAACCAGATAAGCTGTATTTGTGGAAAGAAGTGATGGAGAAGCTCAATATCATGAGTCAAAACAAGGCCAGGAGCTGACTGTGAAATAGACCACCAATTGCTCACATGCAAGTTCAAGTTGAAGCTAAAGAAATTTAAAATAAGTCCACAGAGCCAAAATAAGACCTTGATTATATCCCACATGGATTTAGGGACCACCTGAAGAGTATTTGATGCATTGAACACCAGTGACCAAAGACCAGACAAGTTGTGGAATAACATCAAGAACATTATACATCAAGAAAGCAAAAGGTCACTAAAAAAGACAGGAAAGGAAGAAAAAACCAAAATGGATGTCAGAAGAGACTCTGAAACTTGTTCTTGAATAGAGAGTAGCTAAAGCAAATGGAAGAAATGGCAAAATAAAAGAGCTGGACAAAAATGAATTTGCCTGTAAACTTTCACCCAAATCACAATAAAAATTAAAAAAAAAAAAAACTGAACAGAAGACTTCAAAGGGCAGCTCAGGAAAACAAAGTAAAGTGTTAAAATGAAACATGCAAAGACCTGGAGCTAGAAAGCCAACAGGGAAGAACACACTCAGCATTTTTCAAGTTGAAAGTACTGAAGGAAAAATTCAAGCCTCGAGTTGCAATATGGAAAGATTCTGCAGACAAAATATTGAATGATGCAGGAAACATCAAAAGAAGATGGAAAGAATACACAAAGTCACTGTACCAAAAAGAATTGGTCAATGTTAATCTATTTCAAGAGGTGGCATATGATTAAGAATCAATGGTATTGAAGGAAGAAGTTGAAACTGCACTGAAGGAATTGGTGAAAAACAAGGCTCCAGGAATTAACAGAATACCCATTCAGATGTTTCAACAAGCAGATGCAATGCTGGAGGCTTTTATTCATCTATGCAAGAAATTCGGCAGACAACTACCTGGCCAATTGGGAGGAAGAGATCGGTATTTGTGCCCATTCCAAAGAAAGGTGATCCAGCAGAATGTAGAAAATATCAAACAATATCATTAATATCACGTACAAGTAAAATTTTGCTGAAAATAATTCAAAAACAGCTATAGCGATATATTTACAGAAAATGTCCAGAAATTCAAGACTGATGCAGAAGAGGACATACAACAATTTGATGTCATTGCTGACATCAAATGGATCTTGGCTGAAAGCAAAGAATACCAGAAAAAATGTTTACCTTTATTTTATTGACTATGCAAAGGCATTTGACTGTGTGGATCATAACAAATTATGGATGACATTGCAAACAATTGGAATTTCAGAACACTTAATTGTGCTCATGAGGAACCTGTACAGAGACCAAGAGGCTGCCATTTGAACAGAATAAGGGCACACTGCATGGTTTAAAATCAGGAATGGTGTGTATTAGGATTGTATCCTTTCACCATACTTATTCAATCTGTATGCTGAGCAGATAATCCAAGAAGCTGGACTATATGAATAAGAACACAACATCTGGATTGGTGGAAGACTCACTAACAACCTGTGATATACAGATGACACAACCTTGCTTGCTGAAAGTGAAGATGACTTGAAGCACTTACTGATGAAAATCAAAGAGTACATACAGTCTGCAGTATGGATTACACCTCAACATAAAGAAAACAAAAATCCTGATAACTGGCTGATAAGCAACAGCACAATAAATATAGAAAGGATTGAATTTGTCAGGGATTTCATTTTACTTGGATCAGGAAGCAGCAGTCAAGAAATCAGATGTCATCTTTCACTGGGAAATCTGCAAAAGACCTCTTTAAAGTGTTAAGAAGCAGATGTCACTTTGAAGACTAAGGTGGGTATCATAGTGCCTAAAGCACTTGACTGCTAACCAGAAGGGTGGCGGTTCAAACCCACTAGCCACTCCTCAGAAAGAAGATTGGACAATCTACTTCCGTAGTGATACTGCCTCGGAAACCCAAGGAGGGGTCGCTATGAGTCGGGGCCAACTCGATGGCACATAACAACAACAACTACCCAAGCCATGCTATTTTCAGTGGCCTCCTATGCATGTGAAAGCTGGACAGTGAATAAGGAAGAATGTAGAAGAGTTGATGCCTGTGACTTGTGGTGTGGGAGAATACTGAAAATACCATGGACAGCCAGAAAAATGAACAAATCTGTCCTAGAAAAAGGGCAGTTGGAATGCTCCTTGGAAGGGAGAATGGCCAGACTTCGTCTCACCTACTTTGGTCCTGTTGTCAGAAGCTACAGTTCCCTGGAGAAGGATATCATGCTTGGTAAAGTAGAGGGTCAGTGCAAAAGGGGAAAACCCTCACCAAGATGGATTGACACAGTGACTGCAACAGTGGGCTCTGGTATAACAAAGATTGTGAGGATGACATACAACCAGGCAGTGTGTTGTTCTGATGTACATAGGGTTGCTATGAGTTGGAGTCAACTTGATGACACCTAACAACAACAACACTGTGTATTCCTTTATTATCGTTTTCATGTCCACAGGATCTGTAGTAATCTGTTTCGTTTTTGATATTGGCAATGTGTGTCTTCTCTCTTTTTTCTTTTTTCTTGCTCAAGATTTGTCCATTTTAATATTTTCTTTTAAGGACCCAGCTTTTTTGTTTCATTGATTTTTCTTTATTATTTTTCTGTTTGAATTTCATTGGTTTCTGCTCTTATTATTTCCTTCTTTCCAATTGCTTTGTGTTTTGTCATCTTTATTTAGTCTGTTAAGTCGAAGGTTACAGTATTGATTTCAGGCTTTTCTTCTTTTCTGATGTCAACATGTAGTGCTATATATTTCCCTCTCAGCACTGCTCTATCAATGAAACCCAAATTTGATATGCTGTATTTTCATTTTTATTTAGTTCAATGTATTTTTTAATTTCCTTCAAGAAAGTCTTTTATTTGTGGGTCATTTAAAAGTGTGTTATTTAGTTTCCAAGTGTTACCTTCCTTTTACCCTTCTGTTCTTGATTTCGAACTCCATTTCACTGTAGTCAAAGAAAACACTCTGTAAAATTTCAGTTCTTCTAAATTTGTTTATGTTAGTTTAATGATAATGACCTAGGATATTGTCTTGGTGAATGTTCTGTAGCACTTAAAAAGAATGTGTGTTCTGCTTTTGTTAGATGTAGTGTTTTATAAATGTCAATTAGATTCCATTGGTTAATAATGTTCTTGGGTTTTTCTATATCCTTGTTAATTCTATGTCTGATTGTTCTATCAATTATTGTGAGAGGAATGTTGTAATCTTCAGCAGTAATTGTAGATCTGTCAGTTTCTCCTTTTATCTGTATCAGTTTTTGCTTTTTGTACTTTGCAGCTCTATTGTTGGTGTATATACATTTAAGATTGCTGTGTTTTCTTGATAGATTGAACTTTTTGTCATTACATAAGGTCCTTCTTGCTCTCTGGTAGTTTTATTTCCTCTGAAATCTGCTTTATGTAATATTAATATAGCCATTCCTGTTTTCTTTTGATTGTTTTCATGGTATATCGTTTTCCATGTTTTACTTTAGTGCCTAAGGCACTTGACTGGTAACTAGAAGGCTTGTGGTTCAAACTCACCAGCCATTCCTTGGAAGAAAGTTTGGGAAATCTACGTCCGTAGTGATACTGCCTCGGAAACCCAAGGAGAGGTTGCTATGAGTTGGGTCTGACTCGACAGCACATAATGACAACAACAACATATCATATTTTAAGGAAATTTCATATAGACAGCATGTATTTGGATAGTACTTTTTTAAACTACTCTGCGACTATCTGTCTTTTAATTGGTATATTTAGACCATTTATATTTAATATAATTATTGATATGCTAGTGCTTAATTCTGTCATTTTTTTCTTTTGTTCTCTCTATTTTTCTTTTCTCTTTTCCTGCCTTTCTGTGAGGTACTTGAACATTCTATAAGTACCACTTTTATTTTTATTTTTGTGTTTTTCAGTTTATCATCTGTATAAGTAGCTAGTTTGCTCTTGACATATTATATTTATATAACTTATCAAAGTCCAATGACTGACATTTACTAGTTCCAATGAAGTGTAGAAAACCTCACCTCTTTTTATATCCCTTTACCCTTCCTTTTAATAACATTATTGTCTTAAATATTTACTCATAAATATTTGCTCTTAAATATTTACTTAAATATTTACCACATCAGATAGTATTATAAATTTTTGTTTTAACCATCAAACACAATTTAGAAAACTTAAGGAGAAAAATATATTATATTTATACATAATTTTATTCTTTCTCTCTCTTTTTTTTTTTCTTTCTTCTTGATGTTCCAAGATTTCTTCTTTTATAATTTTGTTTCTGCTTAGAAAACTTCTTTTAGCCATTCTTGTAGGGTAGGTCTGCTGACAATGATTTTACTAGTTTTCCTTTAACTGAGAATGTCCCAGTTTCCCTTTAATTTTTGAAGGATATTTCCACTGGACATACAGTTCTGGGCTGATAGCTATTTTCTTCAATATGTGTCATTCAATATGTGTCCTCCTTGTCTCCATGGTTTCTTTGACCAGGAAAGAATGTTTGAAGGATAAGTAATAAAAGAAATTTCAGAGTATTCCTGTAGAATAGGATTTCAACCACATATAGAATATTTCCTTTATGCTCACCCCTTCGTAGGCTCTTGCTTTATCCCTTCTGGCTTCATAAGCTCCTGGGACAATAAGGGCTTTTAAACTAATGGTGATTGTGCCCTTCAAATAAATTTGGAGGTCTAAAAAAATATGAACTGTTCTCTGAGGCTTATAGGACATTTAAACTTATACAATGGAAAATCTTAAAAATTCTCCCAGAATTACCAGTGGTTATTTAGGAAGATTTTTATTCTTTTCATATTATCAATACAATTGAGGGTGAAGGAACCAGACAAAACAGAAAGGAAAATAATACATCCTCAGTTTAAAAACATTTGTGTTAGTGTTAACATTCTGTAGCAATAATCAAGGTAAAGATGGTTTGTTTCATCTTGATGGGAGTGAAACTTGTATTGTCAGAATGAAGAGGTTTTTTTATGCCCTATATTTTGTTCTTTTACAGTCTCCGTGAGTCTTACTTATTTACAGTTTGTCAGCATTGCGATGTGTTCTCTATTGTGTGGTGACATACAGAATTATGCATCACAGTAAAGAATTCTGTTATTCTTAGATTCTTATTTTACTCTTCTGTGTAACCAATAATTTTGATAAAATACCTAACAGTTTTCTTTCCCTGAGTACTAAATAAGGCAAAATATATTGCCATTTATCCACATAAAACATGTAACTTTAGAAAGATCATTTGATATCTATAAAATTACAAATTATCATCCTAAAAATGTTTAAATTGAACTGTTTATATATGAAAATAAAGAAGTAAAGTCTGTTTTTTGGTATGATGGCTCCAATTTCTATTATTTATATCCATGCTTACTAGTTTGAAAATTTTATAATCCATAATGATCATCCATATTTAATGTGGACATAAATAATTCAGTTGTAAATGACTAGCTCATATAAGAGTTGATTGGTTTATAATTCTTTGATTAGTCATTCTAATTAGAGAGATGGGATATTGAGAAGGCAATAATATTTATGCAAATGACACTTTCAATTCATGTTAAATATGACAATTTATTCTATAGGAGGGACTGCGAACTTTGTGTGTTGCCTATAAAAGACTCATTCCAGAAGAATATGAAGGCGTTTGTAAACTGCTGCAGGCTGCTAAAGTGGCACTTCAAGATCGAGAAAAAAAATTAGCAGAAGCATATGAGCAAATAGAGAAGGATCTTATTCTGCTTGGTGCTACAGCTGTTGAGGACCGGTAAAGTAACAGCTTATACCTTGTCTTCAGAAACAAAGTATGATGAAGTATAACAATTTTTGTGATCCATGGAGGGAGCTTCAGAAGGGAATATTGTCAACTGCATCTAATGTTAGATATGCTTATTCATTAAAGAAAAAACAAACTCACTACCACTGAGTTGGATCCGACTCATAGCTACCCCTCCTTGGGTTTCTGAGGCAGTATCGCTACAGAAGTAGATTGTCCAACCTTCCTTCCAAGAGTGGCTGGTGGGTTTGAAGTGCCAGCCTTCCAGTTTCATAGCTACCCCTCCTTGGGTTTCTGAGGCAGTATCACTACAGAAGTAGATTGCCCAACCTTCCT
>NW_006921676.1:6731616-6765710 GCF_000298275.1 Orycteropus afer afer | reverse complement strand
GCCAGCCTTCCAGTTTCATAGCTACCCCTCCTTGGGTTTCTGAGGCAGTATCACTACAGAAGTAGATTGCCCAACCTTCCTTCCAAGAGTGGCTGGTGGGTTTGAAGTGCCAGCCTTCCGGTTAGCAGTTAAATGCCTTAGGCACTATGCCAGAAGAGAAAATTTTCTTTTATTGCATGTAGAGTAATATCATAGGAGAGATCATTAACTGGAGATATTAGGACTTTCACCAATGCGAAAGACAATGCTTAAAAATTAATTTAGATATTATTAGAGCAAGGTAGGAATTTATTTATCTATATTCTAAAAATGGGAGCTCTGGTGGTGTAGTGACTAAGGCATTTGACTGCTAACCAGAAGGCTGGTGGTTCAAATGCACTAGCCACTCCTTGGAAGGAAGATTGGGCAATCTACTTCCGTAGAGATAGTGCCTTAGAAACCCAAGGAGGAGTGATTATGAGTTAGACTTACATTTTTCTAATAACATGTAATAGGTTTAATTACTATGTGGTTGCTGTGTTTATGCTTATTTCCTCATTTATTCCTTTCAGTGGCCTGAATTTGACAGAAAGAAGAGTTTGTTCAGGATTAAAGAATGTTCACAGTAGGATAGTGTTTGCCTGGGGTAAAAAGTGGGACTGATTCTTAAAATAAATGATGAAAATAGATTGGCAGAAAAGAAGGAGGATATTGTTAGAAAATTACGTATGGTTTCTTGTAGCTCCAGGAGCTCTGGTGGCACAGTGGGTAAGGCATTCAGCTGCTAACCAAAAGGCT
The DNA here is from genome assembly GCF_000298275.1 of Orycteropus afer afer. NCBI lineage: Eukaryota > Metazoa > Chordata > Mammalia > Tubulidentata > Orycteropodidae > Orycteropus > Orycteropus afer. The sequence continues at coordinate 6,764,933 of NW_006921676.1, read as the reverse complement.
GGCAGTTCAAACATACTAGTTGCTCCATAGGAGAAAGATGAGACAGTCTGCTTCCTTAACAACATACAGCTTTTGAAACCCTATGAGCAGTTCTACTTTGTCCTATAGAGTCCCCCCTATGCATTGGAATCAACTCGGTGGCATTGAGTTTAGTGGTATGATTTGTTATAGTTCTGGAATGCTATGAGTGCTCTTGAGACTAGAAATTTATTCCAGAATCTAACCCAGACTATTCCAGTTAGAATTTAAATCCATTCCTTTCATCGCAGTGTCTGTGGGGAACATACTACATTATTTCATATACTCATCAAAAATTAAGATCCTAATCGAGAAAAAATGACAAGCTACCAAAATGAGGCAAACATGATTTTGATAGTAAACCTTCTGAGAATAACAATATGATTTGATCAATGTCAAGGCAGTCATTCTTTTTTTTTTTTTTTTTGTGATTTGGGTGAAAATTTACAGAGAAAATACACTTTCCATACAGCAGTTCACAAACACTTTGTCTCATGACATTGACCACAATTTACCACAATGCAACAGTTCCCCTCCCACTTTCTCTTCCCTGGGTCCATCCCTCCATGCATTCCTACCCCTTGAGCTGTCTCCCTGTGCATAAGCAGCCCTTCTTTCTCCGATGTCAAGGCAGTCATTCTTCCTTGGGCAAGTTTTTTCATTCTCTGAACTTTGGTTTTTCCACATATGAAATGAAGGTAATAAGGCTGTTGTGAAGATGGAATATTGTACAACACTTGAGGTCGCCATGAGTCAAAATTGACTCAGCAGCAACTGGTTTTGGTTTTAGTAGTGGAATCTTTTGTAGTATTACTAATTGTTTTGTATTATTTAGAAGTTCCTGGGCTCCAAGATAAGTGGCAAAATTAGAACAGTTTATACCAAGAAAAAAGATAATATTACTTATCACCTCATTTCCAGATCTCATTTTCCAGCTGGTTAAGATTTTGTGTTGTTTTTGCTACAACAGACCTTCTTAATGATTGCCTAATATGAGTGTCAGCTAAACAGAAAACTGTGAAACCTAGCAAATGTAGGTTATACAAGGCAGCTTATTTTACTTCTTAAATATTTTAGGTATATTTAACTATTTGATATTATGAAGAGTTTTTTATTTGTTTTGTTTGGTTTTGGTAAGAAGTTAATACACTACTTAAAAAAAAAAAGTTCAGATACTTTATAATAAAATCATGAGCCAGCAGCATGATGCTTTTTAATTTTGGGGGACCTTTGTCAGTATTATTTGTCGTGTCTTTTTAACTTTCTTTAGCCTCCAGGAAAAAGCTGCTGATACCATTGAAGCTCTACAAAAAGCTGGAATCAAAGTTTGGGTTCTAACAGGAGACAAAATGGAGACTGCAGCAGCTACCTGCTATGCCTGCAAACTGTTTAGGAGAAACACACAACTGCTTGAGCTAACCACCAAGAAAATTGAAGAGCAGAGTTTACATGATGTTCTGTTTGAGCTGAGCAAGACTGTTCTGCGCTACAGTGGCAGCCTAACAAGAGACAACTTCTCAGGGTAGGTTGCACTTCCCTTTATCCAGCACAAAAAGGGTTTCAGAGCAACTTTGATGCATTTTACAGAAAAGAAGCCGTGAAATTAAGCTCTGTTTTAAAAATAGCATATCAGAAGCTATTTATATTTCTATGGTCATGTTTTATTAAAGCTTCCTTTGTCTGGTCACCTCATTCAATTAAATTGTCCTGAGTTCAGAGTAACAGGTTTATTTTATCTTTTTTTAACTTTTTTGATATACATCTGTTTGTTCCCTTTATAGCCAGCCCCACACACATGCCATACAATCTCCTCATATATAATGTAACCATTTTTATATATAATTTACCTTTCCCCTATGTACATACTCCCTACTGTTATTTTCAGGATCACATTCAGTACTCTCTTCTAAATCAAAATTTGGAGAATTTTAACTTTCTACCTGTATTTGCAAGGTCATAGAGCTCCTTTGTCCTTATGGAGAATTTGATTCTGTCCATGGGCATTACTAACTTCATCATTTTGGTTAGCATAAACACTGAGGACAAGACTAGCTGATCTGTTCAGCAAAGTGGAAAATGTCTTTTACATCCTTTCTCTAGCTGTTTGAAATGGCAAGGTTTTTATACGTGTGTGAATATATAGTTATGTATGTATATTTGGAGTAACATAGGATAACTGTCACTTGCTTCTAAGACAATTAGGGAGCTCAACTGTAGACTCTTTAGTGTGCCTGCCAGCAGGAGGTAGGAAAATATTAATAATGCATGGTTAGTTGTCTATTAAAACAGTATATGCCCACAGGTTGTTTTTTCTCCAAGATATTCAGCATAATAGTCTGGTAAAGGGTATCAGTGCTGTCCTTGCTGATGCTAGGTGCATTATTTAAGATTAGATTTTATTTGAATTATTTTAAATTTTCATCAATACAGGCAGAACAATAACAGCTCTCTAAACATATGTCTCAAACAATATCATTAATAGCACATGCAAGTAAAATTTTGCTGGAGACAATTCAAAAACAATTGCAGCAGTGTATCAGCAGGGAATTGCCGAAAATTCAAGCTGGATTCAGAAGAGGATGTGGAAAGAGGGATCTGACATCTGCAGAGAATACCAGAATGATGTTTACCTGTGTTCTGTTGACTATGCAAAGGCATTCAACTGTGTGGATGATAACAAATTATGAGTAACATTGTGAAGAATGGGAATTTCGGAACACTTAATTGTGCTCAGGAAGAACCTGTACATAGTCCAAAAGGCAGTCATTCACATAGACAGGGGGATTTAAAATCAAAATAGGTGTGTGTCAGGGTTGTGTCCTTTCCCCATACTTATTCAATCTGTATGCAGAACAAATAATCTAAGAAGCTGGGCTGTATGAATTAAAAAGAGGCATCATAGATAGGAGGAAGACTCCTTAACAACCTGAGATATACAAATGACACAGCCTTGCTTGCTGAAAGTGAAGAAGACTTGAAGCACTTATTGGTGAAGATCGAAGACTACAGCCTTCAATGTGGATTACACCTTAACATAATGAAAACAAAACTCCTCACGGCTGGACCAATAAGCACCATCATGATAAACGGAGAAAATGTGGATGTTGTCAAGGATTTCATTTTACTTGGATCCACAATCAACACCTATGGAAGCAGCAGTCAAGAAATCAGACAACATATTGCATTGGGTAACTCTGCTGCCAAAGACCTCTTTAAAAGTGTTAAAGAGCAAAGATGTCACTTTGAGGATTAAAATGTGCCTTACTCAAACCATGGTCTTTTTAGTCACTTCTTCTGCATGTGAAAGCTGGACAATGCATAAGGAAGACCAAGGAAGAATTAATGCATTTGAATTATGGTATTAGCAAAGAGTATTGACTATACCATGGACTGCCAGAAGAACAGACAAATCTGTCTTGCCAGAAGTACAGCCAGAATGCTCCTTAGAAGCATGGATGGGGAGACTTCTCATGTACTCTGGACATGTTATCAGGAGGGACAAGTCCCGGAGAAAGACATCATGCTGGGTAAAGTAAAAGGTCAGTGAAAAAGAAAAAATTGATGCCTTTGAATTATGGTGTTGGCAAAGAATACTGAAAATGCCACAGACTGTCAAAGGAATAAACAAATTTATCTTGGAAGTACAGCCGGAATGCTTCTTAGAAATGAGGATGGCCAGACTTATCTCACTTTCTTTGGACATGTTATCAGGAGGGACAAGTCCCTGGAGAACAATATCATGCTTGGTGAAGTAAAAAAGGTCAACAAAAAAGGGGAAGACCTTCAATGAGATGCATTGACACAGTGGCTGAATCAATGGGCTTCGATATAGCAACGATTGTGAGGATGGCTCAGGACTGGGCAGTATTTCATTCTGTTATACATGGGGTTACTATGAGTCGAGACTGACTAGACGACACCCAACAACAACAACAATTATATGTAACTTTCAAATTATTCATAAATAGTGCAAAGGTATTTTTCTTCGCCTGATTTTCAGAATGCCTTTTGAGGATTAGGAATATTCCTTATAATTTTGAAACCTGCAAACAGACATATACGACCATGTTCTTTCCAACTCAGATAATACAAGCAGAATATCAAGGAGATAGTAGCTGGTGAAGGTAAAGGTTAGGTTAGCAAATATGGCCAGGAAATTCAAGAATATATACTGATCTCTTTAGAGTGCAAGATACTCTTCTTGTCTTGTTTCAGAGGTACTGGAACTTCCACATGAATCCACAAATAGAAGTGTGTTTCTGCTTTACTTAAGTGAAAAAAAAAAAAAACGCTGTTGAGTAAGTTCCAACTCATAGTGACCCCTCCTTGGGTTTCTGAGGCAGTATCTCTACAGAAGTAGATTGCCCAGCCTTCTTTCCAAGGAGTGGCTAGTGGGTTTGAACCAACAGCCTTCTGGTTACACAGGAGAAGAATGTAGTCAGAGGTATACAGTCAGTACTACAAAAATTGTATTGATAAAACAAGAAGTATTATTCCTTTTAATTCCTTAATCATGAATTTATAGTATCTGTAGGAGCTCTGGTGGCATAGTGCCTAAGGCATTTGACTGCTAACCAGAGGGCTGGTGGTTCAAACTCCTCAGAAAGAAGATGGGGAGATCTATTTCCATAGTGATACTGTCTCGGAAACCTAAGAAGAGGTTGCTGTGAGTCGGTTCTGACTTGATGACAATGAGTTTGGTTTTTGGTTTTTTGGTAGATACCTAAAAAACAATTATATAATCTTCTAAATTCTATAGATTTAGCTATTGAATAATATCTATGATTTGTATAATCTAATAGACTTTCAACAGATATGCAAGACTATGGTTTAATTATTGATGGAGCTGCATTGTCTTTAATAATGAAACCCCGAGAAGATGGGAGTTCTGGCAACTACAGAGAACTCTTTCTTGAAATCTGCCGAAACTGCAGTGCAGTGCTCTGCTGTCGAATGGCACCTTTGCAGAAGGCACAGGTGAATACTTTATTTCTATTTTAATTAGTTAATGATCGAGCTGTATTTAAATATTGAAAATCTTTCATTAATTCTTACAGTCAACCACTCATTTTTTCAAAATCTAGCAAGGTTCTTACCTTTTTTTAAAATAGAAACAAAAGTCTTAAATGATTGAAACAGAAAGATGGATCTCAGTTTGCTTGTCGTAATTAACCACAGGAATTAGTAAATGTTGATTGAATCAGATTTATGACCTCCTCAGACACAAATGCCAGGAGAGATTCCCATCCTTCTCATGTAAAATAAAACTATGTCCACAAAAATACAACCATTTATTAAGAATTTATGCTAACGATGGATTGGAAGGGAATTAACATTTATTACCTAACCTTTGTGTGCCATTTAACAGATATGACCCTGTTAAATGAGTGAAGATATCCTAATTTTACAAATGAAATATCTAATACCTAGGGCATTGAAATAATTTTCCTAAAATGATACAGTTAGAAAACGGCAGAGTCAAAATTTGACCTTTGCTCTGACTCCAAACTTAAGTTCTATGTATTCTGCTGTGTTCTTGCAGGAAACCTGAACTTTTTGTTAGTTTTTTTTTTTTTTTAAATACCTTTAAGAGCATTATAGAATATATGTTTACATATGGGTATGTGCCTGATATCAGTAAACTGAGAATATGTTGGATACATAGATCAATTTGTCTTTAATTGTTTGAGAAAGAAATCCATTCATTCTCAGACTAACCCAATGACTCAGGCTAAAATACATCTTTCACAAACTCCGTAAACAGTGTGTCTTGCAAATAGGTACTTTCTTTAGAATGTTTTTTGTTTTTTATTCATATGTAGTAGAGAACATTGTCATAAAGAATACCTGTGAATTTACTCTTTGCTTTGTATATGTTTCATGTCTTTTTCTGCTCCTCTTTTACTACTTTCTTTTGTATTAAGTGAATATTTTCTAATGTGTTGTTACTAGGAGCTGCTGAGTTGGCTCTGACTCATAGAGACCCTGTGTATGGCAGAAGGAAACACTGCCTGACCCCCGGCCATCTTCACAATCATTGCCATGCTTCAGCCCATTATTGCAGCCCTGTGTAAATTTTCTAATGTAGCTTCTTAGTTTCTTTAAAATTTTTACTATATATTTACAGTTATATTTTAGTGGTTTCTTTGTTGTTGTTAGGTGCCGTCGGGCTGATTTTTCACTTAGATCAACTCCATGTGGGAGAGTCGAACTGCCCTTAGGATTTCCTAGGCTATAATCTTATGGGAGCAAGTTGCCAGGTCTTTCTTCCCGGAAGTTGCTGAGTGGGTTTGAATCGCCAACCTTTCACTTAGCCGTTGAGCACTTAACCATTGCAACACCAAGGCACATTGTGGTTTCTCTTAACTTATCAAATTCAGCTTCAGATTTAGCTTAATTTAGTGATATATAAAAATGTTATTCCTATATAGCTCTATTCTTTTTCCCTCTTTGTGGTATTATTGTTTTACATACTACATTTATTAATGTTACAAATCCAATGATCATTGTTATAGTTAATTACCTTAACACCTGCAGTCCTTTCCTTAGTCCAGTATAGCTTTGCTCTCATCCACCTCCTTTGCTTTGTTATTTCTTGTATGAATGGTCTATTAGCAACAAAATCTCTTGATTTTTGTTTGGGAAAGTATTGTGTCTTCATTTTTGAAAGATCACTTTGCTGGATATAGGAATCTCGGTTGTCGATTTTATTCTTTTGAACACTTTGAATATGTTATCCCACTACCTTCTGGTCTCCATTGTTTCTGCTGACAAAAAAAGAAACTAAACCAGACTCACTGCCATCAAGTCAGTTTGACTCATAGTGAACCCTCCTTGGGTTTCTGAGACAATATCTCTACAGAAGTAGATTGTTCAATCTTCCTTCCGAGGAGTGGCTGGTGGGTTTGAATAGCCAGCCTTCTGTTTAGCAGTCAGATGCCTTAGGTACTATGCCATAAACTTTTTTAGATTGCTTTATAAGTGCAGAATCATTTTTCTCTTGCTGCTTTCAAGATTTTCTCCTTCTCTTTGGCTTTCAGCATTTTTACTATGATTGATTGAGTGTGAGTCTCTTTGTGTTTATCCTACTTGGAGTTTGTTGAGTTCCTGAATATGTGTATTATTGTCTTTCATTAAATTTACAGGGGTTTTAGCCATTAATTCTTCAGATATTTTTCTTTTCCTTTCTCTCTCCTTCTGATACCCCTGTGACATGTATGTTGGTGTGCTTAGTGCTGTCCCATTTTGCTCTGAGATTCTGTTCATTTTTCTCCATTCTTTTTTCTATCTCTGTTCTCGGGCTTGCATAATCTCTGTTGATTTGTTCTCAAGTTCACTAATTCTTTCTTCTAGTAATTCAAATCTACTATTGAGCACCTCTAGTGGATTTTTAAGTTTAAATTAAAATTTTTTTTTTTTTAGTTTTCAACTGCAGAATTTCCATTTGGTTCTTTTTTATGTCTGTCTCTTTAATGATATTCTTAACGGGCCCTGGTGGCACAAGGTTTGTCACTCTGCTGCTAACAAAAGATTGGCAATTTAAACCTACCCAGCATCTCCACAGGAGGAAGACCTGGTGATCTGCTCCTGTAAAGATTACAGCCTAGAAAACTCTGTTGGCAGATCTGCTCTGTCACATAGGGTCTCTATGAGTCAGAATCAACTTGATGAGACCTACAACAACAGTGATATTCTCTATTTGATGTGATATTGTCATTATATCTTCCTTTACATCTTTAATTATGCTTTCCTTTAATTCTATATCTTCATTTATAATTACTACTTGGATGTGTTTTTCTGTTAAATCTGTTATCTGGTCACTATCACAGGCAGTTTCTGTTGCTTCACACACACACACACACACACACATCCCTGTGGTGTATAGGTCTTACTTTCCTGTATAACTCTTCTTTGCATACTTTGTAATCATTTGTTGTAAACTGCACATTTTAGGTTATATTATGGGTACTGCTACTTTCTCCACCCTCCCCAAGGGCTTGCAATTGTTATGTTTTTGTATACTTGTTTAGTGACTGGCCAGATTATTTTAATGAAGTCTACTTCATCCACATAGTGTTTAGCCTCTGTTGTTGCTCCTCTGGGAGATACAGCTTTGGGCATACCCATATTCACTCTGAGATTACAGGGGTATTGGTAAGGTTCTCTTCCTCTCTTCCCCTGACCTCAGTAAGCTGTGAAACTGCCGTGATTGCCAGCTCATTTCTCTACTGTTTTCAACAATGCCCTGAGACATAAATTGTTCTTCAGCATCATCTAATCATATTGTGGATTCTGTGAAGAAATAGTTATTGAGGTCAGTGTTTGTTATTTGTTCTAACCTCAGGAGGGCTCCTCCCAGTTGTCTTATTCCCCAATTCTTTCCTACAAATAAACTAGCCTACAGGCTAAACTGTATCTTCATTAAATCCATAAATCTTCTCCCAGTACTTTTTACCAGTCTCCACTGTTACTGGCAAATATAATACAAATATATTCTTTAGAGTGTCATTTGGCTTGAACTTAACCATATTCTTTTGCAAATGAAGTTAGTTCCTTTGGGAAGAGATGAGGAGCTGTTAAAACAGCTGTAAAACAGACGTTTTTACTGCCTGCTTCTCTCCCCAGGCAGAATCTCTGAGCCAGGGCCCTAGAGCTAAGACAGGGCAAGCTTCTGGGGGAGGGATGCACAGTAGTAGCAGCCTGAGCTCCCCTTTCCTGGCATGGAACTACCACATCATGAGCTGGGGCAAGGGAAATTGGAGTCCCAGCATTCTCAGCACACCATCCCTCATATAGAGCTTCTGTTCTATGAGTAGTAGCTAGGCAAAAGAAGGAAGCTCCCACATCTTGACTAGAGTAAATCCCACCCAGGATATAGACTCAGTAACAGGTAGCTGGTGGCAGAATGAGAAACGCTGAAGTTCTGTTCCCCTGGGAAGAATGCCTTCCAACTGGGAGCTGAGCAAGAGGGAGCCCTGTGTTCTTGACTACAGCATTGTAAAGTGGAGACTTTGCCTAGCTGAGCATGGAGAGATCTGGGAGGGAGCTGTTTTGGTTCAAACACCACAGACTCTTATCTTTCTTACTGAATTTTCATAGATTTTGTTGATCAAATGTTTCTTCGTTTGATATTTGCCCTTACTAGGACCAATTCTGGGAGCTCTGGTAGCATAGTGGCTACAGCACTTGACTGCTAACCAGAAGGCTGGCAGTTCAAACCCACCAGCCACTCCTTGGAAGGAAGGTTGGGTGATCTACTTCCATAGTGATACTGCCTTGGAAACCCAAGGAGGGGTCGTTATGAGTCAGGTCCGACTCGATGGCACATAACAACAACGGGACCAATTCCAGTGCCTTTAAGTGGTTTTTGTTTGTTTAATCATTTCCGCTAATTCTTCTAGAGAGTGGGTCAGTGGAATTCCTCACACTGTCATGTCAAAATTGATGTCCCTAAAAATATAAAAACAAGATTTACTTGGCTAATGCTCAGTGAAGATAATCTGATAGTTGAGAATTCATATACATTCTATTTGGGATAAAAATAATTTTGTTTCCTAACCTCCTCCTTCTGTGTTTGACTATATATGTAAATGTTATATTTATTTACAGAATGATAACTAAGGATTTTGTATTTGTTCTTCATTTGTTCTGTGGTACTTTTTTGAAGTTCATAACTAACTTTTGCAAACTTTTATACAACTTAATGTTTTCAGGCACTCATCTTGAATAAAGAAGGGATCAACACATTTTTCCCCATCTTTTTGGTCTTATATCTTAACTATATATCATTACACTTAGTCACATAAATGTGAAAAAAAGACCATAAAGCAGTGAACTGCTCTGGTAGCATAGTGCCTAAGGCACTTAACTGCTAACCAGAAGGCTGGCGGTTCAAACCCACCAGCCACTCCTCAGAAGGAAGGTTGGGCATTCCTACTTCCGTAGTGATACTGCCTTGGAAACCCAAGGAGGGGTCGCTATGAGTCGGGGCCGACTCGATGGCAAATAACAACAAATGCATTGAATTAAATTATGAGATTGAATTTTGCATACATGACAATATGAAAATTAAAATTGCATTAAAAATAGCTTATTTAAAGTTAGACCCTTCTAAATGATACTGAATAACTCAGAATACCAGTATCTTCTAACAAAATGAAATGTGTTGATTTTTCATCATATATTTAAACATGTTTTCCTTATATTACTATGTTGTTATTGTATGTTGTCAAGTCAATTCTGACTCATGTGACCCTGTGGGACAGAGTAGAACTGCTCCATAGGATTGCCTGGGCTTTAATCTTTACCAGAACAGATTGCCAGGTCTTTTCTCCTACAGAGCTTCTGGGTAACTTCAAACCACTGACCTTTCAGTTAGTAGCCAAACACTTTACCAGACCACACTAATACTATACTTGTATTAGTATGTTGTTGTTGTTATGTGCCGTCGAGTCAGCCCTGACTCATAGCGACCCCTTGTTGGGTTTCCGAGGCAGTATCACTACGGAAGTAGGATTGCCCAACCTTCTTCTTCATGTATTTCACGTCTCTATCTTCAGAGTCTGCCTACCAGTCTTTCTCAACTTATGTCATTGCAATCATACCTTAGTTACTTTTTCTTTGTTTTGTTTTGTTTTCAATATGAAAAAAAAGGTTTTTTTTTATGTGGATAGATTGTATATTTACCTATAAACAAATAATTTTTTCCTTTTCCTAAAGTAACTACATTTTTGTTATTTCTGCCTCGCTAGTGAATAGTATGAGTAGAAATTGAACAGAGGAAATAAATTTTGCATTTCTTTTCCAGATTGTTAAATTAATTAAATTTTCAAAAGAACACCCTATTACTTTAGCAATTGGTGATGGTGCAAATGATGTCAGCATGATCCTGGAAGCCCATGTGGGCATAGGTAAGCCATTCTATCTCTTCTTTTGGCTACCTACACATCTTGGTAACCAAGATTTGTTACTTTATCCGACAATAAGGGAATACAGCTAAAGGAAATGCCATAAAATTTGTGTGAAACACTTAGGATACCATCTGTAATTTAGTGCATTCTTGACTGGAAGATTTCCTGATAATGGCTTAATCTAACCTTGGTTTGTTTTTTGTTTTTTGTTTTTTTGCATATTGATAATAAAGGGTTTATTCAGCACATTTATCCCCATCTTATAGGTGTCATTGGGAAGGAAGGTCGTCAGGCTGCAAGGAACAGTGACTATGCAATACCGAAATTTAAGCATTTAAAGAAGATGTTGCTTGTTCATGGGCATTTTTATTATATTAGGATATCTGAGCTTGTGCAATACTTCTTTTATAAGGTAGGAAGGATTTTCTTGCTTCTATCACTGTTTCTTTGCATTTAATGGATATGATAGAATGACACAATTGTCAGAATGGCTTGATGTTATAAGAAGTAATTTATCTAAAAATAGAAATAATTGCCAGAATAGAAGGGGTAAGCCTATTACACAAAAGGAAACCCCTACCACTTTTCTCACATTAACAAAATTTAATGTAGAACTAGTAAAAAGATATAAATAGTGAAATGTTTGAGGAAGGGACAGTCTTTTATAATTCCTTTAAATTCTTACTCGTTCTGGTCCTGCTTCCAGTTATGCAATTTAATTTTTTTTTCCTATTTATACTGATATTTACATTACCTGCTCATTTCTCTTTAACTTAACAAATTTTCTCTTTACAATGTGTATTCCCAGAGTCCCTGAATACATAAATGTATATATTTTAAATACTTTGATAAAAGAGAAAATAATTGAAAGCACATTATCTGCTATTCAGTAGATCATGGAACACTTCTGGATCACCTTCCCCAAATTAAAGTATTAAACTGACAACTTCTATGACTTCTAATATAAGTAATAAATACCTCTTATGGTATGTCTTTGAATTAACAACCTTATTACTTGTCTTTCAGAATGTCTGCTTCATTTTCCCTCAGTTTTTATACCAGTTCTTCTGTGGATTTTCACAACAGGTCAGTTCTAATATTTAAAGTTAGAAACTTTTCTAAACCCTTATTTTCCTTCTACTATGTTGATTGTTGCAGTAGAGAATGAGTAGAATGACAGAAATATGCAGGCAAACTGTACATTGGAAGATGGCAAAGAAGGCAAAAATGTCTCTCATATTTCTGCCTCTCTGGAGGATGTGTGTTTTGCCCCAATTAGCTGACACAGGGTAAAGGAACAGGGTATGTAGTCAGAGACCATGATTTGAGGCTCTGCACAATTCTCCTGAATCTGCTGACTTCAGATTTTCTAATGCTAATATATTATATGTAATACAGTCATTGATGGGGCTGAGAGACACTTTCCTCCCCTCTAAGGCTCAGAGTGATACCATGCTGGCTTTCTGAACCTAACAGACAGAACACAGTATGTTGTTGTTAGGTGCCATCACATTGATTCTGACTCATAGTGACCCTACATACAACAGAACGAAATGCTGCCAAGTCCTGCACCATCCTCACAATTGTTGTTATGTTTGAGCCCATTGTTGCAGCCACTGTGTCAGTTGTATCTCATTGAGGGTCAATATAACCCAAAACAAACCCACTTCCATTGAGTTGGTTCTGACTCATAGCAACTCTATTAAAAAAAAAAAAAAAACTGCCACAGAGTCGATTCCAGCTCATAGTAACAGAACAGAACATAAGACAGAATAGTCCTACCCCATAGGGTTTCTTTATGGAAGCAGACTGAGCATCTTTCTTCCATGGAGCTGCTGGTGGGTTCAAACCACTGACCTTTCAGTTAGCAGCCAATGCTTTAGCCACTACACCACTAGAGCGCTAGTGACCCTATGTTGTTGTTGTTATGTGCTGTTGAGTCAGACCCGACTCATGTCCCATAGGGTTTCCAAGGCTATAAATCTTTATAGGAGCAGACGATCACATTTTTATCCCCCAGAGCAGCTGGTGAGTTTGAACTGCTGACCTTTGAGTTAGTAGCCAAGTGCTTTAATCACTGTGCCATCAGAGCTCCTTCGAGGGTCAGTATCATAGACTTTAATCTTAGATCCTTTTATTGGCCCTTTGTATCATTACTGGGGGAGCTCTGGTAGGATAGTGCGTAAGGGCACTTGACTGCTAACCAAAAGGCTAGCGGTTCAAACCCATCAGCCGCTCCTCGGAAGGAAGATGGGGCAATCTACTTCCATAGTGATACTGCCTTGGGAACCCAAGGAGGGGTCACTAGGGGTCGGGTGCGACTCGACGGCACATAACAACAACAACATCATTACTGGAGCGGGGAGCTCTGGTGGTGTAGTGCCTAAGGCATTTATTTGACTGCTAGCCTAAGGCATTTGACTGCTAACCAGAAGACTGGTGGTTCAAACCCACCAGCCACTCCTTGGAAGGAAGATTGGGCAATCTACTTCCATAGTGATACCATCTTGGAAACCCAAGGAGGGGTCGCATGATTTGGATCTGACTTGATGGCAGTGAGTTTGGTATTTTTTTTTTGGTTATCAACACTGGCATTTGGTGTATTAAAAATTGCTATGTAGAGGCATTGTTGACCTGGAGAAAATAATAGAGAAGCTGCTTAGGCAGTTGCTACAAAAGCAAGTATCTCCTTTCTGTCATTTATTTACCTATTCCCTCCTGCATAGATGCACTATGAGCCAACTGCTTTTATTTGAAGGGACCAGGATTGGGGAAAATTAAAGTTTGAAGACAGTGGTCAGAATTGCATATTTCAGTTTGCAGTAGCACAATGGGGTGGGTCAGAGTTGGGTCTTTGGTCAGTTGTCATTTTCATCCTGACTTATTTATACAGAACTTTGGGAAATGTCCTAGTCATTCTATACCAAGAGAAAGATGGTTCTTTATACATTTTAGCATAGTCAGGTCTGTAGTTCTTTGCAAAAAAACTGTTTTAAACGAAATACCCAAAATGTTCACAAAAATGCAACAGAACATTGTTTTTAGTTTAGTATTTTTTTCTTCTTACAGACTTTATATGATACTGCGTATCTTACACTGTACAATATCAGTTTTACTTCCCTCCCAATTCTCTTGTACAGTCTGATGGAACAGCATGTCAGCATAGATATGCTCAAGAGAGACCCTTCACTGTACAGGTATTGTGGCTCAAAACAGATTTTCTTTAGAACAAAGAATAATTAGGTAGCAATATAATGTGATTTCTTCAAATAAGTGCATAGTTGGCATTATTTATAAACCAATGTATCAGCTGATACACTTACTTCAACAGGAAATTCTTTAAGTGGAAAGCAATGTAATATAAATTTGGATAGATTAATGTTACATTTGGATTGAACATATTAAACCAGTTTGTATTTTAGCATGGCTTTTGATAGTAAGGAAAAAGCCTAGGAGTTTCTTTCCCCATTGTGACTTCTATAAATTCAATAGCCTACATTATACTTTACAAACCAAGTTTATGCTATTCAGTGAGGAGAAAAAGAAAAGTTAACAGAACTGATCTCTGTGCTTTTTCCTGCTAAAAGGTTTAATAATAAAAAAAAGTTTTTCTGCTGTTTCAGAACTACACTCCAGGATCTCTGGCATGTGTGGAGTATTGTTGTTGTCATGTGCCGTCGAGTCAGACCCTACTCATAGCGACCCCTCCTTGGGTTTCCAAGGTGGTATCACTACAGAAGTAGATTGCCCCATCTTCCTTCCGAGGAGTGGCTGGTGGGTTTGAACTGCCAGCCTTCTGGTTAGCAGTCGAGTGCCTTAGGCACTACACTACCAGAGCTCCTGTGTGGTGTATTACTCTTTTTTTTTCTTTTTCTTTTTAATTAGACTTTTTATTTTCAGATAATTTTAGATTCAGATATACTTGTAAACAAAATAATTCAGAGAGATCCCGTAAACCCTTTATCCAGTTTCCCCTGGTGTGATAGCATCTTACAAAATATCTTACAAAACTCTGTAGTACAATGTCCACATCCAGGATATTGATATTGATACTATCCACTGATCTTACTCAGATTTTCTCACTTTTACTTCTACATATGTATGTACATGCTCTATTGATTTTTTCCAAATGTGTGGGTTTGTGTATCCACCATTGTTGTTGTTAGATGTCATCAAGTCAATTTCCATTCATAGTGACCCCGTGTGATAGAGTAGAACTGCCCCCTAAAGTTTTCTAGGCTTTAATCTTGATGGAAGAAGATTGCCAGGTGTTTTTCCCACATATTCACCAAACAATGCTTGTTTCACTTATCAGAAATTTTGTTAGCAACCCACTGTGTTGTTTTGACTGCCTTCATTTTAAAATGTTAAAGCCCAAAATAATCACTGTAGGCAACCATTAAGGACAGCAACAAAAAGGCAAACTTCTGAGTTTGTCGTAAGTACTTCATACAGGAAAGTGTAAGAAAATAAAAGAGTATACACCTTTTTAGACATTTATCCAGAAGGAATCCTGCCAGTTATCTACTGAACTATCAGGTATAATTTAGCCTGAGAAGAAGTCCTATCATGAATTGTGTAGCAGACTTGAGGTTTCTAGTCTATTGTAGCTACTAAATTCCAAATCTTTCCACTGTGTTCTGTGCTAATTACTTTCAGAAGCAGAAGTATGAGCTATAGCATCTATTTGCCTGTATCTGATCTTAGAAGGTAATTTGAGAGAGAGAATATTCCAACAAAAATTAATCAAGAATATTTATATACATACTAAAATGCTAAGTCTAAAAACATTTTGCATTTGCTGCGAGGGAGCTCAGACTTAAGATTTATTGGTCATTTATATTTCAGCATATACAGGGGCGTCATCAAAACTGTTGTATGTCATCATAGTGTATTTGCTTTCTTTTTTAATGCTTATGATTCTCTATTTCCACTATTTAACTTTGTATTATGAGCTGGTCTCAAGTCCTTTCTGTGACCAAGTATGGTATTGAATGTAGTGGGAAATTGTGCAGAACAGACCATCAGGGAACCTGGTATATGATTTGGGTACAGATTGAACGGTATAAACTATCAGTAAAAACTGAGAGAAAAATGTGGCCTAGGATCAGCACAGAAGGCTTTGTGGAAAAGAGATTATTTTCTGAGCTAAGTGATGGGTGGCAATGTGGATAAGGCAGGAAAATTTATATATTTTATGAAGGTGGCAGTTCTCCTAAATAGGACAAAATACTGGCCCTAACTCATTATTTCATAGCTTTTGGTAAGCCCATGATGTTCCTTTCCTGCTCAGCAGAGCTGAATTCTTCTGTAAGGGTTTCTAGTGCTTTTACTGCCAGCTAGCTCCACGTGTAGGTTCTGTTAACCTAGGGAAAAAAGTCCAGTGATTTACGAGCCTTCACCTAGAAAAAAAGAATAACCATTAAGCACTATGAAGATGGTTGTGGTTATTATGTGAATATAATGAAATTAACTGAGACTGTATTTTATTATAAAAAGGATAAATTTTTCTTTCTTCTTTTTTTTTTTTTTAATGTATATAGAGATATTGCCAAGAATGCTCTGCTCCGCTGGCGAGTGTTCATTTATTGGACATTCTTAGGAGTATTTGATGCTCTGGTGTTTTTCTTTGGTGCTTATTTCATGTTTGAAAATACAACAGTAACCAGCAATGGACAGGTTAGTATTTAACTTGATCTTGTTGACTTAGGTACTTCTTCTGCCTTTCTAATCCTGTGTGATCGTTTTGTGAGTATACTAGTACAGTACAGCCTGTGAAGATCCCTGTTGGGCTTTGGTGTCATAGGAAGATATGTATTTGTGTATTCATGGAATTGCTTTAAAGAACACATTATATTAGCGCTCATTGTCAGTAAATGCCATGCTGTGGATAGCCTCCTACTGATTGTAAGGAAATAACCTTTCTAAGGTTTTTCAGACTTAATTTTTTTTTTTTTTTTTTTTGATAACTTACATTTCACTATAAGCTATTTATCTAGTGATTTAATCAGATCATTCAAGCATTACTTTTTAATATGGGAATAATTTCATTTAACAATTAAATAATTTAACACAGTTTAATATTTTTTCACATGTATTTATCTTAATTATCTGGTTTATTTGCAATGAATAGATGTATAGCTTGCTAATAGACATTCAGCTCTGGTTGTTTATATAATTTCTGGGGGATTATTTTATTTGTATCTTGCTTTTTTTTTCTTTTTGCTACTTGCTTCTCTTCCCACCCTCAGATAATGACTACCAACACGCATATGGTAAGACAATTGTGGGTTTGTCCTCTCTCTATGTTTTTGGAGTACATTACAAATAAAATATTTCTTGAAAATATTTTCAAATGTAACTTCTTCTGTGTGCTTTGTTAGTAGAAATACTGTTAGCTGCTACTGCCTTCTACTCACTTTAGAAATAGTATTGGACAAGTATGTGTACATTTTGATCATTTGTACTTGATGTTTTATCTCTGAATTTCTGTGTCAGAACTGCTAGTTGAGTCAGTGATTTTTTTTTTTCAATTGATCTGATATGCTTGAACTTCCCTTTACATTAAATAAACAGCAACATAAGCAGACACGGAAGCCTGTTGGGGAAATTGAATTGAATGTGGCATACCTATTGCTGTCCAAGAGAATAGTGAGAGACAATGAGTAGTCTTTAGAGTTGTTCTCTAGTTAAGTATCACAAGTATATAACTGGCCATACAAATAAACACTACTATTAACATCAGAAAAATTCTATTGACATCAGAATTGACACATTCAATTCCTCTTCAGCAAATCCCTCAGGGTAACTTATGAGCAAAAATTTATATCATTTCTGATTAACCTAACATCTGTCTTTCCCCATTTGTTTATCCTTTCAGAGTATTGGATTGAAACACAAAAGTCTTGCTACCTGTCCCACTGTAGTTTATTTATCCCATTTAATTGTTTCTGTTTTCTCATTAAAAGGTTTTGTTCTCTTTCATTATAATTTAAATCAGTTTTCACTAAGTTGATCTTGAGAATTATAATCTATTTCACTGTCCTAAAACTTTATATTTGGTACAGTTTATTTTTTGTTTCAGTTTATTTTATTTGAATAATTCCTTAATGCCACCTGGTCATAAAGCTAGTTAAATAGAGCTATCTTTTAATTCTTATGTATCTTTTACAAGGTTTCCTCATGGATCAGGCTTTAAGTAAGATTTTCACTTGTATATTAAAAACAAAACAAGAAAACACTAAGGTTTAGAATCCTGAGAACTGAATATCAGGATCATGGATCATGTCAATAACAATAATAAGTACCATTCATTCAGCACTGTATTTTGTAGTTTACTTTCACAAACATTATCCTGTTTAACTTATAATCTTTCTTGAAATTTAACATTATTTTTATGTTAAAGTTGAGAAAAAGAAAGTTCAGACAGATTAAATAACTAGGATACAATGAGTGGCAGGGCCTAGAATACAAGCCTAGGATGTTTGATGCAAAATTGTATAGTATTTGCTTTATTCCATGCTTCTTTTTAATTGTTTTAATCTCTATAATATAGAGTTGAAAATAGATACCTCTAAAATATTCAACATTGGAAGACTGATTTAAAGGAAATTCCGAAGTACACATATAAATCACGTTTTTAAAAGTCATCCTTGCCCATTATGCACCTGCAAAGGAGAGTGGTGATTAAACCAGCATTGTGTGGTTCTTACCATAGGGTCCCTATGGTGATAACCTTCCCAGTATGATGCTTAAGCAGGGTATCTGCTTTCTTTACAAATCCCCTGGAGATGTGATGTCTCTAGCCATAGTTTCATCCAGCCACTCTTCATGCTGTTGTGATTAGTGGCTGCAATGATGTTTTTGATGCCCTTCATAAGATGCAAGGATTTCTACTAATTCCTTATTGCCTACTGCTAATTATCTTCTATTTCCTTACTGGGAAATTGAGTCACCATAAAACTTCTAGAATGATGTTTTCCCTTAACGGTTTTATGCCCTTCACCACTGTCACTTGCATGCTTTTTAGTCAACCAGTGTTAGACAAAAGTCTTCATTACAAGTTGAAGTTGTTATTGTTGTTGTTGTTACGTGCCGTCAAGTCGGACCCGACTCATAGCGACCCCTCCTTGGGTTTCTGAGGCAGTATCACCATGGAAGTAGATTGCCCAACCTTCCTTTCAAGGAGTGGCTGAAGTAGTGACAGAAAAAGAGACCAAGATAAATATAAGTTGCCCAGCACCATTTAAACTAAGAAAAGCCTAGTACGGTGCCTCACCTCTTGCTGCCTGAGAGTTGATAATAGCATTCACTCTACTGTGCTTTCTGACCTGTCATGACAAAATATTTATTAATTCAATGTTCAATATTATATCTGATTTAAATACATATAATGTCTATTTCAAATGTAAATACTTCTAAGACACATAGTGAAATTAGTACGTAGGGAAGTCGGTACAAAATAAGATATTTTATGTAAAGTACTTATCCATAGTTAATGCACTTAAGAGGTGAAATTTGCTCTAATTCAGTAAAGCTTTATAGGAGTTAAACTAAAGATGTAGAGCTACAGGATAAAGGCAAATAATAATTTTTTATATTATAAATGATCATTCTGTGAAGGAAACACTATGGCTATTTTCATCCCATGCAGCTGGTGAGGAAACAAGCTCAAGGAATTGTAAATGGCCACTCAACTGGAGAGTGGTAAAGGCAAGATAGAAATCTGATTTTCTAATCTAATTTTCTAATTCTAAATCTACCACAATGTCTCTACAGAGAAGTGGCTTTTCCAAGTCTACATTATTGAAATGTGTTTTTGGCGGGGTAGGGGGCAGTTAGGCTTAGAAAACCAAAAGGCTGGGTCTGCAATAATTCAGATAAATCTACAATAACACGAGTAAATCAAGGGGCAATGTTAGATGAATGATGATATTCTTGGTTCTTGGGTAGCAGGGCAATTTGGTAAATGTTAAGTACTCATCTCTTTCAGATAGTATCACCTTCAAAACTAGAATGCATCTTATTGGTGTTATAGTTTAGAAGCCTGGTTCTGTTGCTTGTCAGTAGGTAGGGATTACTTTTCTAAAAAACCTAAACCATTCTAGAGGAATCTTTATAGATTATTCTTAGTATTGGGAGTAAAGGTAAAATAGAATCATTGATAACTTTTTAAAAAGAAAAATTCACTTATTCAGCATTTTCTGCACAGGCATTATAAGCTATAATAGCTGAAATATTTTCTCTTTTTGATGCCACTAATAACAATACTGAAACAATAATTATTGTATTAGTGTTGAAAAGCACAGTGTTGTTAGATGAATACTTAAAAGTTTGGAATACATTTAAAAGAGAAGCCAGTAAACATCAAGAGAGTAGTGGAAACATGAGTAATCCTTCTGGTTAGCAGTCAAATGCCTTAGGCACTACACCACCAGAACTCCCAAGTAATCAATAGTATGGCAAAAAAAAAAACAAGCTATGTCAGCAGACTCAGTGGAAACACAAAGTGAATATACATGAAGGGACTATAGTAGAACTTTCTTATAACCATGATCTTGAGAAATCCTAAGTTATGTTTTGTCATGGAAGTTTTTCACACATGAAGATTAAATTGGTCTGGCTTTGAAGATTTTTATGAATAAAAAAATTTCCTACAGGAATACCATACCCAAGACTGAGAGACTGAAAGGTGTGAGGGAAAAAGAATAAACTTATATATGGTGGAATGTGCAGGATTGATTCCAGAGACAATTATACTAAGATTTTCATTAGTAATCTGAGTAAGACTATACTGAAAAACCAAACCCAATACCACCAAGTTAATTCTGACTCATCATAACCCTATAAGACAGAGCAGAACTGCCCTATAGGGTTTCCAAAGCTATAAATTGTTGCAGAAGCAGACTGCCTCATCTTTCACCCACACAGTGGCTGCTGAGTTCAAACTGCTGAACTTTTTCAGTTAGCAGGTAAGTGCTTTTACCACTGTGCCACAAAGACTCTAGAGTTGATTGAATGATCAGTTTACTAGGTTCTAAATAAATCAGAAATAGGAACTTCATTGCAGGGTCAGGGACTGATGTCACTAGGATTAAAATGTTTCTCTATAAAACTCTTTGAGAACAAGGTCCCCTATGAGACAAACGTCATCTCTGGTTAAGAATCATTGATACACTTAGATCTTCACTGATTTTGTTAACCTGATATCTCCAAACCAAAAGGAAGAAACCCAGTTTTGGTCACAATAAAGTGAAAAAAGGACATGATGATTGAAGTCCTGAAGAAAGTGTTTTCAAAAAAGGTCTTAAGGAATTCTACAAGTTCTTACCTCATTAAATGTATCAAAAGACTTGGAGCCTGCACTTGCACCTAAGTTGACTTGTGTATACATATATTTAAGGAGCTCTGGTAATATAGTGGGTAAAGCATTCAGCTACTAACCAGAAGGTCAGCAGTTCCAACCCACCTGCTGCTTTAGAGGAGGAAGATGAGGCAGTCTACATCTATAATGATTTACAGCCTTGGAAACCCAATGGGGATCCCTGTGAGTTGGAACCCACTTGATAGCAGTGGATTTGGTTTGGGTTTATAGGAATATATTTTTGGTTAGAAGTTAACCATAAAGGAAAGTCATTTTATTCCAACTTACCAATTCTTTGTGAAATAAAGCTTTAACTTTATTTTAAAGAAGTAATAGGCACATTCTCTGAGAGGAACAGTTCTCTGAAGAATCTGATAAACTAGAAGTGGATTGATTCTTATGTAGTATAGAAATTTTCTCAAAGAAAATAATTTTTGTAGGATAAAATTTTCAACATACGCATTTTCCCTAAAAGGAAGAAGTCTTAATTGTAGATAGTTGATTTTGTGTGTGTCTCTTGTCTATAGTTGAGAAATGTGTTATTGTTTTCATGGGTTCTGAGTGATGTATGTGCTTCCACCAAATCGCATTTCCCTATTGCATCCTGCCAAAAGTCCTTAAAATGGAAGCAAATGGAGCTCATGTAATCTCTGCTTGATTTTTCTCCCTTCTCAAGGCTGGGATCTTTTCTGCCTCATGTAGGTCTGTGTCTTCAGTTTAACTGTTGGAGTATCTGTGGTTCTGGCCATCACACTTGTTGCTTGGGGCCCTTTGTCTAGCTCTGTCTTGTCTGTCTTCACTTCTTAATTCTTTCCCTTACTATGATTTTCCAGAGGAAAATCTTATCCTTATGATATCCTTATGATGTCATCTATCCTTCTGTCACCTGGATTTAGCATGTATATTTTCTGTAACTATTTACCAGCAAAATACTCTAGCAGTTGAATCACTTGAACAGCAGACGGTATTTGAGTAGAGTAAAATAGATACAAACTATTGAGTTTATTCTAGAAATATGCAAAAGGAAGGTACAGCTAGGTAACCAGGTAAATGTCTCTTCTGAATAAGACATGAAATGGAAAAAGAGGTTAGAATGTATCAGAGTGTGCATTGTGCATATTTAAATTCCAGTTATTAGGGTTTTTTTTTATTATTGTTACTGTTCTTAGTTTGAAGTATTAGTACTAATATTTGTTGTGCTGTGGGAGTATTGAGTAGGATCAATTTCAAGGGAGAATATAAAGTTCCGTGTAGTAGGTTGGGGCTCTGAGTAAATCACTAACTCACTTAATTGGCCATCAGAGGTGAAGGTGGAAACTAGGAGTTCTTGCTGTGCTCCAGGATGTTTATTGCCATCTTCTTTTCATTTATAACAACAAAATGTATTCTCTCTATATCTATCTTTGGGGTTTGAAGTGTTAGCACATAAGAACAATGAGGTATATTCTCTAAAACTCTTGTTTTGAGTGTGAAAGAAGGAAAATATATATTAACAAGAGATGACTTGGGTTGTTTTTCCCAAAACAGATATTTGGAAACTGGACCTTTGGGACACTGGTATTCACTGTGATGGTTTTCACAGTCACCCTAAAGGTAAATTATTTCACATTAATGTTTCATCTTCTGCCCACAGTTGATGCTTGCTACATGCAGGTCTCATCCCTGGACTCAGTAAATCTATACTGAGGCTGGAAGCCACCGCTGACCATACCTAAGACACTCCTGTTGTTTCCCTCCAGAAGATTTAATCTTCTTGTTATTTAAATGAGTAAAATGCAGTGCCACAGTAAACCTGAGTGACCCAATATGTGAATTTCCAGAAGATAAATTAAGGAATGCATCTTTTCTTTTATCAAAAGGTTCAGATTCGAATTCCTTTAAATGGCTAGCAGCCCACTCCCAAAATAATCAAAACATAATTCAATTGAAATAAATTAATGTATTTGGAAAATTCAGATCTTTTTGAAAGTCTCACATTCTATATAAGATAGCATTTTGAAAGTCCTGAAACGTGTCAAATGAGTGTTAAAAAAGTGATACAAATAATTCCAAAAGTAATTCTCTCAGGTAGTAATATAAATAAATGCCTAAAACTATAGTCACTGTTCTCCCGGTGTGAAAAATAGTGTCCATGACCCCATATCCCCCTAGAATCTGGGTGAAAGTTTATTAAGAATATTGTTGTTATAAAGGCTATGATATTACAACATTCACGTTCTCCATTGGAATATAAGATTTTCTTTTGTTTTGCTTCTCCTACAAAGTTTTATGTAAACATTTTGTCTAAAATTTAGGTGAGTGGGTAGGTGTGTGTGTGTGTGTATGTAGCTTTGTTTTTGTGGCACTTATTTTTCTTTCTTTCTTTTCTCCATTTCCTGACTTTCTGAATTTTCTGACTTACTTTCTTATTCGTCATGTCTCATGCAGACTTGCCTAAATAATAGCATACCATTATTAATCTTTTTTTTTTTTTTTTTGTCTTTTAGCTTGCATTAGATACACACTACTGGACTTGGATAAACCATTTTGTCATCTGGGGTTCACTGCTATTCTACATTGTCTTTTCCCTACTCTGGGGAGGAATTATCTGGTATGAATTTAATAAATATCATGTAATCATTATTACCTTAATTGTTCTGTAGTATCTTTCACCAGGGGCTCAAAAAGCATTTTCTGTACAAGTGACTACCTTCATTTGTCCAAGCGTTTATTGAATGCCTGCTGTGTGCTGGCATTCTGCTAGCTCCTAGGGATATGGGCAGGGGGAACAAGCCAGGTGTGAGCTTATATTATCAATGGAAGAGACAGATGTTAAATAATTACATATATGACTTGTGATAAGTTATATGGAGGAACAGACCAGAGTACTATATAGCAAGGGACCTATTTCAGATTGAAAGATCAGAAATGGCATTTAAAAAGTGATTATTTCAACTGAAGACTGGAAGAAAATTATCACCATAATAATAATACAACAAAAACAAAGAAAACAACCAGTTGGCATTGAGCCAATTCTGACGCATGGCAATGCCAAGTAATGCAGAATAGAACTACTCCATGAGGTTTTTAAGGCTGTGATGTTTCAGAAACAGATCACCAGACCTTTCTTCCAAGGTGCCTCTGGGTGGGTTTGAACCACCGACCTTTCAGTTAGTTGAGCACTGAACTGTTTGTGCCACCCAAACTGAAAAATCAAACCATATCCACTGCCATTGAGTTGATTCAGAGTCATAGTGACCCCCATTGGGTTTCTAAGGCTGGAAGTAGATTGCCCCATCTTTCTCCCAGTAAGTCTGAACCACTGACCTTCTGATTTACAGCCAAATACCTTCCCCATGCACCACCACAGCTCCTTTTGTGCCACCCAGGAACTCCATAATAATGATAGCCAACACTTAACTAAATGCTTACTAGAATGAGGCACAGTCCTAAGTACTTTGTATGTTGTATCTCCTTTAATATTCACCATAACCATATTCTCCATATCCTACAGATGATAAAATTAAAGCCATACAATTGCTACATCAGTGAAGCTGGAATTTTGGTTTCTTGGGTTTTTTTTTCCTTCTTCTTTTTTAACTTTTTATTGTGATTTGGGTGGAATTTTATAAAGCAGATTTGTTTTTCTTTCAACAGTTCATACACATTTTGTTTTGTGGTACTGGTTACATTCCCTGCAGGGTGACAGCTCTCCTCCCACTTCCTTCCTGTGGTTACCCTTTCCCTGTGTCCTTCCTGCCCTTGCATTCCTGCCTCCCTACCTTTCTCCCTGTGCACATGCTGCCTGTCTGATCTCTGGTGGTTGATTGTTCTAAGTAGTGCATCTCCCTGGCCTAGGTGTTCAGCTTGTAGACCTGTCTGTTATTTGCCTGAGAGTTAAGCCATGGGAATGAATTGAGTTCCAGGCCTGAGGGGTGACTCAGGGCCATGGTCTTGGGTGTTTCAGCAGTCTCTGTCAGACCAGTAAGCATGATCTTTTTTATGATTTTTGAGTTTTGTTCCATATTTTTCTCCCACTTTATCCAAAAAACCCCAAATCAAACTCACTGCCGTGGTGTCAGACCCAACTCATAGCAATCCCTCCTTGGGTTTCTGAGGCGGTATCACTACAGAAGTAGATTGCCCAACCTTCCTTCCGAGGAGTGGCTGGTGGGTTTGAACAACCAGCCTTCTGGTTAGCAGTCAAATGCCTTAGGCACTATGCCACCAGAGCTCCCCCACTTTATCCAGGATCTCTAATTTTGATCCAAGTGGTTGGCATTGGTAACCAGGTACCAACTAGTTCTTCTTGTCTCAGAATCATATAGGCTGAGTCCTTTGGACTTTTAGTCCTTTGTACTAACTGTTTTCATGCATCTTTGATTTTCTTCACTCTTTTTTGCCCCAGACAAGGAGAGACCAATAGTTGCATTGCATTTCAGATGGCCGCTCATGAGCTTTTAATACCCCAGTCACTACTCACCGAAGTAAGAGTAGAACAGTATTTTTGAATATCATGTTGTGCCAATTGAGTTTAATTTCTCCCATAACCATGATCCTTAGCCCTCAGCCCCGTGGAACTGGAATTTTGAGCCTAGACAGTTTGATTCTGGAGCCCCAGATCTTAAGGAAGGGAGTCTCTGTTTCAGCCCTGAGAGAATATCATATTCAAAAGCTGTGAGGCAGGAAAGCTCTCGGTAGATTAGAAGATGCCCAGTGTAAGTGGGGAATGGTAAGCCTGGTGGAGAGTGGCATGAGATCAAGGTGGAGAACCATGTAGGGGCAGGTCACACTGGACCTTACAGACCAGATGGGGCTTTGACTTCAGTCTGAGTATAGTGGTAAGTTGCTGAAGGGTATTAAACAGAAGAGTGACAGAATCAGATTGTGCTTTAAAAAAAAAAAGATTGTGGCTCCTGTGTTGAAAATGAATTGGTGAGTGCAAAAGCAAAACAGGAAGACTTTGGAGACTGTTGTTAATAAACCAGTCAAGAGGTAATGTTGGTGTGGTTAGTGCCGAGGAGGGAGGGAATTGGCTGGCTTGGCCATCTATATTGGTATTACTACAGACGTGCCTTTGTTCACTCTGTCTTTATGCCAAGAATGTCCTTCCCAGTTAGTCTACCAATTAGTCTACTCCAATACTTTCTCCTCTGTGATGCTTCCCCCAAGCAATCATATGGTGCAGTGCCACCCCATCCCCTAAGCAGTCATTCATGCTTTTGTTAAAACACTTACTCTATTTCCCTGTAATTCTCCTGTTTACATTTCTTTCTTCCCTGGAAGAGGATATCTTGAGCAGCGCTGGAACCAAGGGGAAGTAAGCTAGGCATCTAGGGCCTTGGACTTGAGAGTGTCTCCTTCAGTTTTACGTGTTGCCTTGTCCTAGTCTTGGCCTGATCTTGAGGCCAGAAGCAATATTCACGATACTGAGCACAGTACCTCGAATACAGCAGGCAGCTTCTGGAAGAAAGTGAACATAAATGTGCTGTAATTATTGGGCGATCTACTCCTGTAGAGATACTGCCTTGGAAACCCAAGGAGGGGTCGCTTTGAGTTGGGATTGACTCAGCTGCAGTAAGGTTGGCTTTTGGGTTTTTTTTTTTTTTTTTTTCCCCCAGGAATATTGGGTGAGGAGGCTCTGGTGGTATGATTCAGCTGATAACCAAAAGGTCAGCATGTTGAACCAACTGGCTGCCTCACAGGAGAAAGATGTGGCAGTTTCTTTTCTTGGAGACCCTATGGAGCAGTTCTACTCTGTCCTATAGGGTCACTATGAGTCAGAATCCACTGGATGGTGCCTTAGGCACTATGCCACTAGAGCTCCCTTGGTTAACATTGGGTGTGAGTAGTATCCATTCTTGACTGCTAACCAGAAGACTGGTGGTTCAAACCCACCAGTCACTCCTCGGAAGGAAGATGAGGCAATCTACTTCCGTAGTGATACTACCTTGGAAACCCAAGGAGGGGTCACTATGAGTCGGGTCCGACTGGAGGGCACATAACGTAACAAGTATCCATTCCAATTCTCTCATTCAGTTGGTGACCCCTAGTGGCCAAAAAGATGTATTACCTGACTCTTTTAAGGAAATACAGAAAAACTAGAAAAGCTTTTGATGTGTTTCCTAGAACCCTGTCCCAAACTAAAGAACCTTGCACCTCTGCTGAACTTCCAAAAGCTGTGGCTAGGTAAGAGGAGGATTTCACCCTGAAAACTCTTATTAACTACTGGGCCTTGAGGCTTTTAGGTATGGTGGCTCTGTAATCCTCAATAAAGGGTCCAAATGACTTTTGTTTTGTTTTGTTTTGTTTTGCATCCTGTTACCTCAAATTTTGAAGCTAGAACCGACTGATATGTGCTTAGGGCTTATTCTTACCTGGCGCTCATACCTCCAAGAAGAGAAATCTGACAAAACATTTCACCATGCATAGAGATTAGGAACCAGTTGCAGGTACTACACAACTTGGTGATGAAGCACCAACTTACCTGTCCTCAAGAATCGTTTTCAGTATCACCTCTCCCAGGAAGTCTTTCCAAGGGTTTCCAGTCTTCCTGGTGCTCTGTGCGTCTCTGGTGCTCTGGGCATACCTTTGTCATTAAATTCACCTAATTTTCTGTTTAGTTCTCTGAATCCCCAATTTAACTGTGGTTTTCATGGGGGTAAGAACTTTATCTCTGAGTTTCTGATACTGTTCCTAGTGCTTCACACATAAAAGGTGATCCATAAGTGTTAATTGGAAAAGTATATAAATCGTATACCTCAAGTTCAGCACTGTATCATTACTTCCTGCATCTTTTTCCAGCTTCTTTTGTAGAGCCTACTATGAATATTTTCTTTGAATTATAAATTTGCTTGGTGGGAAAGTCATTTCATGGTCTGTATTTTTATAGAAAATTCTTAAATATTTTTATGACATAAGCAGCTAATAGTAGCTGTACTAATCAGAACTCTTGTACATCTTCTCCATGTTAATGACCACTGATCAAGTTGTGGTTCTAGATAGAAGAAGACCACCTATTTAAATCTTTTTTTTTTTTTTGGTACTCTCAAACTGAATTTCGAGGGCTTATATATTTTCTCCTTGGGATGACTTCATAGGCTACCTTTTTCTTTTTTCCCATGCATAATGCCCCCAGTATTAGAGGAAGCTCTGAATTCCATTTTTTATGTAAGACAAAAGCAGGCAGGGTAAATGGCTTGCCCATAGATTCAGAAAAGATTACTATCAATAACAAAAATGAAAATCACCAGACAGATGGCATCTTCATGCAAGTAGAGAAAACAAATAGCAAGTTTTCAGTCTTCTGATGCTTTCTAACCTACCATTTGTGCTTCCTTTTTCCTTACTGTTCCAGGCCATTCCTCAATTATCAAAGGATGTACTATGTGTTTATACAGATGTTGTCTAGTGGTCCTGCATGGCTGAGCATCATTCTCCTGATTACTGTGAGCCTTCTTCCTGATGTTCTCAAAAAAGTTCTATGTAGGCAGCTGTGGCCCACCGCAACAGAAAGAACTCAGGTATGATGGCCCTTGTCCCTAGCCAGGGAATAGTTGCCAGCTTTAGTTTAATAGTTTTAAGATTAAGAAATAGTTATCATAAAAGATAGTATGAAAGGCTTGGGTTTCATTAAAAAAAAAGTGATCGGTCCAAGTATTGGTAATGAATTGTGTAATGATAAATGATTTTAAACAGTAAATTAGGTAAAATTCAAGATGACCGATGTTGAGTTTTATATTCAAATCTAAGCAGTTAGTCAGCTGAAGTAAGAAAAAGAATAAGAAAAAAAATTAAGGCAATACAAAAAAACTAATTACTTTGTGCAAATCCAAGTAATTTTTTAAATTACTTATTACTTTAAAAGTTAAATCACATAAGTTTTAAGGGTGGTGAATGTTGCTCAGATTCTTAGCATTTATATGAATAAATGTTGGTTATTGATGGGGCTACTTATTTTCCACCTTTCCAAAATTGTGGCCAAGAAACTTAATTCTGGTATAGGAAGGAAAGGACATAGGCAAAATGCCTACACTGGTATAGGGCACCAAAAGGTGTGGGCTAAATGCTTTTTGCGATTTTTTTTTTTTTTTGTATCACACCTGTGTTTTTAGGAAGGTGCATATCCTTCCAAGTTCTTGGCAGCACATTATCTTTGCCATGAGCCGCCCAGCTCTGGCATCGTGATTTGTAGGAGACTGAGCAGGAGCTTCCTCCTCTCATGACAGTAGACTCTGGTGGGTAAGAAAGACAGCCCCAATCCTCATGTCCGGGGGAGGATTTGTGTAACCACTAACTTCCCAGAGCTGACACTGTCCTTTTATCTCTCCCCTTTCTTGGTGTTTCACCAGGAAACCTGATTGTTGATTGAAGGCAGATAATAGTGTTTCCACACATTGTGGTTTAGTGTCCACCTGTGCTGCAATAAGTCAAAGTTTATTAAAAGTTCCGATTTCTTAGTTCCATCACCAGAAATTTTTATTCATTCTGTGGAGGGGGGCCCTGGAATCTGCACTTTTAGCTAACTCTCCAGTCTGTTGTTATGTCCAGTGAAGTCCAAAACCTCAAGTGAAGAAAAAGAAAGGATCTTGGTGAAAGAGGTGAAGCCAGAGCAATAAGTGATCCTACAAAGTAGGTGTCTTCCCTTCTAGGGCCCAGGATGATTATTCAAGGTAAAGGAGACAGTCAAAATAAATAGGAGTAGACATCAAAGGAAAGTATAAAACAAGAAATATATGGCTGCTGGTTGAATAGGCAATGAGTGTATTTTAAAACCAATATTTATTCACTTATCTAAAAAGTCTGATGATATTATTGGCTTAAATTTCCAAGTAGTGTTGGCCAGTGTTTGTGGTGGAAAATAGACAGTCCTGGGTTGGGATTTGAGTAGATGTGTGGGACATGTTAATGCACGTGCCCCACCTATCATTGACCCCCAATAGTTTGAACAGGATTCTTGTTGGTAAGCTTTCTTAGACTTTTGTGCTAATTTGAAACGTTGAAACCCAGTGCCACAAGTCCTTAAGGATTTCCCTTTTTTATGCTTCCTGCCATAGTTTGTAAATATCAGTGTTTACAAAAACTATCTCCTGGGTAATAGTAAAAATATATATACATAGAATTTCACTATAATTTTTTTGGCTATTGCCTTTATACAAAAGTTATATAAGACAGAATCTTTTCAGGAATTTTAGCCCTTTCTCCATTTTATCACAAGCAGAAATAGGAAGTTTACACCGCCCTCCCAGAAAGTGTGAAATCCCAAGAAATGGCACTCGCAAAGCGTTTCTGTGCAGAGGCAGAAAAGCTCCACTCCTGGCCAGAGCAGGGGCAGGCTTTGACGTCAGGGCAGTGGGGACAGGAAACTCTGAGGTATCCCCGGGACTCAGCCTTAATGGAGTTTATTAAACACCACTCCCCACCTCAACCAGCAGCGTTCCACTCACCCCCTTTTCATGACAAATATATCATGTACTGTAAGGAAAGACAGTGGTGAGTTGTGGGTTTGACTCCAAGAGAGTGCAGGTCCCTGCTCAGGCTGGTGTAAGGTGGGTAAACCTTACTATGGCAGATCAGTGATTCTGCAAGTGTGTACTGTGGAAACTGGCTCCATAGATACTTACAGATGTTGAGTAGTGCCATGGTCAAATAAGTTTGAGAACTGTAGAGTTCAATGTCTTGATAAAAGGGATCTTACCACAGGACTTCTGAGCCTTTATTATGCTAATGTGCATGCATCTTTCAATAAGTATATAGAATGTTGTGCCGACAAGTATACATAACCACAGAACTCCTTTTTTACACAGCAGTGCCAACTGGCTATTGGTTTATTGCTATTGTAGACCTTTATATTCCATGAAAGTCAAGAGTAACCATTATTAAAAACCAAACATAAACCAAAACTCAAGAGGCATAATTCTAGAATAATAATGGTGGCACAACATGAAAAATGTCATCAGTGTCCCTGAGATGTAAATGTGAAAGTTGTAATGTTGGTGCAGTGTCTTGGTGTGTATGTTTTCACCACCACCACCACAACAACAAAAAAGCATAATACTAGAAAGCACTTGGGCATGTCATTGTTAGGAAATGAAAAAATCGTTATTTTGGTCTTAACAATACCAATGTCTGTTTGCTTTATGTAATCAGCATTAATATGCGATTGAAAGTTGTTAGCGTTTAACTGGACTCACCACCTTGTGTTGTTTCTCTTTTCCCTTTCCTATTTCTTTTTCTCTTCCAACCTGCTTTGCCTAAATAACCACTACCTTGTTTAAACGTAAATGATGTGCATGGGCCCCTCCTGAACCTTCTGGGACTAGCAGACTAAACACCAGTGCCTTTCTGTTGAGCAGTCCACCATCTTTATGCTTTCTCAGACTTCCAGCAGTCTGAGTTTCTAATGGAACACAAGGTGACTCTTCTTCTGCCTTTTTGCATGTTTGGGATTATATCCACAGGACAACAGAGGGTTTACTTTTATTGTCAAGAGTTAGTGATAAAGTGTATCATGAGACATAGAAATTTCTGTCAGGAACTGTTAACCAATGTTTCTCTCTCTCAGTG
Organism: Orycteropus afer afer; assembly: GCF_000298275.1. Classification (NCBI taxonomy): domain Eukaryota; kingdom Metazoa; phylum Chordata; class Mammalia; order Tubulidentata; family Orycteropodidae; genus Orycteropus; species Orycteropus afer. The sequence continues at coordinate 6,733,097 of NW_006921676.1, read as the reverse complement.
TCCATTAGAAGTATCTGATTTCACCTGCACTGTCGGTGAGGGTCAGATGAAATCTTCATACTAGGCACAGCTAATGACTTAAAGCTGTGACTTAAATTATCACTTATATTTTAAGGTTGATTACGTATACAGGAAGATTTGGGTGTGTATAAGTCAACTGTTTACCTCATCATAAAAGCCTTTGCACAAAGTTACATCAATGCTACCCTTCTCTGCAGCATATAGAGTAATGAATAACTATACCTCCATTTGTACAGGACACTAGCATTCACTCAGCACATTCACTTCTTTAACTCATTTACCCCTCACCACAAACCCTGGGAGGTTGGTATCACCATTGTCATTGTGCAGATAAGAAAACTGATGACCAGGAATCCCATAGAATATTAGCAGAAAAGTCAGAATTCAAACTGAGCTATACTGGCTCTCAATAAAGAAGACAAAAAAAAAAAAAAAAGTTTGTGTCAAATATTTTATCAAATTTCTGTTTAACTTTTTTTTCCCTTACTCTGATTATTTTTCAAAAAAAGCTTTCAAATTTGCCTTAAGTGACTATGGTGGCCTATTCCTCCAGAATATAGAGCCATTTACATAGCATTTTTCTGTGGCAGATCCTAACTCTGAAAGCCTTTTCATCCAAAGCCAAGATTTCAAGAGAACAACTCATTTGTCTAGAAACAGATCATTGTCTAAAAGTTGTTTTTTTTTTCTTTTTAGCTGTTTGTTCATGTATCTAAATGTCTCAAAATTGATGTTACTTTGAAATGCATATTTGGTATTACTATTTTACCAACACATCTTATTAAATAGGAAAAGGCCTAAAGCAGAAATGTTCTGTTTCTTTTAATTAACAGCTTATCTTCTACATATTTTAAATACTTCTTTAAACTAACAAGATAGTACATCTTTAAAATTCACATAAATTAGTGGCAATCAGAAATGTTCTCATTTGATGCCATCAGAATTTGTTAGAATAAATTACATAATTTCAACTCACTGTGTATAGACTTGAAAACATTTAGGATAAAATTATTAGGAACATTTTAACAAGACACAGGAGGTCCTTATGAAATTTATTTAATCATGCCAACGAGGCCAAAAAGAAATATTCTGACTATTGACAGTTTATTAAGAGTTGATTTGCTTCTGAACATTTGCAGAAGCTAGACTCTAGCTGCTTCGAGAAGGTCATCACTGAGCCCTTGTGATTTCCATAGCCACATGGGGTTTGGGGCTGTCAGGCCTCTTTGGGTGTGATCGTCTACAGGTGTAGCCATCATCTGCATCTAGTAAAGAGCACCAGTAGGACAACATGTTCATGGAACAAACAGAGTGAATGCCCGTACCACTGTGAAACCACCCAGAGTGCAGCAAAACTTTGGAGGAATAAAATTTGACTAGTCCTTATTTGGAATATATTATACTTCAAATGGATGACTTTTTTCTTTCTTTTTTCCTATTAAAAAGAAAAATATCACAGG
>NW_006921676.1:6721673-6731148 GCF_000298275.1 Orycteropus afer afer | reverse complement strand
CAAGTGTCTTAGCCACTATGCTACCAGAGCTCCCAAAGTTTGACTAGAAAACTTAAATATTCAGATGCCCAACCACTTATATCTGCATGCTGTTTGAGCACCATTACCTTTAATCTTCAGGTTATATGTCCCGTGCTAAAGTTCTTCTGTTTGATTAGAGAAGGACAGGGATAAACGCATAGGTCCTTCTTCTCAGGAAACTACTCCTTGTAGAAGAGCATTGCATTGCCTAGAAAATAGGTACACAGATGACTTCTGGCATGTGTGGCAGGACTGTTAGCTCTAGAGTTCTGGAAATGCTTCCTGCATTCTCAACTGATCCTTAGCTTCTACTGCATTGAGGGCAGGAACCCGATCAGACAACTTTTGCACTCTGATGCTTGGAGGTCATCCTTTGGCTCAGTGACTTGTCAGAGTCTCTACCTCTCCTACCTGGCATATATATTTGGTACTGTGACGTATTCTTTAAGCACTTTCACTATTGCTCTGTTCTTGAGTATGTTTGTTTTTTTTTTTTCCATGTGAATAACACTTTCAGAAAAGACTATCTGTTTCCTAGTAGATTGCTTGGGCATCCTTGCAGAAAGACAACCTGCCAGAAAAATCGCTGTGTCTGCGCTGACATCTCTCTACCTATTCTAACCACCCTAGAGTCACTTACTCAACAGCTAATATTAGACTCCCACTTCAAATGCTTTAGGAAAAAAAAAAAAAAAGGCAGGATCTTTTTTGTTTATCCATGAGGCCTGATGAATAGCCACAGGTTTGTATTAATCTAGCAACAGAGTCTAAAATAGTCTAGAGGAAGAGAGATAGTCCGGTTATGCTGTTCACAGAACACTAGTGGACACTGACCCCTGACAGTTTAATGAATCAGTTGGATTGAGATTAAAAAAAAAAAAAACCTGCACTACTTGGATTTTTGTTCTCTACCTTGAGACACTCTTTCACACTTCCCTGATGTATGCCTCAATCATCTCAGTGTTTTTCCTCATCCTTGCAGAAGAGTATGAAATATAAAGCATCTGTAAATGCAGTGCCGCGCACCGATGGGCCACTTCTTGAAGGACCTCTTACCGCTTCCGAAGCATAATTAGCTCAATGATAGGTAACAGTATTGCACAGATATTGCCAAGTTGGGAGTCACTTTCTTGGTGTGCTGTGATTCTTTGAAACTGTCCGTTTTTCCTCCAAAGTTTTTGCTGTGCTGTGCCATTTTTGATAACAAAAGTTAATGATAAAAAGTAATGATAATAATGAGCATTTTTTTAAACACACACATATGTATTTGCTATCCCAGGTAAGTGACATGCCTGAGAGTGACTTAACTGCATATGGTAGTGTATTGTATATATGCACACATGTGTATATATACGTACACACTCATCATATATGTATGCTGTGGCTGATATTTAATATGCATATAAGCAACATTAGCTCAATTAACCATGTTTATAGTTCATTGTCGCTGGAATATAAGCTCTTTCCTAATCCTGTGTGATGGAAAGTTTCATTTAAAAGATCTGTCAGGAATGGTATTATTTCAAAATCAAAAATGGAATCTGCATGATTTGCATTGAACATTAACCCAGTTAAATGTTTGGTATGAGTCCATTTTTGTATATTAACTGGAACATGTAACTTGTGTCTTGTATCTGAAAAAATGAAGATTGTAAATACAACCGTCTATAAAGCATTTCCTAATCTTGACCTCTCAGAGTGTAATAAGCACGTTCATCATCCAATTTCTCTATCTAGAAATATTCATACTTAGGAATTATTTCTTAAAATAGATTTGCACTGTACAACTTACCATTATTCTCCCCCTGCCTCGCTAATTTAATAATGTTTATGACACATTGCTGGCCTTGTTAAGCTATTAATAATAAATCACACAGACCAAGTATATCTGTGGCATATACAAAAACAGCAGTAGGCTGAAGATACTCAAGATGGGTTTAGTCAGTGTGGTGTGTACCCCTAATCTCTGTGTGGGGGAAGATACACTGATGCCAGGTGAGTCCTTGTCTTCCTGTCTTTGTGGTGGTGGCTTAGCAATTTTATCATAAAGGAATGAAACTTTACTTAGGCTTTAGGGCATTTGAACTTCACTGAATGGTTATAATAGTTAAGGGAAGGAAGCTACGTGTATTTACAAACCGTATTCTTTCTCTCCAAATTCTTTATTGTTTCCGGAGTGATGGGATGTATCAAAAAGTGGGAGATATTTGCACCTAGAATATCAACAAATACATTGCCTTTGTATAATATTTGAAATGATACAAATACCATCTGACTTGTCTTTTATATTCAAAACTGATGACCTGATAGTTGAGTCTAGCAATTTTTATAGGAAATAATTGTATTTACCTTCATTTGAGGAGCTCTGGTAACATAGTGCCTAAAGCACTTGACTGCTAACCAGAAGGCTGGGGGTTCAAACCCACCAGCCACTCCTTGGAAGGAAGATGGGACAATCTACTTCCATAGTGATACTGCTTCAGAAACCCAAGGAGGGGCTCCTATGAGTCGGGTCCGATGACAGCACAAAGCAACAACAACAACCTTCATTTTGAAATTGCTCAAAGAAGTTTTAGACAGGATTCTAAAGGAGGTTACAGTGATCATTCTGGGGACTGACTTTGTATTTTGTTGTTCTCTCAACAGGATACATGCAGGCAGCATCAGAACCATGTTTCAGAATTCACCCCTGTTGCCTCTTTGCAAAGCCCAAGCTATCAGAGCAGTGAACTCATCAGTCCCTCAACCACAAGCTCTAGTTCTCTCTCTCAAAAAATGATGTTAACATTCTGGAATAGCAAGGAGTCTTTAGTACACCCACCCGTGTTTGGTCTTTCAAATAACTGTTGCAATTCCAGTTCAAGACACTACTACCATGGGTCCAGTTTGGAAACATCTGTATGATAGATCACCAATTCAAGCCTTTAAGAACTGCATTCTTGAGTGTATGTGTGTTTGTGTATGAGTGTGCTTTTTCCTTTGTTTCCAAAGGAGGACAGAAATGTGTAACAGAACTTGTTCTAAGAGGCATTTAGCTCTGACATTCTGAACTGAGCACTTTAATTATAATTTCTTCCAGGCCTAGTGGCTTCTCATATTTTTCTTTGTGCATTTGGTTGGACTACTGAAAAGAACAATGTGGTACTGTAAGACTGGTAGCAGTAGAAGTCTCTTTACCCCATGTCCAAGTTTTTGTGTCTTTACACTCACTGTATCTTCTGTCATTTGATATTACTTGAAGAGAATAGGTTATCAATTCATGTACGTTTTGAGATCAGCAGTTCAGCTTTGAGCCAGAAGTTATCACCTCACATATCCCCAGTGACCATAATTTTAGGCATGTCTGACAGCCATGTTCTTTTCATCTTACCCTCACCTGTGCTCTCTGTAGAACAAAATGATTTTGTCTCTCTATTACCTTTTCTCAAGAAGCTCCCTAATACTTCTATTTTTGGAAGTGGCCAAATTAGACATTCAAACAATTGTGTGTGTGTTTTCCCATTAGAATTGTAGAGATTGCTTTTGCTTATGTTCATTCTCTCCATAGTGAAGTTGGGTGTTTTTTTGTTTGTTTGTTTGATTTTTTTTTTTTTTTTTGATGGGTTATATCTGAATCTAAGTTTGTTTTGCTGGAGTGAGATATTAACTCTGTATGTTTTGGAATATTTTTTTAGTCAGTGTTTTCTCTATATCCATCACTTAGTTGCCTCTGTGGAGGAAAATAATAACTTGTATTCATGTGTGAGGAGTAGATAACACTATTAACATAAGCTTTTCCAATACAAGTTTTGAGATAGTCATCAAGTCACACTCCAAAAGATAAAGTTGACTTATCTTTGGAAATTTTTCATTTCATGGACTTTGGAGAAAGGAATATTGGTTTCAGGTACCCTATAAGGAGTCCTGGTGGTGCAGTGGTTAAAGAGCTCAAAAGGTTAGCAGTTTGAACCAACCAGCTACTCCATGGGAGAAGTATATGGCAGGCTGCTTGCATAAAGATATACAGCCTTGGAAACCCTAAGAGGTTGTTGTCCTCTGTCCTATAGGGTCCTATGAGTCTGGATGGACTCAACAGCACTGTTTGGTTTCGGTTAACTATTTGACTGTAATGGTCAGATTCCCCTTTGGCTGTAATTATTGAGAGATAACCACTAGGGGGTGTGCATCTACCAAAATCTGTTTAAAGCTGAAATGAGTTTGATGACTTGCTTGCCTTTCAGTTTTAAAAAGCAGTGTCACTATTTTATACTTCCTCCAGTGCTCTATTGTTTTCACCAAACTTTGCTCTGATTTTTTTTTTTTTTTTTTTTAAATCCTAGCTCTCTCCTTTATCTTAGGATTTTGGCTAAGTTTACTTAAGGTGGGTAACAATCCACAAGGCTGCCTTAAAGCTCCTGTTACTTTTCTGTACTGGTATTTCTATTTCTGAAGGATCCCTGGTGATACAGTGGTTAAGCACTCAGCTGCTAACCAAAAGTTCAGCAATTTAAACTGACCAGCTGCTCTGTGCGAGAAAGATGATGCAGTCTGTCTCCATACAGATTACAGCCTAGGAAACTCTATGGGGCAGTTCTACTCTGTCCTATAGCGTTGCTATGACTTGGAATCGACTCAGTGGCAACTGGTTTGTGGTTTGGTTTTTTTTTCTTTTTTTTGTTGCTTAAAATATGCTATTTGACATAACCTTAATGATCCTTAAAACATTTCAGTTTGAGATTCAAACTTTAGACATTCAAATTAATGTCTTTTTTTAAATGTATCACCCAAAAGCTAAAAGAAAACACCTTTCCCACTGCTAAATTCATATTTTGAAAATTGGGAGTCTTTTATAAGTGAACATTGAGATTTGTCTCTGATGTTTGATATTAGATACTTTTGGAAGTTCAGATTTCACAATTTAATTGTATGATGTTTCACCTATAGAATATGTATTTGAACTAAGGAATAATTACTGTTTTCCAAAAGGAAAGAACAGTGAAGTAGTTGGAATAAGTTAAAGTGAAATGTAAACACTATACCAAAGATTAGAATAATGAAGCCTTGACTTAGAATTAGAGTAACAGAAAATAAAGAAGACACCATTATTATCCTGAAGATTGTCTTTACCATTTCAATTCTCATCCTACCATCCCGTGATATGCCTGTCACAATGTTATGTGTATGGTAACTGCATGCTTGGCAGTCATCGTTTAACTAGACCCTGCAAAACAATGGTGTGTGTATTTTTACAGTAATTTTTAAGAACCTAACATATGGGTGTAAATGTAATACCTATAGGGGCAATAGATTCTCTGTATGTTTAGTTAACAAATTATTTGTAATGTATTTTTTTAGAAATCTTAAAATTGCCTTTGCACTGAAGTATTTTCATAGCTGTTTATATCTCTTTTATGCATTTATTTGTTAGCATACCATATATAATTTTTAAAAGTATGTTTTAAAAGCTTTTTTTTAAGTTTATGAAATTTTGGCCACTTTACATTTAAATTCTGGTAAGAATTTTGGCTGAATGTTTCAATATCTGACGAATGTGAAATTTTATGATTTGATTTTATTCTCTATACCTCTTCATTTGCTGGTATTTCTAATGGCAGTGATTGTTGAAAGGCATATTTAGAGTATAGTAATTTGCTAAGCTTTTTCTTCACAGTTCATTGCAATTTCATCGGTGTTTTCATTTTTGTTTTTAATTTCTATCCTTCCGCCTTAAAAATAAAAGATTCTTGCTTAATGGTTAAATCTGCTGAACCCCAGTTCCGCCTGTTATCTAGGCATTTAACACATACCTCTGGTAATTCATGTTTTATTATGAAAGTCACTAAACTTTCACCTTCTCCAAAATGTGTTTTAAAAATTTATTTGGGAAATCATTAGATGGATGTGGCTAATAAACTTAATTCTAGAAGGGACACAAGATAAAAAAATAAAAGGAAGAAAAGACCATTGAAATGACATTTCAGATATATTTTGATGCAATTTTCCACCTTACAGCAATTAGTATTTACTTGCTTAAACTATCTTTAAAGCAAGTAATGTCAAGTTTAAGCATTCTTCTTATTTTAGAAAATCTTATTAACTGCTGCACGTTTTAATAAATTAGCACTGTAATTTACCATGTTGGTCCAAATACATAGTTCTTAATTCCCATTCCATTCCCTTAAAAGCAAATCATTTTGTAAATGCATGAGTGGTCCTGATTACATTTGTATTCTCTTGCTTTCAGCTCCAACTTGCGGCCATATGCATACATGTGTGCATGCATGCACACACAAATACACACACATATACTTCCCTTAACTCCTAATCATCTCTGCCTTGTTTCTAAGGTGGCCCTATGATGGTCACTTCACCCATGCCTGGGAAGATAAGCCTTCCTTAAGCCTACTGTGTCTCTGTGGTAAGAGGAGGCTCTTTCGTGGCAAAGGCATCAATAAGCTTTTGTACACCAGACAATGGAGTTTGCAGCCATAGCTTCATTAATATAAACTACTTGAGAAGGATATTTCAGTGCCCAGGACGAAGTTCTTTCCCTCTCAAGGACATTCAGCTGCCCCTATTTAAACCTCCACTGCAATTCAGCACCTAAGATGAAGTGTCCAGAAAACAGAATGTGGAATCCACCAACACTCTACATCGTATCTGCTGCTTCTAGGAGCTTTGCCATTGCCATAGCAGGAGGGCTAGCCCTGTGCACAGGTCAGCTAGGAAAAAACCAAGGCTGCTATTTCTTGGCAACTAATACTAAAATCCAAAACAACCCATTCCTATGTTATTTGAATAATAGGGTGAACAAAACAGACCATATGAAAATACCCTTGATGTTTGTAGCTCTCATAAGACACTGATCATTTGACGGGTGTGTGCCTAGACTAATAAATAAGTGATAGTCTTTGGAGATTTAAAAGAAGGAGGACAAAAAAATGACAAGTTCATATGATAACAAGTTTTATATAACTTTTTAGTTTGACATGCTGAGCTTTTTTCAGCTTTAACTACAAAAGAGTCTCATACATGCTGTTATAACCATTTTTTTAATTGTTGGGCATCAACCACAATGTTCATTGCAATCTGAGGGAAGTTTTTTAGTCTTTTTAAAACCACTTAAGTTCAAATATTTTGCACTGACTTGTAATGCGCTAATGCAGCCACTTACATTTTAATATTATTTATTTGACAAGTCATTATAACATGGTATGCAGTTCCTTGCATTCTACACTTCTTTTGGAAGTCACCCATTTGTAACTTTAAAACAGGAAAAATGTCAGGTGACAAACGCATTCTTTTGTTTCATGTTAGTGGGTAGGTGAGTGAGAATGAGAATCATTCTGATACTGTGTCTATAAACAAAGCTTTAATGAAAATATGTTGGAAGTATTATGAAAGTGTGATTATACTTTTGCAGAAAAAAAAATCTAAAAATCAGTTTATATAGCTTTATTTTTTATCTTATTGAAATATACAGAATTTTAATATGTGTATATTGTCTCTGACTTAAAATTATAATGTGTGTATGCATTGCCATTTAAAATGACCATTCATTATGTAATGTAATAAAAGAATCTTCAGAAATGTATTTAACATGAATGATATCTGTAATTATCATCATCATAAATACTGGAATTTATTTTTCAACTACTACATCTAATAGGTGCATTTAACATAATAAATCAGCCTCCAATTGATAGTATTTCATTAACCTGCTTTGAAAATTTAAATTGTGAATTAATTCAATTCTTAAATTTCTGTAAAGTTTATTTTGTATGCTACTGTTTTTAACTTTTATTTCTGTAGATAAAGTATGACTTGATAATTATATTGGACTTTTCTGTAGATTATCTCAGCAGAAGACCTGAATCTGCTTGCAATAAAGAAAAAAAATACCTGGTTTAGTTTCTTGATAAATAAATAAAATCATATAAGTTAGACTTAAATAGTCTTTTAACAAAAACTACAGTGAAAACACTTTCAAAGCATGTTTCTGTTTGGAGTAAAGATGGAACATATACTGTGGGAACAGAAGCTCCTTAACTTTCCTGAAAGTTTGTGGGGCTGGGGGTGGTCTGCATTCTTCTGGTCACTTCTGCTTCCTCATCTTTTTCTGTTGGATCCTCTGCACACTCCCTCACTCTCTGGGCTGTTCCTTCCACTGCATTCTTCCTAATGCACACCAGGCCTTTCTCCTGCTTTCACCAAAGCCCAGTAGTAGAAGACTATAGGGAGCTCTGGTAGCATAGTGGCTAAAGCACTTGACTGCTAACCAGAAGGCTGGCGGTTCAAACCCACCAGCCACTCCTTGGAAGGAAGATGGGACAATCTACTTCCATAGTGATACTGCTTCAGAAACCCAAGGAGGGGCTCCTATGAGTCGGGTCCGATGACAGCACAAAGCAACAACAACAACCTTCATTTTGAAATTGCTCAAAGAAGTTTTAGACAGGATTCTAAAGGAGGTTACAGTGATCATTCTGGGGACTGACTTTGTATTTTGTTGTTCTCTCAACAGGATACATGCAGGCAGCATCAGAACCATGTTTCAGAATTCACCCCTGTTGCCTCTTTGCAAAGCCCAAGCTATCAGAGCAGTGAACTCATCAGTCCCTCAACCACAAGCTCTAGTTCTCTCTCTCAAAAAATGATGTTAACATTCTGGAATAGCAAGGAGTCTTTAGTACACCCACCCGTGTTTGGTCTTTCAAATAACTGTTGCAATTCCAGTTCAAGACACTACTACCATGGGTCCAGTTTGGAAACATCTGTATGATAGATCACCAATTCAAGCCTTTAAGAACTGCATTCTTGAGTGTATGTGTGTTTGTGTATGAGTGTGCTTTTTCCTTTGTTTCCAAAGGAGGACAGAAATGTGTAACAGAACTTGTTCTAAGAGGCATTTAGCTCTGACATTCTGAACTGAGCACTTTAATTATAATTTCTTCCAGGCCTAGTGGCTTCTCATATTTTTCTTTGTGCATTTGGTTGGACTACTGAAAAGAACAATGTGGTACTGTAAGACTGGTAGCAGTAGAAGTCTCTTTACCCCATGTCCAAGTTTTTGTGTCTTTACACTCACTGTATCTTCTGTCATTTGATATTACTTGAAGAGAATAGGTTATCAATTCATGTACGTTTTGAGATCAGCAGTTCAGCTTTGAGCCAGAAGTTATCACCTCACATATCCCCAGTGACCATAATTTTAGGCATGTCTGACAGCCATGTTCTTTTCATCTTACCCTCACCTGTGCTCTCTGTAGAACAAAATGATTTTGTCTCTCTATTACCTTTTCTCAAGAAGCTCCCTAATACTTCTATTTTTGGAAGTGGCCAAATTAGACATTCAAACAATTGTGTGTGTGTTTTCCCATTAGAATTGTAGAGATTGCTTTTGCTTATGTTCATTCTCTCCATAGTGAAGTTGGGTGTTTTTTTGTTTGTTTGTTTGATTTTTTTTTTTTTTTTT
>NW_006921676.1:6714027-6721573 GCF_000298275.1 Orycteropus afer afer | reverse complement strand
CAGCCACTCCTCAGAAGGAAGGTTGGGCAATCCTACTTCCGTAGTGATACTGCCTCGGAAACCCAAGGAGGGGTCGCTATGAGTCAGGGTTGACTTGACGGCACATAACAACAACAACAACAGAAGACTATGGTGTTAACAGACTTGTACAGAAATGTGGAGAATGATGGTGGGGGTTTCTTACACAGCACAGGAAATTAAAATATTTAATTTCTTAGAGTTCTGGACCATTTCCACCACAGGATTCCTCACTGCCTGCCTGTTGCCCAAGCGTCCAACCTACCATGCTGCTTTTCTATCTAGGTTCTGCTCCCTTCCCTTCTTGCCCAAATTCCAGGGACACCAACCCACAATTAGTCTCTTAGGAACTATTGGTCAAACCCAACTTCTTTATTATGTACAGTAGTTATTTTGCTGTCTACCACTCCTATTCCAGTCAAAATATTGGGTACAGCCTAAGGAAACCCAGTCATACCCCCACCTTGGCCTCTAGAAGGGCCCGGTGGTTTTGTCTTGCCAACCCTGAGCAGTTCTGCACTATTCTTCTTTCCCCCACTGGTGACTTGACCAGTGCTTTGCTCTCCAGCTTCATCTCTGTCATTCTTGCCCTCATTGTCTTCAATAACATTCCTTCAGTTCACACCTGTGGTAGAGAGTGGTTCTCAACCCAGGCAGCACCATACTGTTCTCTGGAAAGAGGAAAGGGGACTTTTAAAAGCACTAGAATAAAATGCCAACATCAGGTTCCAGTGCCTGAAATGCTGATTTAATTGGGATGGGACCCAGGCAATTTGAGGGTGTAGCCAAGTTGAGAATCACTGCTTTAAAATACAACAGCTTCATTGTGCCTCCAAGCTGGCCCTTAAATTCCACTGTGCAGGGAACTTTGTCCTTCATTCAACTCTTTAACTTTTGCCAGGGTCTCTAGTTCCACCGTGTGTAATTTAAATTTAAAACTTTTCCCCTGACCTACTGATTAGAATGCCAAGGTGTCAGAAACTGCTTTTGCTTAATCTCAGCACAATTTCTGTCACATAGAAATTTGTCACATAGCTCTGGAAATTTGTTGAGTGAATAAATCAAGCCTCAACTTTATTTTCTTCTAGATCTTTTTATTCTTAGTTTTGATGTTTGTTTGCTTTCACCTCTTCAGTTCAGTTCATTATCCTGAGTCCATCTTTTAGTTTTCATCTCATTGGTTTTAACCTTTGACAGTAATATTTTACTCTCATAACGGGAAAAACTATCACTGCTGCCCTTTTTTGTGTATTTAGGAAGAATCAAAAGGGGAGCACAAGGCTATGTCTGGTCTCACAGAAAATTATTATCTACATGTCAGTGTTTTTAAAATATCCTTCCAATGCCCAAATATGAATGAATCCTCTACATTCACTTTACCTCACCTGCCTCTCCAGAATGAGAGAACATGTGAATATTGGCCCACAGAAACTACACAGATTTAATACCAGATATAGAAGATAAGTATTTTAATAAAAAGGTAAAAGTGAAGACTAAGTGTTGTGCAAAAAAGAAAAAGAAAAAAAAAATTTCCATCACTCTCAATCTGTGGGAGCTTATATTCTGGAAGTATGCCTGTTTAAAGTTGTTTTATACCAAATGAATGCACTAATTAACAAATTAGATGCCACATGTTCTAATTAGCTGAGAGTAGGCAAGTAAAGCTCAGTGTAACTAGCAGGTGAGTAAAATGAAAAGACTAGAGGAACCAAAAAATCAGATAAATTGGGGCCATCGGTGATGAGCTCACTCCAAATATAATGTGGATGAGTCTGGAAGATATGCTGAGTGAAATAAGTCACAAAAAGACAAATACTGTATGATCTCACTTTTATAAGAAGACAATATAATAGGTATATAAACAGAGACGAAGGTTCATGAGTGGTTACCAGGGATGGGTGGGGTGGGGGAGAGGAGAAATCACTGTAGATATTTTTTATGGGGGGATGGGAAAGGTAACTAACACCAAATGTGGGTGAAAAGTGACAGCTTGACCAAGGTAAATGATGTCAGTAAGAAGTACACAAATGAAAAGTGTGTTTTTGATAAAGGATATGACACACATAATCTTGCAACAACCAAAAACTATGTAGTTATGTATGTATGTATGTATGTATGGGTATGTATGCATATGTACATTTGGTGTACATATAGATGTAGCTACATGTATGTGTGGGAGCTCTGGTAGCATAGTGGCTAAGGTACTTGACTGCTAACCAGAAGGCTGGCGGTTCAAACCCAACAGTCGCTCCTTGGAAGGAAGATGGGGCAATCTACTTCCGTAGTGATACTGCCTTGGAAACCCAAGGAGGGGTCGCTATGAGTTGGGTCCAACTCGATGGCATATAACAACAACAACAACAACAACATGTATGTGTATATACATATTAGTGTGCACACATTTATGGTAGTTAAGGTTGTGTGTCACCTTGGCTGGGCCTGGTTTTGAGTGGCTGGGAAGCTAGATGGAGGGATTCCCCGTGATGAGACTGGTCACCAACTCCATGGTGGGCAGCTGAGTAGCTGCCTTAGGGCTATGGTCTACTTCAAGTATATAAAAAAAAAAAAAAAGCTTGGTGGAAGATCTTGAGATTTTGGCACACTTGGTCCCTGCATATAGCTGAGTCCTTATTCAGCAGCCTGCTATGATTGGCTGCTGATCTTGGGACTATTTCTGGACTTGAACTACTGGCTTGCCATGTTGCTTAATAATCTTGGAACTGCACCATTTTACTGGCCAACTTTGGGTTTATCAGCCTCAGCAGCCAGCAGCTGTCTGAGTTAAGCCTCCAGCTTCAGTGGGCCAGGAGCAGGAGGCAGAGCTGAAGCCCAAGGTCGAGGGGCTTTCACTCAGCCCCTAGAGCTGGCACTTTGAGTTCAGACTTCTAGCCTCCTACACTGTAAGAGAATAAATCCGTTTGTTCAGGCATCCACCTGTGCTATTTCTATTAGAGCAGCACTAGAGAACCAAAACACACGTATATTCATATAAACGGGAACCTAATTTGTTGTATAAACTTTCACCAAAAACACAAAACTTCTTTAAAAAAAAAAATCAGGTGTACATAATCCATAGGATTTTTTTCGTTTCAGAACAACTGGTGAGAATAGACAAACATCCCTTACTATGTTGTGGTGACACTGTTACATACTGTTGATTGAAGAAATAAATTTAACAAAGGACTATTGAATGCTGCCATATGGTAACTTTATTAAGAGTGTTGGGAAATATTTAACGTAAATATGTTCTGGTCCCTGTCCTTAAAGGAGATTATAACTAATTGATGTACATGATAAATTATGAATTAAGTAGCACAGTACTGAGTAATGTGGTTTCCATAACAGCAGCATGGGCAACACTTAGGAGCTTATGAGAAATGTAGTGTCTTCATCCCATCTGACCTAATGTATAAAGAATGGCAGTTAACATCCCTAAGTGATAGATGTTAAGATTGACAAGCCCTGTTGTAGTCTTAGGCAATACCTTGAATATAATGAATCAAAGTATTGAAAGAATACTCGTTGTTGTTGTTGTGTGCCATTGAGTCGGACCCGACTAATAGTTCTAATTCTGATTCTCCTCGTTACTGTTATTGTTATTTGCCATGGAGTGGGACCCGACTCATAGTGACCCCTCTTTGGGTTTCCGAGGCAGAGTCACTATGGAAGTAGATTGCCCCATCTTCCTTCCGAGGAGTGGCTGATGGGTTTGAACCGACAGCCTTCTGGTTAGCAGTCAAGTGCCTTAGGCACTATGCTACCAGAGCTCCTCTCCTCATTACTAGCCCTACTAAATTGCCCTGAGTCATAATTCCCTCCAAAACACGGCCAACTCCGATGCCCTCAAGTTCATTCCTATTCATAGTGATCCTATTGGATAAAGTCATACTGCCTGGGCTTTCCAAGGCTGTATATAATCCTTATGAAATCAGATTGCCACATCTTTCTCTCGCAGAGCAATGTTAGGTTCAAACCACCAACCTTTCAGTTCACAGTCGAGCACTTAACCACTGTACCACCAGGGCTCCTTAACACACATGCACAAGAGCTCACACATGGGTGAGGTCCCTCCATGTTGTCTGGCATATAGGAGGTGTCATCAGTGCCCTCTTCGTTGCCTTTCCTGCCCCAGATGATCTCTCGGGTCTCTTCCAAATCTAAATTTCCAAAATTGTACATGAGCCAGAGAAGTGACAGGCAGTTTCATGGAGGCAGTGAGATTTCAGGTGGGCCCTGAAGATCAGGATGGGGAATGGTGAGGAGTGAATACTTTTAAAGGAAATGTATAGTCTTTCTGTCACCCACAGGTTCTAATGGATTTCTTGTACTTTAATAATTGTGAAGTGAAGCATAATGCTCTCCGGCAATTCCAAGAAGTGAAAACACAAGAGCAAAAGGGTGGAGGAGGGAGGAGGTGGCCCGAGAGAAGGGTAGCTGTGGGACCAGCAGCAGCAGCAGGTGAGCAGAAACACAGCCTGGTCCTTCTTCGTGTGAGCTGCGGGGGATTTCTTAGCACACGGCAGCTTCTGCACCATTACCCCCATACGTTAGTGCAAAGTGCACTTCCCAGAGGCTGGTTCAGAATCTTCGAGATTGGGCCAGGGAATGTGTCAGTCTTTCCTATCAAAAATTTAAGGGGCCATGGTGGTGCAGTGCTTAAGCACTCAGCTGCTAACCGAAAGGTTGGGCAGGTTTTACAGCCTTAGAAACCCTATGGGGTAGTTCTACTCTGTCCTACAGGGTGACCATGAGTGAGAATAGACTGGATGGCAGTGGGTGTTGTGGTTTTTGGTAAAGGATCCCTAGGCTCTCGGACATCACCTTCCACTCTTCTCCCTCCACTCCAGCTCCTCATCCCCCCAGCCTCCTTCCTTGTCCTGGATCCTTCCTCCACCTTCTGGACCTTTGTTATCTGTTTCCTCTGCTTGTATTGTCTTCCTTCCTATAGCAGCTTGGTGAACTCACTCAACTAGGCTTTCCACAAATCTGCCTGCCCGGACCATGCTATCTAATATCTTTGCAATCTGTCATTCCTGGACCCAACTCCCTACCTTCATCCCCAATTCCCCTTCCCCTGCTCTACTTGACATTATCACTTTCTAACATACCACAAGGAGCATAGCGCCACAACTGGCACGGGACAAGGCAGCGTTTTGTTCTGTTGTACATAGGGCTCGCTGTAAGTTGGAATCGACTCAATGGCACCTAACAACAACCACAACATACCACAAAATGTATTTATTATGTTTATATTTTGTTACTCATCTCTCCCCTTCCACCCCACACTCCTTAGAAAGTCCAGCAAGGGTGAGTAGCTTTGCTTTGTTCACTGATCCCAGTAACATAGAGCAACACATGCTGTTGTTAGCTGCTATCTGGTCAGCCACTGGTGGCAATCTCATGCACAATGGGTTCCTACTGTTGTGATCTAGAGGGTTTTCATTGGCTGATTTATTGGAAATAAATGCTCTTAGTCTGGAAGCTCCAATGAGACTTGTTCAGCATCTAAGCAACATGCAAACCTTCACCGACAGATGGCTGGTAGCCATGCAGGAAGTGCATTGGCCAGGAATCGAACCCAGGTTTCCCATATGGAAAGAGAGAATTCTATCACCAAACCACCACTGCCCTCATGTGGTTAATGAGTATTTGTGGAAGGAATAGGTCTTCACTGCCACAGACAAACCCCATGTAAAACCCCAAGAGCCAAGAGAACTACTAGGCATGATGCTACTGCCTCAACATCAAGTAAATGCCAAAGGTGAATCAGCAGGCTCCCAGTGAAGATCCACACCTGCCTCAGGTGATCTGAATGTGTGATCACTCAAATCCTGGCAGCTGTGACTCTCTGGGTGATTGCATATTCAGATAAGGACACTTGCATTTTCTAAAGCCGAATGATTACACATTTGATATGATATTCAGCAGGTGCAAACAGCCAACGCCACCCACCTGTGCTTATTTGAATAGACAATAATTTCATTCACTTGGGCAATATCCCAACTTGATCAACATCCATAAATTATTAAGCTTTGTCTTTTGTGGAAAATCTTGGGAAAGACACAATTTCTCTTATTGTGCTGAGGAAATACCATTAAAATTTTATAATCCTGTTAACTTCCCTAAGGTAAATGCTTGCTTCTGTATATTTTTATTAATCAAGGAGCTATTGGATTTATTCAGGAACATTTACATTTAATTGGCTAGCATATTTCTAACTCATCATTGAGGTACATTTCTTAGTCTTAATCAAAAGTCAAAAAGCTTAGAAACCCATGATCTGTTAACCAGGTGAAGAATTTCTTACTTATTGAAGAAATTAAACCCCATAATTAGAGAACAGCTTCCATTTGCTACTTGATGTCAAGAGGAACTTACCCATAATGCACTGCAACTCATTATTCAAGGCACCCTCATCTCTTACCTCTACATCATTTTGCTTCTCTCTTCACCCATCAGCAAAGTTATGACAAATCATAACAAACTGCAAACCATGAGAAGATACCCATTCACATGGGCCTACTGACAAGTGCTTTTCTAATTTAGTTGTTAAAAATTACATGAGAAACATTAATTCGTGCACAATTTTTTTTTTCTTGCACGTATTTATTAAGACTATGGAAGGAAGGTTGGGCAATCTGCTTCCATAGTGATAATGCCTCGGAAACCCAAGGAAGGGTTGCTATGAGTTGGGTCCAACTTGATGGCACATAACTACAACATGTATTATCTTATAAAATTAGTCACACAAAATTATAATTTGAAAAAATTCATTTACTAATGCTCTAATTCACTTGGTTTTTGCAAGCTCCAAAAAGAACAAAGTATTTTAAGATCAATGGCACATAACAACAACAATAACAACAAGACAAAATATGTCCTCTTGAGTGTACTAGATAATTTTTAATACCTTAGAATTTCTAAAAGACTAACTATAACATCTCCTAATTAAGGGTTAACAAGAATCCAAACAAAGGCAATATTTTAACTAGCTAAGATTTCATTTTGTTTATAAATTAGTTTCCTAAATCTTTATAAACTCACTGACCAAAGAGTATACATGTGATTAGAGACAAATGAAGACTAAAATATTGATTAGAAATATTACTTGTATGGAAGTTGAGGCTTGTTATTAGCATTTGAAGGTGGTTTTGAGACAATTAAAAGGAGGTATCTACTAACTGGATACATAATATTAAAGAATAAGAATGGCAGCATAAAAATAGTCATCATAATCAAGCCCAATTGGCATAACATACTATATAAAACATTGTTCCGCCTTCTACTTTGGTGAGTAGCAACTGGATCTTAAAAGCTAGCAAGCTGCCATCTAGATGCAACGATGGTTCTCTCCTCATCCAGAGCAAAGAAAAATGAAAAAAACCAAAATTCATGGAAACAATTAGTCCTTGTGACTGGTACACCATCTGATCTGCAGCCTATACAACTATGAGACCAGAAGAACTAGATGGTGCCCGGCTACCACTGTCATCCACTTGGAAGGGGATCTATGTAGGAGATCCTTGAT
>NW_006921676.1:6698974-6713772 GCF_000298275.1 Orycteropus afer afer | reverse complement strand
CTGTGGTCAATGACATGAGACAAAGTATATGTGAAGTGCTGTATGGAAAGTGAATTTGCTCTGTAAATCTTCACCCAAATCACAATTAAAAAAAATAGTCATCATACTTGGAAGTATCTTCTATAAGTACTCAATGGAAAAGCAACATAAAATAAGTTACTCATTTACTCACCCCTGAGTATTAATGTTTTCTACTGGTTGGCATTTGACTGCTAATCAGATGGCTGGTAGTTCAAACCTACCAGCCACTCCTCAGAAGGAAGGTTGGGCAATCTACTTCCACAGTGATACTGCCTCCGAAACCCAAAGTGGGGTTGCTATGAGTCGAGTCTGACTCGACAGCAGTGAGTTTTTTTACTGGACTTAAGACCACAAGCCTTGTAAATGTTGATGTCTATAAAATCAGGTCAGCTCAGCCCAGCCACACCCTGTTATGTTTTCAATACATTCATCGCAGCTGTAATCTTACATCTATTTGTGTGCATGTGTTTATTAATGCCAGTACCACTAACCTGTCTAAAAGTGGCATTTTGCTCATTATTGTATCCACATCATTTATTTATTTTAATATTTACATTTTGTACTTTTTTGTTTTATATTTATTTATTTTATTATTTTATTTTTATTGTAAGAGCTTCTTTTACATTCAACGCAATGCATACATTTAGTTTTATTCCCATTCACCATGTCCAACCCTAACCCAGTCTCCTCCCCTCCCTACCCTGCAACCCTCCCCCTGTGCCCCTCATATTTATGCACTCCTGTTTGTCCTGCATTTCCTTAGTTTGAATGTTGGTCCTCTGGTGTCCCATGGTCTATTGCTCTAAGTGATGTATTACCATAGAGTATGTGGGTGTGTCATCCTGGGTTAAGTGGTCTGCGTGTACATCTTGTTAACTCTTGGGCTGAGAGCCCCTGGGGATGAGTTTTATTCCAGGTGCAGAACATATTCCAGGGCCATAGTATTGGGAGTCCCATCAGAGTATCCACATCATTTAATACAGTATCTGGTGCAAAACAGATACCTCCAAAATTATATTTGATTGAATTAATGTACTAAATGAATGAGAAAATCAGAAAATATTAGATGCCATTATTTGAATAGGCCCAACTTAAACATTTTAAGAATAATTTTGTACTAAATATCCAAAAGATCTATTGAAATTTGATGAATTAATATTTGATGATACCAGGTTTTCAAAAAGCACTCTAAGTTTACAAATACACACCACTGTGGATCTATCTATGTTACAAAATGAAAAAAATATTGGTTACATATTATACACACACACACATACACACATACATATAATGGGTCTAATTGCCTCCTATTAGGGGAAAAAAATTAATAATCAGTTTGTGTCAGTGACTTGAGTACCAAAATTCTTAAAATTAGCATCTCATATAAACCCTTCCATCTTAAGAAGTGTTAGAGAAATTCTGTATAAAAATTTCACTTTGATTATATAACAATAGCTAATGTATGTGCCTAATGTTTCAAAATTTAGCAAAAGAGTAAGCTAAAAATTACAAAAGCAATTTATATATGGACATGGGCATCCTGGAAAAATTGGCAGGTGTTAGCTGACTAGGGGAGCTCTGGTAGCGTAGTGCCTAAGGCACTTGACTGCTAACCAGAGGGCTGGCGGTTCAAACCCACACGCCACTCCTCGGAAGGAAGATGGGGCAATTTACTTTCAGAGTGATACTGCCTCAGAAACCCAAGGAGGGGTCACTATGAGTCGGGGCCGACTTCACGGCAAATAACAACAACAACAGATGCCTAAGACATTTGACTGCTAATCAGAAGTCTCGTGGTTCAAAACCACCAGCCACTCCTCAGAAGGAAGATTGGGCAATCTACTTCCATAGAGATACCACCTCAGAAACCCAAGGAAGGGTTGCTATGAGTTGGAAAATGACTGGACGAGAGTTTTCTTTAGAGATGTGTTTAAGGAGCTCTGGTAACATAGTGGTTAAAGCATTCAGCTGCTAACCAAAAAGCTGATGATTGGAACCACTGCTCCATGGGAGAAAGATGAGGCAATCTGCTTGTGTAAAGATTTACAGCCTTGGAAACCCTATGGGGCAATTCTACTCTGCCCTGAAGGGTCAGTCTGAGTCAGAATTGACTTGATGGAAGATGGAAAGAGAGAAAGAGAGACTTAAAAAGGACTAGATGCTTGGCATAGCCCAGCTACCCCCACCAACAACCCTCACAATATCTAACTCTCTAGCCTCCCCTCTGACTCTTCTTCTCTCCCTCTACCCAGAGAGTCTTTTGTTTGTTTCCTCTCAAGTGAGTAAAAAATGGTTCAGCAAGTATTCTTCTAAATGAATCCTATTTCTAGAGTGAAATTTTAAAAGCCTTTGTTTTCTGGTTCCACTGG
Organism: Orycteropus afer afer; assembly: GCF_000298275.1. Taxonomy (NCBI): domain Eukaryota; kingdom Metazoa; phylum Chordata; class Mammalia; order Tubulidentata; family Orycteropodidae; genus Orycteropus; species Orycteropus afer. The sequence continues at coordinate 6,711,382 of NW_006921676.1, read as the reverse complement.
GATAGCCCTCAGGGCAATGGTGGCCTCAGATCTAGTCTCCTGAACAGGGGACAATCATGGGGTAAAGGGAGCTATCCCAGGCAATGAGATTTATAGGCTCATATAACTAGAAATCCCAGGGAGAACTAGCGATCCATCCTTGGCCAAAGGACGGAGGAAGGGCACCTTCCCCATCTGGTCCAGACAACTATTCCAAAGAAATAACCATACTGGACTCAGGAAGATAGACTGGCTATTGACTGTAAGATTCAAAATCATGGAATTGGGGATAGGTGTAGGCTTTATGCCCTTGATGGGTAAACTCATTCCCTGGCATCATCCAAGGAATAAAACCTAACTAATGAAACCTCCTTTCCTAAACTGACCTCTTCTCTCTCCCTGTTTTCCCTGTCTAAAACCAAAAACCCAAACTCATTGCCATTGAGTCAATTCTGACTCATAGTGACTTTGTGGGGAAAAACTCTTCTTATTACACTTTTTTTTTTCCTTTTTGTCTATATGATAGATTGACAAGATAAAAGAGCTGAACGAAAGATTTCAAAGAGCAACTCGAGAAGACAAAACCAATTACTGTAATGAAATGTGCAAAGACCTGGAGTTAGAATACCAAAAGGGAAGAACACACTCAGCATTTCTCAAGCTGAAAGAACTGAAGAGGAAATTTAAGCCATGAGTTGCAATACTGAAAGATTCTATGGGCAAAATATTGAATGATGCAGGAAACAGCAAAAGAAGATGGAAGGAACAGAGAGAGTCACTGTACGAAAAAGAATTGGTTGATATTCATCCATTTCAGGAGGTGGCATGTTATCAAGAACTAATAGTACTGAAGGAAGAAGTTGAAGCTGCACTGAAGGAATTAGCGAAAAACAAGGCTCCAAGGATTGACAGAACACCCATTGAGATGTTTCAACAAACAGAAGCCATGCTAGAAGCACTCACTGGGCTATGCCAAGAGATTTGGAAAACAGCTACCTGGCCAACTGACTGGAAGAGATCCATATCTGTACCCATTCCAAAGGAAGGTGATCCCACAGAATGTGGAAATTATCAAACAATATCATTAATGTCACATGCAACTGAAATCGTACTGAAGATAATTCAAAAACAGTTGCAGCAATATATTGACAGAGAGCTTCCAAAAATGCAAGCTGGATTCAGAAGAGGACGTGGAACAGGGGACATCATTGCTGATGTCAGATGGATCTTGGCTGAAAGCAAAGAATACCAGAAAGGTGTTTACTTGTGTTTTATTGAATACACAAAAGCATTCTATTATGTGGATCATAACAAATTATGGAAAACATTGAGAAGAATGGGAATTCTAGAACACTTAATTGTGCTCATGAGGAACTTGTACATACACTAAGAGGCTGTCATTTGAACAGAACAAGGGGACACTGCATGGTTCAAAATCAAGAAGGGAGTGCATCAGGGTTGTATTCTTTCACCACACTTATTCAGTCTGTATGCTGAGCAAATAATCCAAGAAGCTGGACTATATGAACAAGAACGTGTCATCAGGATTGGAGGAAGAGTCATTAACAACCTGCAATATGCAGATGACACAACTTTGCTTGCTGAAAGTGAGGATGACTTGGAGCACTTACTGATGAAGATTGAAGAATACAGTCTATAGTATGGATTACACCTCAATATAAAGAAAACAAAAATCCTCACAACTAGACCAATAAGCAGCATCACGATAAATGGAGAAAAGATTGAAGTTGTCCAAGACTTCATATTACTTGGTTATACAATCAACACCAATGGAAGCAGCAGTCAAGATATCAGATAACATATAGCATTGGGCAAATCTGCTGCAAAAGACCTCTTTCGAGTGCTGAAGAGCAAAGGTATTTCCCAGAAGACTAAGGTGTGCCTAACCCAAGCCATGTTATTTTCAATCACCTCATATGAGAGCTGGACAACGAATAAGAAAGGCCAAAGAAGAGTTGATACTTTTGAGTTGTGCTGTTGGTGAAGAATGCTGAAAGTACCATGGACTGCTAAAAGGACTAACAAATCTGTCTTGCGGAATGCTCCTTGGAAACAAGAACGGTCGTAGTTGATGTCACCTACTTTGGTCATGTTGCAGAAGGGACCATTTTCTGGAGAAGGTTATCATGCTTGCTAAAGTGGAGGGTCAATGAAAAAGGGCAAGGGCCTCCACAAAGTGGATTGACACAGTGGGTGCAACAATTGGCTCAGGTATAGCAAGGATCATGAGGATGGAATAGAACTGGACAGTGTTTCTTTCTTTTGTACATAAGGTCGCTCTGAGTCGGAGATGACTTGATGGCACATAACAACAACTTCTGATGAGTGGAAATAGAATCTCCTGTGTTTTAAATTTGCTTTCCCCTGAATACATCTATGGTTGAGCCTCATTTTATACACAGGCATAACTCAGACATTTTGCAGGTTTAGTTCCACACCATCGCGAGAAAGTCAATATCACAAGAAAGTGAATCACTCAAAATTGTTTGCTTCCCAATGCATATAAATGTTATGTTTATACTATATGTAGTCTATGTAGTGTCCAATAGCATTATGAAAAATTTTGAAATACTGTGAGAATTACCAGAATGTGACAGAGACACAAAGTGAGCACATGCTGCTGGAAAAATGGCACCAACAGAGGGTTGCCACAGACCTTCAACTTGTAAAAAAACACAGTATCTGCAAAGAAAGTAAAGCAAAACACAGTAAAATGGGATAACTTTTATTGATTTACTATTGCTCTTTTCTGTGTATTTCATATTCTTATTCTTCATCCATTTTTCTACCTATTTTGTTAAAAAAAAAAACAAAACAGTTACCATCCAGTTGACTGATTTTTCAGGAGTTCGGTGCAAGGCTTTTCTTCTGAGGCACCTCTGAAGGGACTTGAACCCGCAGCCTTTTGGTTCGCAGCCAAGCACATTAACCATTTGCACTACCCAGTGTTGTTAATAAAGTCTGAATGGTAATTCTGTATGTGCTTCCTTTACCCCAATACAAAAATCAAAGCAGTGGCCATCAAGTTGATTCCCACTCATGGCCACCCCATGTGTTTCATAGTAGAACTGCACTCCATATGGTGTTCAGTTGCTGTAACCTTTTGGAAGTAGATCACCAGGGCTTTCTTCTGAGGTGTCTCTGGGTGGATTCGAACCACTGACTTTCTGGTTAGTGGCTGAGCATGTAACCATTTGCTCCATTCAGGGACTCCTTCCTTTGCCCCAGACAGCTAATATTAATAGTGTGTATGTATCCTTGTCGAAAACACGAAAAACATTTGTTACCATTTTACAAAAATGTAATCATATTTTACACAGTTCTCTGCACTTTGCTCCTTTCACCTAACAACAAAGTGAATTTACCTGTCTTAGCTCTAATTCTGGTAGCATAGTGGCTAAGGCACTTGACTGCTAACCAGAAGGCTGTCGGTTCAAACCCACCAGCCACTCCTCGGAAGGAAGATGGGGCAATCTACTTCCGTAGTGATACTGCCTCGGAAACCCAAGGAGGGGTCACTATGAGTTGGGTCTGACTCAACGGCACATAACAACAACAACAGCTCTAACTCAACCCATACTCATTGCCATAATAATGACACTATAGGACAGGGTAGAACTACCCATAGGGTTTCTAAGACTTTAAATCTTTTCAGAAGCAGACTGCCTAATCTTTCTCCCAGAGAGCAGCTGGTGGGTTCAAACCGCTGACCTTTTGGTTAGCAGCTGAATGCATTAACCACTGTAGCACCAGAGCTCCTTCATTCACATTAGTGACTACAATATTCCCTGGTATGTATATACCCTCATTTATTTAATCATTCTCAATTGATGAGCATTCACTTAGTTCCCAGTGTTTGCCACCTCAAAGAATATCATAATAAATTACAAAAGAAAATTTACTCCCTCTTTATTTTTCCACTCCTCAGGAGGAAGTTTGGGCCATCTACTTCTGTAGTGATATTGTCTCAGAAACCCAAGGAGGGGTTGCTATGAGTCAGATCTGACTCAACAGCTGTGACTAATGTGACCTTGTTTTTGACTGCCTAACATCTGAAAGCTTTCCCTCCTGGAAGAAAACTAAAGCAGCAGAGGGACACGCAAAGTGGTTATGTGAGGAATTACCCTTGGATTTAGCGGTGCCCATACATAACAGTGCCTAAGGCGCTTGACTGCTAACCAGAAGGCTGGTGGTTCAAACCCATCAGCCACTCCTCGGAAGGAAGATGGGGCAATCTACTTCTGTAGTGATACTGCCACGGAAACCCAAGGAGGGGTCGCCATGAGTCGGGTCCGACTCGATGGCATATAACAACAACAACAACATACATACATAACAACAACAACAATGCCTAACTCTTGGGATACATTGTAAAAAGCAGGAGGTCATATGCCGTGTTTCTAATCACTCAATAATGGGAAGGAGACACCTGGTCACTAGGTCTACTACCCCATCTTTAGGGCTTTAGAGGAAGAGATTACCTTAGCCTCAACTCCAGCCTCCCAAATCAGCACCAACTTTGTCTCAACCCTGACAGCAAGCAAGGGTTCATGATTAGTAGACTACAGTAAGCCTTCCAATGGGAAGCTGAAGCATGCAGCTTGGAACAGCAATCGGAACAAGATCTAGTCAGTACTGAAGCAATTAAACCCAAAGACCTCAGGGACTGCCTGTGTTTAAGAGGAGCAAGTGAAAGAAGGGCATTGGTATTACACTACATTGGCCTTAGGGAGATGGAGCCCATACTGTAGAGTCCATGCATTACCTCCATGCCACCATGGCTACTTCATCAATTGGCCCATTTCCTATAAGCATTGGGGTGGCCAAAGACGAGATTAGCTGACCTCCATTAGACAAGTCATTCTATCCACTAATTAATTGTTCACTGTCTTTTACGCAGTGATGCTCTCTGATGAACAATGACATGAGACACAAAGTTCCATTCCCTTAGGTTCATCCACATGCCTCTTCCCCAGGTCTCTGTTGCAGACCTTCCAATCTTATTCCTTCTAGATCTTCGACCAACCAGCCAAACCGTTTGCTGAAGATCAGATTTCCATATATGATCTTACCTTAGGCCATTTCTCCATAGCTGTCCATTTCCAGCTTATACCACTCTATCAATCCCACATATATATGAACCAGGCATTTGACTGCTAACCAGAAGGCTGGCAGTTCAAACCCACCAGCCACTCTTCAGAAGGAAGGTTGGGCAATCTACTTCCATAGTGATACCGCCTCAGAAACCCAAGGAGGGGGTCGCGATGAGTTGGATCCAACTCGATAGCAGTGAGTTTGTTTTTGGTTGAATATCAGTTAGCCCTAGGAAACCCCTCATAATTTCAATAGGTTTGAGTTGAAGGAGAAACTTTAGTGTAATGCGGAAGCAGAATTAAAATGACCATGAGGATAATTAACTTCTCTCTGCTGTTCATATTCCTATGCCACCTCGAAACACTAGAAGAAGATAAAGGAAATCATTGGAAGATTTGGAAGGAAGATGCCAGACACACAGTGATCTCATTGGAGTGGGCTCCTTAGGAAAACTCATCCACCTGCCCATGTCATTCCCAAACTACCACCTCCTCACTCACACATGGTCTCCCTTCTTCTTCATTTCAAACACCTGTCACTCTCTTTTCCTTAGCCATTATAAGGATAGCATGAAAGTATTCACAACCTAAAGTACTATTCTTTGGACAGTTAATTACTATTTTTAAATATAGACTGCTTTGAGAGATCAATCCTTCCATAAAGGATTTCATCTCTAATGATCAAGTTTCAGACACTAAAAGTAATTGGAACAATTTGGAGGGCAGATGAACTGTCTTAAACTCCTTATTGGATATAGTAACCAACTGATGATGCCTTTGTAGAATTGTAGCAATTAAAAATCACAGGTGTTTTGTTCTTACTGTCTTCCAGGTGCTTACTACAATGGAAAGTGCTTGCCATAAGCCTTTCTCACAATTGATGCTGAATCTGCAGTAAGCAAGCTGGGATTCCCATCTCTCAGAGCAGAGCTAGTGTCCTATGGCCAGGGCTTAGAACACACCTGTGCCACGTTATTAAAAACAAGTGCTCAGAAAATGGAATAATGCCTGGATGTATAGTCAATCTCTACTTTTTCCTACTACAATCTTACTTCTTGCTGACGATCCATTTAATGGTAAGTAAATGATACCCTGCTGTAGATTATCCTTTAGATTTCTGCACCTAGCAGTGCACTTAGTAGAAATCTGTTTGTGATGGTAATTTCTTGGTGTTTCACTGGGGGCTTCTGTAGCTGTGAAAGCAGTATCAGGGCACAAAGGGCTTGCCAGGCCATAACAAGCCAGATAACAGCAGGGTGCTGCTTAGGGAATGTGCGATAAACTGAAACCGGGCTTTTGTAGTTGGCTGAATTAAATTCCTCTTGAGCTACCTCAATTTTAGAATTTGCCTTAAAACAGCAAGCTTAATATTTTCTGAATAGCAGAGAAATTTGTGGGTTTTCTGTTTTGTTTCACTGAATTGGTTACTATGGCCCAAACTAGAAAGCTTTCATGGAGAAGAAAATATGTTCTAGGTTTCTTTTGTTTGTTTCTTACTGAGTGCTTTGCCAGCCCTTTGCTAGTCTATGTTACATGTAACTATGCTATATTATTTAGATGTTATGTGAAAACCTTGTGCTGTGGCAAATGCATTTGTTTCATGTCTCCAACCTGACCTGTGGGATGTGAGTTTGTGGCCTGTGCAAATTCTCCGGAACAGGGTCATGGCAGGGGTCACTGGCCATTTCCCCTCATTTTCTGCACCAGTGATGCTATCCGTTTGCACATCCTGCAGAGAACATCTCCTGAGGCAGGTTCCAATGGGGTTGCCTCCCTTTGGATTTATTGCTCAACTAAATGATATGTAATATAGCCTGCTTGAGAGAATCTGTGTTAATCAGAGGATCTTTTGATGCTGTAATGGGAAACAGGGTGTTGGTCTTAAAAAAAAAAAAAAAAAAAAAAAGAAGAAGAAGAAGAAGAAAAAGAAGTAGGATCCACTCTGACTTTTTAAATTGTGAGTGCCTTTGAAAGGGGAAACCTTAAGTTGCTGGTGTTCAAATTTCTTGGAGGAGTTTCCAATGGTAAGCTTTCCCTGTCTCCATGGCTACTTCTGTCAAGAAATCTTTATTGGGTTCAGGGAGTTCCCTTTCTGTTTAATTTCCTGTAGTCCTTAAATTATCCCTCCTCTTCCTCCCTGAGCCCACTCCATTCCCCTTCCATCAATGAGTCCTTCGCCTCCTGTCATGTTAAGGTCATGAACTCCAGTTCTCATTCCTCACCCCACCACTGCCTCCCAGTACTTCTGCAAGAAAGGGTTGGCCACATCCAGGGATGCAAAAGCATTTTGTGTAGTGACAGGGTTGGGTCTCTGGTGCTGAGCTTTTCTTAAGCATCAAATCTCCAGGGGATCTTGTTGAATGTGGGTCTGAAGTCTGGTGGTATTTGAGATTCTGCGTTTCTGACAAGCTCCCAGTCGATGCTGAAGCTGCTGGTCCAGGACCTTATTTTGAGGAGCAAGGCTCTAGTCTACTATGTACATGTGCCCTCTACCTAAGAAGAAAGTGCTACAGCTCCATCATTTTCTAAGCACTCTTCACCTCCCCAGTAAGTGTTTATCTACAGATCATCTGAGGTCCTAGAGTTCATTTTAAGCAGCACTGTGACACCTCAAGACAGGTGAAAACATTTGTTCTTAACAGTACTCCACTTTTGTTTCATTCAAGTGGGTCTCTCACTTATAACCACTAAATGAGACATTTTAATGCGTTAACTGAAAGGAAGTTTATAACTGGCACAACTTTTCCAATATTTTTATAAGTTTATAGTAATTTTGTTCTCAATGAACTTCTATTTCCTCTGAATCTTGGAAGAAATAAGAATCAAATGATGGGTCATTTGTTGCAAACAACATGACCCACAAGGTTAGGTACTAAAGCAAGACCACTCTGCAGCAAACTGGCTCTTAAGTCCTCCTGTTTTTAGTGACACTCACAAGCCAGTTGCTCTCTATCTAAACAAATATTGAAGAATTCTGTCAGTTCTTGCCCACTTCTCACTCCAGGATTTGAAAGTCAGAAGCTTTAGCCCTTCTGATGTATTACTGGGCTACATAAGGCATGCCCTGATTTCATCCCAATTTTTACCTACATTTATTGCTGATCTACTTTATGTGGGCACTATTCAAAACCCTTTGCCAGTATTAACGGATTTAATACTCAAAACAGCCAAAATATCTAGTACTCTTCTTAGATTCACTGTACAGATAAGGACATTGAAGAACTGAATTTTTACTTGTCACTTGCCTAAATTCACAGAGCTATTCAGTGTAGTGGTGGGGATACTATCCAGGCAGCTTGGTTCTTAGAAGCAACAGAGCCAAGAAAGAGTTGTTGGGAGAGCTGGAAAGGAACTTCAACATGCATTTCCATTTGTACCAAGAACTTCCCTTTGTGTTTCTACTGATGTAGGCAGCAGCCCTTCGAGAAAGGCAGGGTGGGAATCACTTCTGTTTTACGCATGGGTCCAGAGAAGTTAAAGGGATTTGTCTAAAGCCCCAAGACTAGTGAATAACGGAGCCATGGCAGGTTTTCTTGTCCCCTTGTCCCATTATGTTCAAAACCAAGAGTGCAATCTGGCGCTCAGGGGCCAGTATGTGATCAAAGGAGGCCAAGTCACAAGAAATTGTTTCTTGTACCTTGTCATAACATCTCGAGCATGGCTGCGACTGAGCTGTCATCACAGCTGTGGCTCCATCTGGGTTTGCTGGGGTCTCCCAATTTGCGAGGAGGAGGTGGGGAGGGAAAACAGGGCCGAGCGGGGAGCTCCCGAGGGAATAGCCCCTCCTCCCGCCTCTTCCACCCCTCCAGGCCCCCGCCCCTCCTTGTCCTCTCCACGGAGCTGCCTGCCGGGCGAGGCTCCGCACAGAAGTGGCCGCGCGGGCACCTCCACTGCCGCCAGCAACGCAGAGCGCAAGTTGGGCGAGAAGGCGGTGCCAGAGCGCAGCGGGCGTCCTGCAAGTGGCGGGCGCGGCAGGCACCTGCGAAACGCGTCCCGGCGGAGGACAGCGGGCGGCCCCTGCGGCCAGGCTGGGCCAGGTCTGTGCGCGGGCGCCGGGTGCAGGGCAGGCGCGGGCGCGCTTTGTTGTCTGCAGCCGGAGCGTGGGCGGCTGTAGGGGAAGCCAGGGGCGGGGAGCAGAGGAAGAGGGTGCAAGAACCCACAGCCCGTGAGGTAGTCTCACTGCTGATGACTGTCTTGGTGGTCAGGTTTGCACTAGCAACTGGCTCCCTGTTGTCAGCGCCCGGAGACCCGGAGACGCATATCCACCTGCGCCCTTGCCGCTCTCCGGGGCTCACTTGCCGTGTCTGCTCGGCCTCAGAAGGGTTCCAAGGGACCGAAACCTGTCGGCCTGACTTTTAGACGATCGTAGAGCCATTTCCCGGCGGACGAGGGACACAGTTAACTCTGTCTCGGCCGTTGGGAAACAGCATTTGAACTCTGGCCGGAGTGGATTTGGAGCGGGAGTCGACTCTCCGCGGGGTGTCCTGGAACTATCCCGAAAGGAGGAGGGGATGCAGGCTTCCACGTTCATAAAGGCTTCTCTTACCAATTCTTTTGGCTGGGGGTGGGGGTCCTCTCCTATTGCAGTCCCACTCGGCTCCCTGGTGTTCGTGGCTTCCAAGAGTCACCTCAGGAGCTCCCTCTGACTCCACTCCTGTGCTCGGTTTGACAAGTACATGTCTGGGGATAGGTCAGCGGTGTGTGCAGTGGCCTGTGCTTGCATCTTTTACAAATCTCTGATTGTTCCCAACCAGCGTCGCCCTCAGGCCCTGGCGTAGGTTCTCCCAAGTTAGCAACAGGGAAAGGCCAATGGCCGGCAGTCGTACCTTGTTTTTCAAAAGGGCGTCCGCAAAGAAAACTTTCTGGTAGTTTAAAAAATATGTCATTTTTTCACTCAACTCTAAAGGTTTTTCTACTTATTTTTTAATCACGCTTTGTTGCTGTGTCATTCTTTTGGCTCCTAACTATGGCTCTTAAATATGTAGCATTGTTACTTGCTGTCGAGTCAGACCTGACTCAGAGCGACCTCTCCATGCGTTTCCGAGGAGGTATCACTACAGAAGTAGATTGCCCAACCTTCCTTCCGAGGAGTGGTTTATGGGTTTGAACCACCAGCCTTCTGGTTAGCAGTCAAGTGGTTAGCATAAGAGACATAAATATAAACTTTGGGGGAGGAGTGGTTACTTTTTTTCCAGAGCAAGTAACTTAGAGTAAATAAGCCCTGGTGGTGCAGTGGTTCAGAGCTTGGCTGTTAACTGAAAGGCTGGAGGTTATAACTCACCCAGCGCCTCTGCAGGGGAAAGACCTGGTGGTCTGCTCGTGTAAAGATTACAGTCTAGAAAACCCTATGGGGCAATTCAGCTGTCACATGGGTTCGCTATGAGGCCAGATTGGCTCTCCTGCATCCGGCAACTTAGAGTAGGCTTCTTAATTTTACTGGAGACATGCATACCCAGAGACATCTATTTGAGCTGACTGCTGCCCAGACAGAGAGGGTGAATGAGTTAACATGAGGCTGCAGCTGCCAGAGGCAGGATGTGCAGAGGATGGCCCGGTGGGAGGCATCAGGATGTGTGGTGCTGAGGGAGCCTCAGAGCTGCAGCCATAAACATGGAGGTGCTCCCTGGCTGATCAAATGTGCCCTTATGGCTTCCCCCTCACCAACAGGCAGGGTACCTGCACTTGGCAAGGTGGGGGTGTTGCTGGGCATTGAGAGGATCCCCTGTGGGTGGAGAGCCTCTCGCACTGGAATGTCCCTTAATACACAGCTCCATGTGAAATTAATGGCCCTAAGATGGCTTTGACCTTGTGTTCATAAATAGGATATTCTTTCTGAGGTATCCCCCAGCCTTCAATCAGAGCTGTAGCAAGAGAGATCCTGCTCTCCTCGTACCAGCTAGCCAGGGAAGCCACCTCAGTGGTCCTGGATGGGTTAGTGAGGAGTCAGTTTCTAACTGTAGTAAGTTAGAAAAACTGGATTGGGAGAGAGGGTTTTAGGACTTTATTTTAGGATTCACATTTAGCTTTTGTTGTTAGGTGCTGTTGAGTTGGTTCTGACTCATAGAGACCCTATGCACAACAGAACAAAATACTGCCTGGTCCTATGCCATCCTCACAAGCATTGCTGTGCTTGAGCCCACCTTTGCAGCCACTGTGTCAGTTCATCTCGTTCCCATTTTTCACTGACCCTCTACTTTTCCAAGCATGATATCCTTCTCCAGCGACTGGTCCCTGTATGAAAGACAAATTCTGGCCATTCTCACTTCTAAGGAGCATTCCAGCTGTACTTCTTCCAAGACAGATTCTTCTGGAAGTCCGTGTTATTTTCAGTATTCTTTGCCAACACCATAATTCAGGTGCATCCGTTCTTCTTCCATCTTCCTTGTTCATTTTCCAGTTGTCACATGCAGATGAGACAATTAAAAATACCATGGCTTGGGTCAGGTGCTCCTTAGTCTTCAAAATGACATCTTTACACTTTGACATTTTAAAGAGGTCTTTTGCAGCAGATTTGCCTAGGGCAGTACATGTCTGATTTCTTGACTGCTACTTCCATGGGTGTTGATTGTGGATCCTAGTAAATTAACTCCATGACAACTTCAATCTTTTCTCCGTTTATTGTGAAGTTGCTTATTGGTCCAGTTGTGAGGATTTTTGTTTTCTTTATGTTGAGGTGTAATCCACAATGAAGGCTATTAATGAGTCGTCTTCTAATCTCGATGCCTCATTCTTCTCCACATAGTCCAGCTTCTTGGATTATTTCCTCAGCGTATACACTGAATAAGTATGGTGAAAGGATAATACTCTTACACATACTATTCTTGATTTTAAACAATGCCATGTCCCCTTGATCTGTTTGAACAACTGCCTCTTGGTCTGTGTATAGGTTCCTCATGAGCACAATTAAGTGTTCTGGAATTCCCATTCTTTTCAATATTACCCAAAATTTATCATGATCCATACAGTTGAATGCCTTTGCATAGTCAATAAAAGACAGGTAAACATATTTCTGGTATTTTGTGCTTTCAGCAAAGATCCATCTGACATCAATAATAACTATTGTTTCACATTGTCCTCTTCTGAAACTGGCTTGAATTTCTAGTACTTCTCTGTTGATGTACTGCTGGAACTGTTTTTGAATTATTTTCAGCAAACTTTTACTTGCATGGGATATTAATGATACCCTTCAGTAATTTCTACCATCTATCTGTTGGATCACCTTTCTAGGAATGGGCAGAAGTATGGATCTAATCCAGTTGGTTAGCCAGGTAGCTCTTTTCCAAATTCCTTGATGTAGATGAGTGAACACTTCCAA
>NW_006921676.1:6689628-6698589 GCF_000298275.1 Orycteropus afer afer | reverse complement strand
GAGCTGCCCTTTGAAATCTTCCATTTAACTCTTTCACTTCATCATTTCTTCCATGCACTTCAGCTATTCTCCATTCAAGACCAAGAACAAGTTTCAGAGTGTTTTTTGACATCCATTTTGGTCTTGTCTTTCTTCTCTTCTTAATGACTTTTGCTTTCTTCATGTATCATATCTTTGATGCAGTCCCACAACTAGTTTGGTCTTTGGTCATTGGTGCATCAAATCTGTTCTTCAGAAGGTCTCTAAATGCAGATGGGGTTTACTCAAGGTTGTGTTTTGGCTCTTGTGAACTTGTTTTAATTTTCTTAGCTTCAGTTTAAACTTGAATGTGACCAATTGGTGGTCTGTTCCACAGTCAGCCCCTGGCATTATTCTGACTGATACTGAGCTTCTGCATCATCTCTTTCCACAGATGGAGCCAATTTGATTCCTGTGTATTCCATCTGGCGAGGTCCATGGGTATAGTTGTTGTTTATGTTGTTGGAAAAAGGTATTTGCGATGAATGTCATTGGTCTTGCAAAATTCTATCATGGGATCTTTGAAGTCATTTCTGCTATCAGAGCCATATTTTCCAACTACCAATGCTGCCTCTTTGTTTCCAACTTTTGCATTCAATCACCAATAGTTATCAATGTGTTTTGGTTGCATGTTTGGTCAGTTTCAGACAGCAGAACTTGGTTAAAATCTTCAGTTTCTTCATGTTTGGTTTTAGTTATTGGTGTGTAAATTTTAATAATAGTAGTATTTACTGGTCTTACTTGTAGGCATATGGGTATTAACCTATTACTGATAGTACTATACTTCAGTATAGCGCTTGAAATTTTTTTTTTATAATGAATGTGATGCCATTCCTCTTCAATTTGTCATTTCTAGCATAGTAGACCATATGATTGTCCAATTTAAAAGGGTCAATATCAGTCCATTTCAGCTCACTAATGCCTAGGATATTGATCATTATACATTCCATTTCATTTTTGACAACTTTCCATTTCCCTAGATTCATACTTTGTATGTTCCATGTTCTGATTATTAATGGATGTTTCCAGCTGTTTCTTCTCATTTTGAGTAATGGCTCATCAGCAAATGAAAGTACAAAAAGCTTTACTGAATCTACATCAGTAAGGATGACTCTACTTTGTAGAGGCATCTCGTTCCCAGTCGTATTTGAGTAACTTCCAACCTGAAGGGCTCATCTTCCTACACTATATCAGACCATGTTTCACTGCTATTCAAAAGGTTTTTGGTGGCCAGAGTTTTCATATAGTGGACTTCTATATCCTTCTTCCTAGTCTGTCTTAGTCTGGAAGCTCCACTGAAACCTGTCCACCATGGGTGACTCTGCTGGGATTTGAAATGCTGGTGGCATAACTTCCAGCTTCACAGCAACATGCAAGCCATCACAGAATGACAAACTGACAGATGAGTCATGGCCTGAGTCCCTACATGGTGCAAACATTTTAACATGCTTGGCTGCTAACCAAAAGGTTGGAGGGTCAAGTTCACACATTTTACCTGGCAATCTTTTGTTGTTGTTGTTGGGTACCATTGGATAGGTTCCAACTCATAGTGACTCCAAGTACAATGGAACAAAACACTGCCTGGTCCTGCACCATCCTCATAATCATTGCTGTGTTTGAGCCCATTGTTGCAGCCACTGTGTCAATCCATCTCATTGAGGGTCTTCCTCTTTTTCACTGACCCTCTACTTTACCAAGCATGATGTCCTTCTCCAGGGACTGTCCCTCCTGATATTTCCAAAGTACATGAGATGAAGTCTTGCCATCGTCCCTTCCAAGGAGCACTCCAGCTGTACTTCTTTCAAGACAGACTTGTTTGTTCTGGCAATTCATGGTACACTCAAGATTCTTCACCAGCACAATTCAGTGGTCTACCTTTGAAAAATCAGCCACTGAAAACCCCATGGAACACAGTTCTACTCTGACACACATGCGTCTCCATGAGTTGGGGTCAGCTCATTAGTGGCTGGTTTACTAGTTTAGCTTTTCAGCTATCCCACCTATAGGGCATGGGCTCCATCCTCAGAATTTTGATTTAATGGGTCTGGGTTGGGGCCTGTGCATTGATAGGTAGAGCCCCCCATGTGGTTGGAAAATATGGAGCCATGGTCTGAGGACCACTGATTACCTTTCTGAACCTCGGTTTTACTCCATGGGAAATGGTGGTAACACCTACCCTTGCTACCTCATAGAATTGTTTTGAAATAGTGATTTATGTAATCCAAACCAAAGCCCAATTTATTGCTGTTGGGTTGGATCTGGCTCATCGCAACTCCTCCTTGGGTTTCCAAGGCAGTATCACTGCCGAAGTAGATTGCCCAACCTTCTTTCCAAGGAGTGGCTGGTGGGTTTGAACTGCCAGCCTTCCGGTTAGCAGTCAAATACCTTAGGCACTACGCCCGTAGAGCTTCTGATTCATGTGAAAGACAATTGTAAATGATAAGTTCCTGTAGTGTAAGAAAGTAGACTTAGAAAATGTTACAAACCTCTTTGTGTTAAATATTCCCTAATTTATCTAGTGACAATTTTTAAAAGAGTACTATGGTCGTAGCTTTCTTACAGAGAGATACTGCCATAATAGTTAGGAGGAGAGGGGAATGAGAGGATAAGAGATTAATTAAATTTATAAATATTACTGGATTTGCAAAGAGAACACCTGAAAGATGAAAGCATTTTATGTACCTTGAGTTCTGTCCTACTCTTGAATTTGAGTCTGTCTGTCCTCTTCCCATCTTGTTGAGGATCTTGCTCTTTTTCCACCTTATCAAACATGTCCTTCTCCAGGACTGATCCCTCCTGATAACATGTCAAAAATAAGTGAGATGAAGTCTCACCATCTTCACTACTAAGACATCTGGCTGTTCTTCTCCCAAGACATATTTGTTCTTCTGGCAGTCGATGGTATATTCAGTATTTTTTCCCAATGCCATAATTCAAATGCATCAAAAAACAGGAAGACCCTCAATGGATGGACTGATACAATGGCTGCAACAATGGGCTCAAACATAGTGATGATTGTAAGGATGGCACAAGCCTTGGGCAGTGTTTTGTTCTGTTTTACATATGGTCACTATGAGTCAGAACCGACTTCATAGCACCTAACACCAACAGTCCTCTTCCCCTGTTGACTATTGACTACTGAGGTTTCTGTCTAAATTTATCTTGTAACTGCCTGGTCTAGCTTTTCAGCTGGTCTAAGATTAGCTTTTTAGTTGGGATACTCTCTTACTGAACGTTAGGTTCCCATTAGCAGACACTTTAACTAATCTGAACATTTATCTTGGGAAAGTCAGATTCTTGGTAACTTAAAGCTGTAATTATGATCACTTCAAATGGAAAGGTCCCTGGAGTTTAAGATTGTTTAGTTAACTTTTGTAAAATGGAGGAGAAAAAGGAAATTGAAATAAAGGATATCAGAGTGTATATATATGATGTAAATAAGCTGAACTTAGAATGTTGAATTTATAGCATTTTCCCACCAATTTAATTGTCTAGGTATTGTTTTAAGAGGCTTCTAGAGAAGTGGTTAGAGTAGTAATAGTAAATGAAATGGTAATAAATAATAAGAGTAAAAATGATGCAAGTTTAATATCCTGTAAAGCTTAGATTATTTCTCAAGTCCAATCCTTTATATTGACTCACAAGAACTTAAATTCTTGTGACAAATGAGAGATTCTGGACAAAATTCTGTAGTTCATGCCTATTCCTTAATAGTGATCTTCCAAGTATAAAATCTGGACCTCCCATGTCAGAATCTCTTAGCCTGCTTGTTAAAAGGCAACTTGGGGGCAGAAATACCAAAACACTTGAGGAAAGAACCACTCTTGGAGGTGAGAACCTGCCTTATGGGAGAAGGCTGTGGTTGGCAGAGCCTAGTAGAGGAACTGGGTCATGAGTTTTGCTTGTTTAATCTTTGTGTGGGGAGGCCATCTGGAAAAGATGCAAGATGAGACTCTCCTGAAAACTGGCCACTTGTAGAAGTCTTTGTGTGGACTACATGTTCATATAACCTATTTATAACACTTTGCCCTTTGTGAAAGGTACATGGTGATTCTTCCTGGTTCCCTAAAGTAAAATGAGCATAACTTGTGACCTATGATAGGATACTGGATACTCCATGGTGACCAGGAAATTTTTTAACATCTGAGATGGCCAGTCTTGAACTTAATGGTCAAGAACTCATACTGAAAAGTGACTCAGCATCTGGCCTCTGATTACGTCTGTGGAATTCATAGGAAACCCAGCTCCTGTTCTCTTGTTGTTGTTGGGTACTACTGAGTTGATTCTGTCATAGTGACCCTGTGTATAACAGGGCTTTCTCCCTCAGAGCTGCTGGGTGAGTTTGAACTGCCAACCTTTCAGCTCACAGCTGAGCACATAACCATTGCACCACCAGGGCTCCTTCCTATTCCCTTAAAGCACTTCATTATCATTTTTGAGTCCTTAGGGGGAGAAAAAGAAAAAAGAAAAAAAAAGAATCCAACTTGATAGAGTTGATGAGATGAAATGGCTCAAGTGACCATGAGGCAACTTTTCAAAAATTATGGATTTATCTGGTGAAACTTTGAATTTAAGCCACAGTTAGTGCTGTTTTACCCAATCTGTTGAGAAAGTGAAGAACATGATTACAATTTACAAAGTGAAATAATAATAATAAAAAAAAAAAAAAAAACTAAAATCTAAGAAAGTAACAATGTTGACAGATGATAAGAATACCAGCTGGCAAGCATTTAACATTTTCATTGAGGCAGGCTTCCTTTTTGCTTTTCTATTTTTTCACTCAGAATTTGATGTGAGAGAGAAGCAGAATGCAAAGCAGAACGGCCTCCTGTTAAGGAAAGGCTCTGCTTTTGTTGGCACAGAATGGGAGTGAGTGGTAGGAATGGTTGTCAACAGGTACTGCTTCCTTTTCCTTTCCTTTTCAGCGGTCAGTGGGTAGAGAGAGAAGGGCAGGGCAGCCAGCACAATCACCTTCTGTTCTGTAGCTCAGGGTGGAGCTTGCTTAATGTTCCTTAAAAACTTCAAGAAAGGAGGTCGGCCCCTCATTTCATCAAAGCAGCTACTGCCGTGGTCTCTTCTGATTGACAAGGCCTGGCTTTCCTCGTGCTGTTTGACATGGTGGTTCTGCCTCCTTTCTAAAACATTCTTCACCCTTCATTTTTCAGGTCTTGCAGTGCTGTGTGGATGCTTCTCTACCGTCTGGATGGTTCTTCAACCTCTAATCATCCCTTAAATATCCATGTCCCCTCAGGCCCATCCTCTGTCCTCTTCCTCCAGATACTTTGTTGATGTTGTTAGGTGCCGTCCAGTCGTCTCTGACTCATAGTGACCCTATAGTACAACATATGTTTCGTATGAACGAAACACTGCCTGGTCCTGCATCAGCCTCACAGTCGTCGCTATACCTGAACCAGTCATTGCAGCCACTGTATCAATCCATCTCATTGAGAGTCTTCCCCTTTTTTTGCCGACCTTCCACTCTACCCAGCATGATATCCTTCTCCAGGAAATGATCCCTTCTGACAACATGACCAAAGTAGGTGAGACGAAGCCTGGCTGTTCTTGCTTCCAAGGAGCGTTGCGGATACAGTTCTTCCAGGACAGATTTGTTAGTTCTTCTGGCTGTCCAAAGTACTTTCAGCATTCTTTGCCAACACCACAACTCAAAAGCATCCACTCTTCTTCAGTCTTCTTTATTCATTGTCCAGCTTTCACATGCATATGAGGTGACTGAAAATACCAGTTTTTGGATTAGGCACACCTTAGTCTTTAAAGAGACATCTTTGCTCTTCAGCATTTTAAGGAGATCATTTGCAGCAGATTTGCCAAGTGCAATATGACATCTGATTTCTTGACTGCTGCTTCCATTGGTGTTGATTGTGGAACCAAGTAATATGAAATCTTTGACAGTTTTAGTCTTCTTTCCATTTATCATGATGCTGCTTATTAGTCCAGTCGTGAGGCTTTTTGTTTTCTTTATATTCAGGTATAATCCATACTGCAGACTATAGTCTTCAGTCTTCATCACCAAGTGCTTCAAGTCATTTTCACTTTCAGTAAGTAAGACCCCTTTGGTTTCAACTCCAACCTATGTGCTGATGATCCCTCGGGTACATAGATCTATTAAGTTCACCTCTCAAAACTGACCTCTCCTCTTTCATTTTCTTTTTAGGTTGCTGGTGCCACATTTCACTGAGTTATTCATGCTAGAAACCTAAAAGTCACTCCTCTCTCTCACACATCCAATTAATCACCAAACCCTGTTCTTATTTCTAAATACTTGTAGACTCTATCTTGCCCATTGTTCATACTTCCACTAGCCTAGTTCAAGTCCTCCTCTCTCAGCTGGACTAACATACAACCTCTCTAAAACTTCTGCCTTCACTTTTTCCCCCTTCAAATGCATCCTCTCCAGTTCTCCCAGAATGATCTATTGGAGTCCATCTTACCTTTTCAGAGTCTGCTTAAAACCCATCAATGGTGTTCCTTGTCTGTTTCTCCAGACTCATTTCTCTTGCTGCCTGTTCTTGGGTCCTGTACACATCATTCAACTTCTCATCCCTTGGCCTTTGCTGTTCCCCTGCCTCTCGATTACCCCTACCCCCACACTGACTACTCCTCATTCTCTAAGGCTGAAGTTGGGGTTGGGAAGAATGACATAGGGGGTTGGAAGTCATCTCTCCCCTCCAGACTGGGTTTTGTCTCTTTCCTTGGTGTTGTCACAGTACCCTTTGGCACTGACTTCTGACACCAACTACCAGGAGTTAGGATAAACTTAACAGGTGAAGGGGATAGTCCTCCACGAGACTGCCCTAGCTTCAGACACCACCAAGCTCAGGGGTTCCCAAGCCATCTTCACTTCTGGCCAGCTGGCTAGAAATTCAGGCACTCAGTAATTCACTAGAACAACTCAGAATTTAGGAAATTGCTATAGTTTATGATTAGAATTTTAATATAGCAAAAGAATACAAATCCAAAACAACCAGTGTAAGACATGTATAAGGTGAATTCTGGAGGGTTCTAAACATGGAGTGTCCATCAACCTCTCCTTGTGAAGTCAGAGCATGTCACTCTTCCAGTGCGTCAATGTGTGAATACATGCAAGATATTGCCAGCCTGGGAAGCTCACTGGAGTTACAGCATCCAGAGTTTTTATTTGAGTTTCATTATGTAGGCATGGTCCCTGGGTGGCACAAATGGCTTACACTCTGCTGCTAAACTAGAGGTTGACTGTTTGAACCCACCCAGTGGTACTACAGACAAAGGCTGGATGATTTACATCTATTACGATTACAACCAAGTAAACTGGAGCCATTCTGCTCTGTGACACATGAGGTCACCATGAGTAGGAATCAACTTGATGGCTTAATGTAGGCATGACTGACTGAATCATTGGCCGGCTAACTGAAGTCAATCTTAAGCCTTACTCGCCTCCCTGGAAGGTGGGCTGATATCACCTGGCTTAAAGCCCCAACCCTCTTGTCCCATGGTTGGTCTTCATCCTTAGTCATATCATTAGCATAAATATCAAGAGGCCCATAGTGAGTCACCTTACTAACATAAACTATCATCGGTGTTCCAAGGGGCCCACTGTGAATGAAAAAGACATTCCTGTCATTTAGGAAATTCCAAGGGTTTAGAGTCTACAGGCCATCCTAAGTGTGTCTTTAAATTGAAGTTGTAAGTAAGTGAGAACAGGTGCATGCTGTTCTTTTTCAGTCTTAGTTTAGTGTAGGGCTTTCAACCAGTTTGAACTGGCTCAGTCATGGCCAACACAGTGAAAGAGGAACAGACTTGAATTTGTCAAATGTAGGTGTACCAAAATGATAATTGGAACAGGAATAGTTATGGGTAAAGCTCTGGAATGGGAGACTCAGAAGAGGCATGGTGAGTCTGTTCAGGAGCCTGTTGCGGGAGACTGGAGTATAGCCAGGACTATGGAGAGTGACACACACTGAAAGCAATGCAGTTGTCTGCCATCTTTGAGCTGGGCACTGTTGTATCCAACTCTGCTAATCAAGAGATTTGATTGCTCTGCAACATGCATGCTGCCCTTGTTTTTGAAGAGGGAGATGATGTTTCTAGCAGGGTGTTGATTCATAATTTTTCCCATTCTGGTTATCATTCTGGTACATCCTCATTTTACAAGTTCAGGTCTGTTTCAGTTTTATATTATTGGTCATAACTGAACTGGGAGGAACCATTTTTGAAGCCTTGCATTAATGCAAGAAAAGGCTAGAAACCTTTTCAGTGATTTGAAAGCTGCATGTGCATCAAGTGAAGGTGATTGTGATGAGAAATTTGTTGCCAGTAGGTTTAGTTCAATCATTTCAAAATGAGGAAAAATTTACATAACATTGAAGGGCAAGTAGTTGTCCATAAGTCAGACCTTCATAACCCAGGGACACCTTATATTTCCTAGGAGCTAGGGACAAAGTCTAGTCAAATTCTTTATTACATACCTTTGCATATGTCAAAAGGAGCTCTGGTGGTGTAGTGCCTAAGGCATTTGACTGCTAACCAGAAGGTTGGTGGTTCAAACCCATGAGCCACTCTGCAGAAGGAAGACTAGGCAATCTATTTCCATAAAGATTTACCACCTCAAACCCAATGGAGGTCTCTGAGTCAGAATCAACTTGATGGCAGTGAGTTTGGAGTTTGAGCCCTGACTGCATATGTTGAGGAAACTCTGGTGGCATAGTGGGTAAGGCATTTTGCTGCTAACCAGAAGATTGGTGGTTCAAAGCCACCAGCTGCTTTGCAGGAAATGAGATAATCTACTTCTGTAAAGATTTACAGCCTTGGAAACCCAATGGGGGCCATTATGAGTTGTCATTGACTTTATGGCAGTGGTTTGGTTTGCTTTGGTTTGGTTTTGCATATGTCAATTACAGTATTAACCCCTTTGTGTTCTAATCTGTTTATAAACAAGCTTCTCCCTGT
>NW_006921676.1:6676483-6684855 GCF_000298275.1 Orycteropus afer afer | reverse complement strand
ATCCTCACAACTGGACCAATGAGCAGCATCACAATAAATGGAGAGAAGATTGAGGTTGTCAAAGAATTCACATTGCTTGGTTCTACAATCGATGCCAACAGATCTTAGTTTGTCACCCTCAGCAGCTGGTAGCTGTGTGCATCAGGAGAAATCTCCAGCTTGCTCTATTGGACCTGGATGGTAGAGTTGAAGACCAAGGTCAAGGGTTCTCCACCTAGCCCCTAGAGCCAGCACTCTGAATTAGAATTTCTGGCTTCCTAAACTGTAAGAGAATAAACATCTGTTGAAGACATCTACTTGTGATATTTCTGTTATATATCAGCACTAGGAAACTAAAACACTAAGTGTATGCTCTTTCTAGAGCACTACCCACAGTCTGGTTGTTTTATGGAAAGCAGGTTTCAAGAAAAGTAATAAAAATCATGCCTTACTTAGGAGATGTTCCGTGTCTGCCTGATTAGTGTATGGGGGTTTATGATTTGGTGATCTTTCATTTTTATTGTGAATATTCCTCAAAATGATGCTAAACAAATAAGTATAAGGAAATGTTTTGAGTATTAAAAAAATTGACATAAAATATATGTGAGTAACATTCTTGACCAACAATGTTAATAAAATTAAAGGGATAAGTGTGTTTTGTGTAATGGGCAGTTAAAGACTAATTCCAGTTGTGTGTTTAGAAAGGAACATGAAGGAGGTGGGAGACAATGCAGTCTCGTCTCTTTAGGGAAGAGGGAGCGGAGTTAGTGGCATTCCTCCAAGGTGTTTTAGAATGGTATCGTCATGTAGTAAGATATTATTCCTGTTCTGTAGAGATCTCTTTTCTTTAAATGAATCAATGTGGTCTAAGCAGTGGTTCTCAATATTGGTGGCCCATCAGAATCTCTTTATGGCTGGGTCTCAGGCATCAGGGTTCTTACAAAGCTACCCCCATAACTCAATGCTGTAGAATCAATTTCAACCCTTTATGACAGAGTAGAACTGGCCTAGGTTGTAATCTTTACAGAAGCAGACTACCACATCTTTTTCTCCAAAGGAGCAGCTCCTGGGTTCTAACCGCCAGCCTTTTTGTTAGCAGCTGAGTGCTTAACCACTGCACACCAGGGCTTTCCTTCTGACGTAAAGCTGGCTATTTCAGGTGTATGGTGTTGTCAGGGAAAACCTTCAGAGAAGGAACTGCCCATGGCCTGACAAAAGAGAAGTTTTACCTGAAAAGGATGAAAGGCATAAATGTGAGAAACAGGAGATCATGAAGCTTGGAGTCATTTTGAAAAACAGGAACAGAGTTAAAAATTGGGTAAGAATCTTTGATCCAGGGCTTTGAACTGGTTTGACCTCCTTCTAGGAATTTGCCTTTCCACCCTAGATAAACAGCATCAGAACCTACATTTTAACAAATCCCCAAGTGATTCTTATGTATACCTGGGAATCTTATTAAAATATAGATTTTGATTCAGTATATTTGAGGTGGTGGTGGTTGTTAGGTACCATCGAGGCATCTTTGACTCATAGTGACCCTATACATAGCAGAACAAAACACAGCCTGGTCCCGCGCCAGCTCCACGATCCCTGCTGTACTTGAGCCCACAGGGCACAGCCACTGTGTCAATCCATCTCACTGAGGGCCTTCCCCTCTTTCGTCTACCCTCCACCTTACCAAGCAGGACATCCTCCAGCGAATGGTCCCTTCTGACAATATGACCAAAGTAGGTGAGACGAAGTCTGGCCATTCTCTCTTCCAAGGAGTATTCCAGCTGCACTTCCTCCAGGACAGATCTGTTAGATCTTTTAGCAGTCCATGGTACTTTCAGCATTCTTCGCCAGCACCACATCTCAAAAGCATCAATTCTTCTTTGGTCTTCTTTATTCACTGTCCAGCTCTCACATGCATACGAGGCAATTGGAAATATCATGGCTTGTGTCAGGTGCACCTTAGTCCTCAAGGAGACATCTTTGCTCCTCAGCACTTGAAAGAGGTCCCTTGCAGACAACTTGCCCAGTGCTAAACGTTGTCTGATGCCCTGATGCCCTGACTGCTGCTTCCATTGCTGTCGATTGTAGAACCAAGCAATGTGAAGTCTTTGACAACCTCAATCTTTTCTCCATTTATTGTGATGCTGCTTATAGGTCCAGTTGTGAGGATTTTTGTTTTCTTTTATATTGAGGTGTAATCCACACTGCAAACTGAATTCTTCAGTCTTCATCAGGAAGTGCTTCAAGTCATCCTCACTTTCAGCAAGCAAAGTTGTGTCATCAGCTTATCACAGGTTGTTAATGATTCTTCCTCCAATCTTGGTACCACATTCTTCTTCATATAGTCCAGCTTCTCGGATTATTTGCTCAGCGTGTAGATTGAATAAGTATGGTGGAAGAACACAACCCTGATACACTCCCTTCTACCCTGAGATAGAAATGCAAATTTTCAGCAGAGGGTTGAACCTGAATGAACCAGTTCAAAGTTCTGCTTTGACCAGATGGAGAGGTCAGCTGAAAGTACATTGGCCTTCCTAGGTGGAAACCATTTTCTCAGTGGTACTAAACATTACTGTTAGCATGTGGTGCAGTGATTAAAGCATTTGGCTACTAACTAAAAAAAAAATTGACAATTTGAACCCATCAGCCACTCTGAGGGAGAAAGATGAGGCAGTCTGCTTCCATAAAGGTTTACAGCCTTAGAAACCCTATGGGGCAGTTTTATTCTGTCTTATAAGATTGCTATGAGTTAGAATCAACTCAATGGCAGTGGGTTTGGTTTGGTTAGAGTGTAGCCAGGGACAAAAGCAACACAAAATTTTTAAAAATGGAAAGGTGATATTTTTTATGGAGCCACCAATTAAATTTATTTAACTTATATTAAATTATTTACATCTTTATTCTTAAAGAAGGGGTTATGTCAGGTATTAAACCAGCGGGTAAAATAGTCAACCATAAATATTTTAAAAGACTAAGTGTAAATAGGTGTAGTTAGTAATTAGCTAATTAAGGTGAAATGTTTGCCTAACAAATGATTTCAGATGGCGTCTGTTTTGAAATAGTTACTAGTTTTATCTTTAAATTCAAGGACTGCTTCCCAAAAAAAGTCATTTAAGTTTCATTGCTAAGTTTTCATTGAGAGAATAATACTTTAATGTTTGTTCCGCAACTCAGGATTACATTCTTTACTTAGAGGATTTAAAAATGTTTGTTAGTAATCTGAATAAGCAATCAGCAATAGTTCTGAAAGTTTACCAGGTCAGTGAATTACACTGTGACATTGAAACCAGGAGAACCTTTGATATCTTTGAAACAAGAGCCTAAATGTCAAGGAGAAAATCTAGGTTTTTCTTTTTCCTCTATATTTTTTTAAGCAATAGACGTCAATAACATGCCTTGCTTATGTAACCTTTTATTATATTTCAATATTATAACAGAAGGTTGCTTGTTAAATTGAACATTGATACAGTAGAAATTTCTAGAAGAATGAATTTAATTTTCAATGTACTGTATTCATTTCAGAATAAATGCTGCTGAATGCTATACTTAGTTGTTGTTTTTTTCTGCTTTGTTCAATGAAGCAACCGTTAAGCGTTTTTTTGCAGTGTGCTCTCATTTTTCTTTAAATTTTTTTTTCTTTTTTTAATACCACAGACTCATGTTTGACTGCTGGAGATTTATCTGGTGCAAAAAAAGTGGAAATAATAATTGTTCTTCACCACAACACTCCAATGAGGCCAAAAAGGAAGAAACTGATCATCAAATCGATGTATCTGATGTCATCAGGCTTGTTCAAGATAGACAAGAGGTCACAGCAACAGGTAAGGATCCTGGCGTTTTTAAAACCTTATTTTGATCCTGAAGGTCTAACTACTAATCAGACTAATCAGACTAGAAAGTCCTGTTCTTAGCTGTTATGGTACTTTTAGGAGATTAACTTGTTTTAGATCTCAGAGAATAATAGGTTAATGTGTGGTCTCCCAGGTAGCATTCTGGAATGGTGGCTGCTTTAATGCAGCTTTTTTCTGCCCAGGTTCTAAATCAAAACAATTGATCTCAATGAGTTTGGTCATTTGGCTTCCTGTTGGTTATTTAAATGAATAATTTAAAATAAGGTTGGCTGCAGATAGAAACAATGGGAAGTGTTTTTTTCAGATTTTGCATAAACACTTACACTTTAGGAGGAACTATTCGCAGGCTTGACTTCAGTTTTTACAAACAAAAGAGCTATTGTTTAAATTTGATATGTTGTCATATTCAGATGGTGATGAAGCCAGTTTACTGGTTACTGAATTAGAAGAGCACAGGGATGGTGAGAGCCTCTGAGTCCTAGGGACAAGAGTCAATTTAAAAAGTTTAGCCTGACCTCTTAATCCAGGTCAGTGTAGTGTTTTCTCTCCATCCCTCAGTCAAACTGAAAGTTCTCCTTGCATTTCTTAATGGAAGGAAGTTGCTGCCTCCCTCCACCCTTCCTAATTTTGTCTGCATTTAATTATTTGTTGCCATTTCTTCCAAAACTGAGTCCAAAAGTTGAGTGTTCACTACATAAAGCCAGCACGTGTGCTTGAACACTCCACATTAGTTGCTCTGGAATAGAATTGCTCCGTAGGGTTTCAGGTCTGTGATCTCTCAAAAGCAGACTGCAGGGCCTATCCTCCAAGAAGTGGATTCAAAATAGCTAATGTATAAACTAGTGGTCGAGCGTTTAACCCTTCGTACTACCCAGAAATTCCCATTAAAAGGTGTGCATTTGATGGTGGTGGGTTGATCTAACACTGCTAAATACCTCCATTAGTGTTCCAACAGGAACTGAAGCTGTCTTTCAAAGCAAAAAAGTTACAGGCACATCTGAGAAAGGATTTTGATAATTCTTTCTTTAAAAATATTTTTCTAATTTTTTGTGATAAAATATAAAACCTAAAACTCCCTGCTGTTGAGTTGATTCAACTCACAGCTACCCCTCCTTGGGTTTCCGAGGCGATATCACTATGGAAGTAGATTGCCTCATCTTCCTTCCGAGGAGTGGCTGGTGGATGAGTTTGAACCTCCAGTCTTCTGGTTAGCAGTCAAATGCCTTAGGCACTACGCCACCAGAGCTCCCTGATAAAATATATGCAATATAAATTTGTCATTTTAAAGTATACAATTCAGTGATGTTAATTACACTTACCGTGTTGTGCAACCCTCACTGCTCTCTGTTTTCAAAACTTATCCATCACCCCAAACAGAAACTCACTACCCAGTAAGCAGTAACTCTCCACACTGCTCTCACCTGAGTCCCTGGTAACCATCAGTAGATGTTTGCATCTATACATGTGCCTGTTCTACATAGATATTTCATATAAGTGGTATCATATAATTTTGAGTCTGACATTTCATTTCACTCAGTATGCTTTTAAGGTTCATCCATATGATAGCATATATCAGAGCTTCATTTCTCTTTATGGCTGAATAATATTATATTGTGTGTATTGTTGTTGTTGTTATGTGCCATGGAGTCGGACCCGACTCATAGCGACCCCTCCTTGGGTTTCTGAGGCAGTATCACTATGGAAGTAGATTGCCCAACCTTCCTTCTGAGATACTGTGTGTATAGATAATTATTTTGTGATGCTCTGAATTTGGAGATTATTTTTCCTGCTGTGATTTGAGCTGGCAGTCAAGAATATTGGCCTGGACTTTGAGGCACAGTTAAGGCAGAGGCATAATTCTAAGAATTTATATGTAAAAGGCCTTAAGCGCCACCATCCAGTTTAGATCTAAGATGCTATCAGTTTAAGAGCTGCATCTATAGTTTCTGTCCTGTCATGTGTATCTTTTGGTAAGAAACTTAATTGCACCCTTATTTGGACTCAGCATTTGTGTATTTATTTTTGCTGATAAATGTTTGAAATTGGCAACTATCAAGTGTCTTATAAATTCCTTCCAGACCTCGTAGTTCAAAGCCAATATTTAGCTTAAAGGCTCTTGCACGTGTAAAGATGGGTTGGTTGGTTGAACTTGGCTGAGTGGGTAATTGCATTTTGATGTGGTCACCCCAACCAGGGTCTATTTTTAGTTTCACATATTTAGAATTTTTTTTTTTTTTTTTGTCAGTTCCTCTCTAAGTGACTTGGGCGCTGGGAACAAGAGACTGAGGTATAAAACTCTGAACTTCGCTCCCCCATTATAGAGAGTGCTACAGCTTTTCAGTGGCCAAATAATTCCTTTTTTTCTTATCCAGGTCACACTTCTTGGTCCCTTAGTATTTATTTGAGAAATTAAAGGAGTAATGAGACAGTTACTTCATATGTAAGCAAGAAGAGGAGAGGGTGTTTGGGAAAATTCTGCACATCATTCAGTTATAGTACCACCTCTTATTACCCTACCCTACAAAAGGGAAACTTGAAAAGGTGGCATGTAATTGAGAGGTATCTCTAAAGGGATGCAATACTTATTTATTAATTTTTCAGGCTAGAAGATTATCTAGTCCTAAAGTGCTCAGCATGGCTGCAAGTTAATGACCTAGGTCTATTCAGTACACCTGGCATTGGTAAGCTTTTAAGTTCCCTGGGTGACTCTAAAGGAGCTCTGGTGGCATAGTGCCTAAGGCATTTGACAGCTAACCAGAAGGTTGACGGTTCAAACCCACCAGACATTCTGTGGAAGGAAAACTTAGCAATCTACTTCCATGAAGATTTACCGCCTCAGAAGCCCAAAGGGGGTTGCTATGAGTTGGAATCAACTCAACAGCAGTGAGTTTGGTTTTGCTTTCTGGGTGACTCTAAAGAAGTTCTGGTGGTGCAGTGGTTAAGGCATTTGGCTGCTGACCAAAAGGTTCGTGGTTTGAATCTACTAACTGCTCCTTGAGAGAAAGATGAGGCAGTCTGCTTCTGTAAAGATTTACAACTCGGAAACTATCGTTAATTTTACTGTGCCCTTTAAGATGCCTGTGAGTCAAAAATCAACCCAAGTCAGTGGGTTTGGGTGAATCTAATGTGTATCAAGTTTGAGGAATACTGATTTAGTCTAAGTTATTTTTTAAGTTTGAGAAACTTTATTACTAACTTGATTGTTCTGAGTTGTTTCTTAATTTAACTACTCCTTCCCCAGGCTGAAGAATCCACTATAGGCAACTACCATTGAGTCAACTACGACTCATAACGACACTCTAGGACAGAGTAGAGTTACCCCATAGGGTTTCCAAGGCTGTAAATCTTTATGGAAGCAGACTGCCTCATCTTTCTTCCAGAGTGTCTGGTGGATTTAAACTGCCAAACTTTTGGTTAACAGCCAAATGCTTTAACCACTATGCTACCAGAGCTACTTAGAATCCACTCTAATGGTGATTAAAAACACAAGATTCTAGAGCCAGAATGCCTGGGTTCAAATTCTTGTTTTGTCACTTAATGGCTATGGGAATTTGGGCAAGCTATTAAACCTCTCTGTGCGCCTGTTTCCCCATTGCTGAAATATGGATTACGGTGGTACCATTCAAAATGAGCTGCTGTGAGGATCTTGTATGTGTAAAGTACTAAGGAGAGTAGCTGGCACAGAGCACTCACTCAATATGGTTTTTTTTTTTTTTTTGCTTTTTTTTTTTTGGTCCACACAAACCAACATTTATTAAAGAGAAAGAGAAGAGCTCATGAGAGAGAGAGACTGAGAGGGGCTTTTGCCTGTGCTAGTCTCCATCTCTCACTGAACAAAGGATTTCCTAGGGTTTATAAAGGGCTTTAGGTGTGTGTGTGTCAAGGGGAAGGCATCATCTTTATTCATAAAATGGGTGGGGATTTCCAAGAAAAAGGTGAAGTTATGAAACTCAGGTGTGCACATAGGAAGTAGCCAAGATAGATTGTACCACAAGGCTGTTGGAACAAAGATGGAACCCATTGCAAAAGCTGCTAGGATGCTTGACATGACTTACTCTGGGATGTTGCACATGCGTGATGTCTCTGGACCTTGGTTTGAGTACTAGTGAGGGACTCCTTTCCTTGACAGCCTCTAGTACAAGGTCACTTTGTCAGTCACGTTGAATTTTATTGCATATGCAATGCACTGGTAGCATAGTGCCTAAGGCACTTGACTGCCAACCAGAAGGCTGGTGGTTCAAACTCAGCAGCCACTCTTTGGAAGGAAGGTTGGGCAATCTACTTCCATAGTGATACCACCTTGGAAACCCAAGGGGGGGTGGTCATTATGAGTCTGGGCCGACTTGACATCACATAACAACAACAACATGCCCTGCACCTGGTGAGGTACTTGAAGGACAACTCAGGAGGTTTACCAGCGTTTTACAACTGGTCAAGTTTGTGGAGCTTTTGAAATGTAACTTAATCTTGCCTAAGGGCCTGGTTTGTTAATATTGAGTCAGAAGCTGCTTGAGTCGGCCAGCCTAATTTCCTTTTTTTTTTTTTTTT
>NW_006921676.1:6666455-6672368 GCF_000298275.1 Orycteropus afer afer | reverse complement strand
GAGTCAGCCCTGACTCATAGTGACCCCTCCTTGGGTTTCCAAGGCAGTATCACTACAGAAGTAGGATTGCCCAACCTTACTTCCGAGGAGTGGCTGGTGGGTTTGAACTGCCAGCCTTCTGGTTAGCAGTCAAGTGCCTTAGGCACTATGCTACCAGAGCGCTATTAATAAGTAATCATCTCATTTACTCTTAATCTCCTAACTTGTATACCCCCTTTGATATTCCCATGAGTCCTGGAGACTTAGAAGGCAGCTTTACAGATATATCATTTTTATACAGCTTTCTTCAAACTTTGGAATCTTTCTTTAATAGCAAATAATAAGCTCTCAGCTTAAAAATTCTAAACAGAAAGACAGAGTGGCTTGCCGTTATGTGATTGTGTCCTGAGGGAGGACCTTCGTATGTGAAGGGAGGCCATTTCTCCAGCCATGTCTCCTTTTCCTCACAATTAGCTGTAGGTCATTTGCAATTCTCTATCCCAGCTTATAATGTGTGTAATATTTTAAATATCTTTTGGGTTAATGAAACCTGATTCTATCAGAACTTAATTTTTTAAAAAATCAATAGTAGTTTTAACGCCAATATATAAACTGATTTCTGCTTGCCTCAGACTGTCTTGGTTCTCTGGTTTGAATAGGATAAATGTTGGAAGGGACTAACAATCATCTAGTTCAACTTCAAAATTCTGAGTCACTAGATACGTGTCTTCAAGAAGGTCACATGGTAGCTTGGAAAGTACTGGATAAACATTGATAAGCTTATTTTCCAACTTATTTGGTGTAGTTAATAACCCTTCTGTTTGTTTTTGTTTTCTTCAGCCTTCATTTCAGCATACTACCATAACAATATATTTTACCGAATTGTTTCAGCTACCTTTGTAGTTAACCGTTTCAGAATCAGATATAGGTATGCGTCTAATCTCATTGAATACACACATAGGGCACTCCATGGAAGGTTTCCTGTCTATGACCTTGTCTGGGGCTCTGTTTATTTCAGGGCCTGTGAAAAACCCAAACCCCCTGCCATTGAGGCTATTCTAATTCATAGCACCCTATAGGATAAAATAGAACTGCCCCATAGGATCTCCAAGGCTGTAAATCATTACAGGCCAGACTGTCACATCTTTCTTGCACAGAGCAGCTGGTGGATTTTAACTACTGACCTTTTGGTTAGTGGCCAAATGCTTGAACCCTTGTACCACTGGGGCTCCT
Organism: Orycteropus afer afer; assembly: GCF_000298275.1. Classification (NCBI taxonomy): domain Eukaryota; kingdom Metazoa; phylum Chordata; class Mammalia; order Tubulidentata; family Orycteropodidae; genus Orycteropus; species Orycteropus afer. The sequence goes on along the minus strand of NW_006921676.1, from coordinate 6,671,156 downwards.
TTCCTTTTGTGAAAAAGGAGCCCTGGTGGTGCAATGGGGAAGCACTTGACTGCTAACCAAAAGGTTGGCAGTACAAACCTACCCAGTGGCTCTGCAGGAAAAAGACCTGGCAATCTGCTCCCATAAAGATTACAGGCAAGAAAACCATATGGGACAGTTCTACTCTGTCACATGGGGTCACTATGAGTCAAAATTGACTAAACAGCATCTAATAACAACAAGCCTTTTGTTGACTCAGGGCTACAAAGCGATTTGAACAAGTTCAGTCATGCCCAGTGCAGCAAAACTGGAACAGTCCCAAATTTATAAAATGTGGGTGTATCGGAACGATAACCAGACAGGAAATATTACATGTCAAAGCCCTGGAATGGGATAGTTGGGAGAGGCGTAGCGAGCCCTTTCAGGAGCCTGATGTGGAAGATTGGACTATTGCCAGGATTGTGGAACACAACACACATTAAGGCTGGCACTGTTTTCTGACTCTGCAGAGATTCAGAGATTCAGTTGAAGAGATTCAACTGAAGAGATTCAGTTGCCATGCAATGTGCAGGCTGCTCTTGTTTTCTAAGAAGGAGATTAAGTTTCTAGCAGGGAGTCAACCCATGCCTTTTCCTGTTCCGGTTATCATTCTGGTACACCCACATTTTATAAATTTGGATCCTTTCCAATTTCATTTCATTGGTCATGACTGAACTGGGAAGAACTTGTTCGAAGCCTTGTGTTGACTTGGTGGCAGGTTCATCTTCACACAGCTCTGACTGGATTTGAAGGTGAAATGGAGCAAGTTGTTGCTGAAATCAGTACACTGTGGTTTCAAGAACACATTTCTTTGCCAGAGGTATGTCCTGGTTCAGTCCTCTGTCAGCTCTTGTCTGGACTTTTGGAAAACAATCTTCTAGCTGCATCATCCCCTAACCTTAGCTCTCCTCTACTTTCAGTGTATCTTTACCATGATCATAACTGTCTTTCTACAATGAATCTTATTGGATGCCTCTTCTGCTTAAAACCTTTCAGTAGGTTCATGTTGCTTACAAGATAAATCCCCAAAGGCTCTGAATATCTCACTATTTACCAGGGTTTCCCCACATCCTGTTCTGCCTTAAAGCCCTGGTACATCTGGTCTCCCTGGAGTTTTTGAGGTTTGCCAAACACATCCGGGTATTCCTTTGCCTCCATGCTCTATTCAAGCTCTTCCACATTTCTGAAGTGCCTTATCCCTCACCCCACCACTGCCCTCTATCATCCTGACAACTTACTATGACACGCAGTTGCTAAAACTCTATCAATAGCTCCCTTTGCCTTTCATTACTTGGCCCTGATCACTTCTCCAGCCTTGTCTTACCATTTACCTCTTACTGTCTATGGGATCTCTGGTGACATAGTGCCTAAGGCATTTGACTATTAACCAGAAGGTTGGACGTTCAAACCCACCAGCCACTCAGAAAGAGTTGAATCGACTCAACTTGATGACAGTGAGTTTGTTTTTTTGGTTTTGGTCCATCCCCCAGCCATTCTGAGCCCGAGTGCCCTAAATGTTCTCTCAGTGTTCCTACCTCTGTGCTTTCAAGTATAGCTGCCTTTGCTGGAATTCCTTCTTTTGAGCACTGACGTTCTCTTCTCAGTGAATGCCTCTGACCCAGCTGGTAAGGGAGGGCACTCTCCTTGTACACACCTTTGTCCTGGCAGACACCCATGCATACATACAAACCAATCCTTCATGCTACCAGAGGGTACTTGGTGAACATTTAAGTCCCAGACTGGGGGTTCAGCCACCATTACTGTGCATTCACTCCACTGGCTGGCAAAAGCTGTGATGTGGCAGGCACTTTAGGGAGGCCTGGGTCTTAGAGCACTGGTGGCATAGTGCCTAAGGCATTTGACTGCTAACCAGAAGGCTGGTGGTTCAAACCCACCCACCACTCCTCGGAAGGAAGATTGAGCAGTCTACTTCTGTAGTGATACCACCTCAAAAACCCAAGGAGGGATCGCTATGAGTCAGATCTGACTTGACAGCAGTAAGTTTGGTTTGGTTTGGGTCTTTCTTCCAAAATGCTCCTCATTTCTGGGTCAGGATTTAAGGGGTGCTGTTGGTGGTGGTTGTAAGGCACTCTGGCAGCTAGTGCATAAGGCATTTGGCTGCTAACAAAAATGTCAGTAGTTCAAACTCACTAGCTGCTTTGTGGGAGGAAGAAGAGGCAATCTACTTCGGGAAAGATTTATACCCTTAGAAACCCACTAGGGGTCACTGTGAGTCAGATTTGACTTGATGGAAGGGGGTTTGGTTTTTCTTTTGGTGGTGGCGGTGGTAGAGTTGACTCCGTATGTGTCAGGGTAGAACTGTGTTCCATAGGATTTTCAATGGCCGATTTTTTTTTTTTTTGAACTGCCAACCTTTTGGTTAGCTGCAGAGCATGTTACTTGTTGCACTGCCCAGGGTCTCCTGGGTAGAAGAGTAAACAACTGTACTAAAATGGGATGGGAGCTCTTTCAGCTATGAAACTGTGAACAATAAGGGTAGAGGGGAGGGATCCAAGTCTCCCTGAGGCAGGAGCATTGGGGAAGGCATCCACTGTCATGGGCCTGAGGGATATGTTGGATGAGACACTTTCTTGAGCACTGATTATCCAAGCCATCAATGCTGCCCTTTAGGAATATATATGTGATAATTAAGGTTATGTGTCAACTTGGCTGGGCCTGGTTTTGAGTGGCTAGGCAGCGGGTTGTGGTTTTTCCCTGTGATGAGACTGTTAATCAACTCCATGGTGGAATCTGCTGTGAGCAACTGAGTAGCCGCCTTAGGGATGTAGTCTGCTTCCTATATTTAAGGAGAAGTGTTAAGAAAGGTCTCTGAACTTTTTGGTATGCTTTGATCCTGCATGTAGCCAAGTCTTCATTCAGAAGCCTGTCATGTTTCCTGCCAATCTTGGGACTATCTCTGGACTTGGACTAGTGGTCTGCCATGTTGTTTGGTAATCTTGGGACTGTACCATTTTATTTCTCAGCCTTGGGTTTGTCAGCCTCAGCAGCCAACAGCTGCCTCAGTGAAGAGATGCCTCCAGGTCCAGTGGGCTGGGAGCAAGAAGCAGAGCTGAAGCCCAAGGTTGAAGGGCATTCACCCAGGCTCTAGCGCTGACACTTTGAACTCAGACTTATAGCCTCAAAAACTGTAAGAAAACAAATCCCTGTTTGTTAAAGCCACCTACTTGTGGTATTTTCTGTTAGAGCGGCACTAGATGACCTAAACAACATATGTAGCCCCTTGCCCTGGAAGAGTTTATGGAAACAATGCACGTACACAATACAATTTGGTGAGGTGAGTTTTCAAGTTGGGTTTTTTTTTTTTGCTTTTGGAATGCCTTTCCATCTTAACCAGTTGCATTGCTTTTACACTTTTACGTCTAAGTGCCTGTGCTAGACTCCATGTGGGATCCTGACTGCCTTTATCCCCCTTAGAGTGTTTAAGTAATGGGTGATTTCCAATCTAGTTCTCATTTCCCCATAACTGCCTGAACTCATTATAAGACAGGGTGGGAGGATCCAACATATTTTAAAAACTACTAAGTCACAGGTGGGTACATGGGATTCAGGTTCTGCTTGCTTTTATGTTTCTCCAACATCAGTTCAATATGCTCACAAAATGAATTATAGTCTAGCTGAGGAGTCATTGTGGGCCCTGGGAACATTTTGTTCAGTATTTTTGAATACTCTTTCATCTTAAAACTTGTCTTTGGGATTCAGAAGGTGCACATAAAATGATTAGCAGTGTTCTTGTGACAAAGGAGGTGAGAAGGGGACCAGAGCTGAGTGACTGTCCATGTCAAGCAGCATAGGTGAGCACTCCTATTTTTAGAATGTCATCGTTTTGCATATGTTTTTCTAAAGTTATATTCTGATTGGTTAATCAATTCTTTAATAATAACTCCCCCCCCCTAAACTTTTGAGTCATTTACACTGTACAGGTGGTGGGCAAAGCTTTATGGGTAAAATGTTAAATACAACCTCTCATTTGAGCTTAAAGTAAAAGGACAGCAACACATAAAAAAATCTGCAATATTAGATTGACTCATGAAGCTGCCATTTTATAGGTCAGAAACCTTCAAATACTGGTAATTTTGTCTAGCTGAACTAAGTACTTTATTGCTCTTATAAGACTGTAAAGGATCCCACAGGACCTCTGGAGAAGTAGACATTTCCACTAGGGGAGCTGGATGAGGGTCAGAAAAAACCTTAGGGAAGCAGAGGGACTTGGCCCCAGCATTGAAAAATGATGTGGCGATGCCATTGACGTTTGAGGAAATACTCACATAGGGGTTTTTTCAAGCAACAATTAACTTGAGTTGAAAGTTGAAAATGACCACAGGAAACATACTTGAAGGGAAATTGCCTTTTTTATGGTCTCAGGTGTTTCAAGCATGGATTGTAATTAAAACTTAATGGGAAATGATTACATTGTTGTGATTGCAGGCTAATGGCTGTGAGAGATGAAGATTGTATTTAACCAGGCTCTTCTCTGTTTGGTGTCAGGAGCACCAGAGATTATGCTAGTGATTGGCTAGTTTTGCTTGGTAACTCTGGAAGATGTTCTTTAATAATTGGATAGACGTTGGACCTGTAGATTCCTGGTACTTTGTGTTTTAAAGCTCATGTAATTGTCTCAGGAGAGTCATTGCTTTTTCCTTGTGTGCCATTAAATATTGGGAA
>NW_006921676.1:6665344-6666355 GCF_000298275.1 Orycteropus afer afer | reverse complement strand
TGCGGTGTTTTGCAGACTCTACATTATTCTTTAGTGCTGCATAGCATTCCATTATGTGTATGTACCATAGTTTGGTCATCCACTCTTCTGCCGATGGGCACTTAGGTTGTTTCCATCTTTTTGTTATTGTAAATAGTGCTGTGATGAACATGGGTGTGTGTATATATCTGCTCCTGTCCTGGCTCTCACTTCTCTAGGATATATACCTAATAATGGGATTTCTGGGTCAAATGGTATCTCCAATTCCAGCTTTCCAAGGAATCACCATATTGGTTTCCACAGTGGTTATTATCACTTCACAATCCCACCAGTGGTGTATGAGAGTCCCAATCTCTCCACCTCCCTGCCAGTATTTGTTATTTTCTGTCTTGTTGAACCTTGCCATCAGTGCTGGGATGAGACGGTATGTCATTGTTGTTTTGATTTGCATCTCTCTGATGGCCGATGATTATGAGCATCTCTTCATGTATTTGCTGGCCACCTGAATATCTTCCTTGGTGAAGTGTCTATTCATGTTTCTGCCCATTTTTCAACCGGATTGTTAATTCCTTTGGTGTTGAGGCATTGGAGTTTTCTATAAATCTTAGAGATAACTCCCTTGCCAGATATGCAATTATTGGCAAATATGAATTTGTTGCTGTCATTTTTGTTATGTGCTTTTTTGGGGTGTCGATTTCTTTGTTCCATATAATTTTCTGTGCTGAGCTTGTTTTGTTTATGAATCGTGTTATCACTTCATTCACTGCTATTGTTTTAGGATTTGCTAAATATTTGTGTTGGTTCTCTTTTTTATTTTGATGTGAAGGTTTATAATTTCTCTTTGAAGTTACCCTGTGATTTATAGTTTTCTTCCCAAGTGTAGAACAGTCTGTTCTATCTTGTAGTTGTCTTGACTTCCCCACCATCTAGAAGTTCTGTAATGACACAGATTTTTTTCCCCTCTTTTTGGTTTGTAGTTGTCCTCATTTGTTGGTTGGTGTCTCTGGTTCCCTGTTTACAATCTTGTAGGCT
>NW_006921676.1:6651898-6659318 GCF_000298275.1 Orycteropus afer afer | reverse complement strand
ATTGGGAAAAAAAAAAAAAAAAAAAAAAAGGCACGGGAAGAGGTGCTTCCACCAGCATGCTGCATGACAGAAATGCATAACATTGAGAGAATTGGCCACTGGGCATCTTTTCAACCGTTTCTTTAGTTTTACAAGTCTCAAATGGGACATTTTCAAAGGATGAGACTATTGTTTGAACAGAAGGAAAAGGAGCCTACGGTGTTGTTATAAATGAGTAACATCTTATTTTTAACCTTTCCTGATGCCTCAATATCTTTTTTTCTTGGACGTTTTATATTATTCAGAGAGCCAGCAAGAGCTCCATGTTATTATTTTTTTCAGAAAATGTGCTCACTGCACATGAATTTACAAACATTTGGAGGTAATCTGGTATATTACTAATTAATATTGGAAGCACGGTTGGTATTCTTCTGTTCAGCTGCCAAGTGGGTGAGAGAGAGTTCTTAAAAGGAGAGGGTCATTCTGGTAGGGTGAGCACAGGGGCTGTGACTTACTTTAGGTAAAACCTCCAGGTCTCACAAGAGGAGAGACCCTGAGTGCTGCAAACAGTAACCAAGAGGGTGGTAGTTGGAATTCACCCAAATGTGTCTTGGAAGAAAGTCCTGGCAATCTGCATATGAAGGGTCACAGCCATTAGAAACCTGATGGAGCACGGTTCACCCTGATGGTTCACCTTGGCAATACATGGGATCTCCATGAGTCTGAATCAACTCCACAGAAAATGTTTTTTTTTTGTTGTTGTTGTTTTTTTTTCCTTTTAAAATGAGAGAAGAGGCTTGGACTGGATCAAAATCCCAGCAGCTTCCTCTGCAAGACTTTTGAAGATATCACAGGAACTCTTCTGGTCTCCTGGGCCTCCTGTGATGTGAGATCTCCTAGACTGGTTACTCTAAGTACAATTGACTTAGGTGTTTTTCATCATTTAATTATAATGAAAGTGACATTGTAGCTAAAACTAGGAATGATTTTGAGCTGCTGGAGAAACATTTCTCCTGTGAACTGAAAATGCCTGGGAAGCGAAAACCCATGGCTAGGTGATCGCATGAGCCCTTCACTTGAATCTCTCTGGCAGCCCCCCTCACCCCCTGTGAAGGGCATGCTTAAGAGCATGAGTGTTTTATCAGAAAGTTAGTAGTTTTTCTGTTTAACTGTGTGCTTTAGAATAAGTGTGGTATTATTAGAGTGATATTTAAAATTAGTTGAACTTTTCTCTGAAGAAAAGGTTCTTAATATTAAATAACCAATGGAAAACATGATTTCATTTCATCACAGAAATATCAAACACAAATATTATTTACATGTTTATTTGTGGTTCTTGCAGCTGTGTTAAGTGAGCTCACCTGTGTAGTTGGTTTTTGCTTTGGTTGAACTATTCCCACTGCATAGAAATTCTCTTCCTCCCTCTTGACAAAATTACTTTGATTCTCCTGCAATCCAGGTTTCTGGGTTCATGGAATTGGGGAGACTCACCCTGGCCATCCTCTCTTAGGTGTCTTTTGAGCCTTGACAGAACTGGTTCTCTGGAGTCACCATCAGGGCCAACACAGCCTAGTAAGCATCTTAGAGGAGACTGGCCTTGGGGATTAGGCTCTTTTAGAGAATTATCTAGGTGCAGGAACCTAAGATCTGACTGGAAAATGTATGGCATGTCCTTAGTGACTCTGTTTCTCTAACCACCTGGAACCCAGAAGATCTTCTGCTACTATCACCTGATAAATTAACTTATCAATGATCTGTGTAACCCACTTTCACAGTGCTTTCTTAGGAGTACCTGCCTTTCATGATACTTTCACTTTAGACACCACCAGATTTGAATCATATCTAGTCACAATAAATATATTCTGTTACACCACTTTTTGGCATTTCTCTGCACAGTTAGGTTTTTGACTTTCTTGTCTTGCCCCACTGCTTTGTTAATCCTGCCCATCTGTCACAGTGTCTTAGGCTGGATTCTCTAGAGAAGCAAAACCAGTGAAGCATATATATGTGTGTGTGTGTTTATATATGTAGATTTATCTCAAGGAAATGGTTCACATGCTTGGAGAGGCTGGCAAGTCCCAAGTCTGAGGGTCAGATGTCAGGCCAGAGGCTTCTTCTGACTCATGTAGCTGCAGGGGCTGATGAATGCAAGATTGTCAGTCAATAAGGCAGGATACTGGCTGAAATCCCAAGAACTGGAGATCAGATGATGACCACATGATTGCAGGTTCCAGAGCAAGCAAAAAAGCTAGAGAGCTTTGCCAGAAAGTACATTATTTATTGGATACAGGCCATATTTTTCAACTGATTGGCTGCTCATAGCAGATCTCATCATGGAAGTGATCACATTATATCAATCTCATCATGGGGGATGACTACATCATTATATAACTGTCAAACCACTGAGAATCACTGCCCAGACAATGAGACACACAATTTTAACCACCACACATGTGGATAGACAAAAATGTTACCTTTTTCATGAAGCAGCTTTTTGTAACCTCAAATGTTTACAAGCTCTCTTTGTGGTTTTTGAATCCCTTTACTTAAAATTCTGACCTAGCTCTTACTAGTTTTCGTCTTTTGTAAACTGTGCTAGAGGACACTAAACACTTTGAGAACAGGGAAGTATCTTTCACCTTTGTGTCGTGAGAGCAGGGCTCCACTGCTGCTGTGCTCAGCCTGTGCCTAAATCAGGTGTTTTGGTTACCTAGTGTCACTCTGACAGGAATATACCACAAATGGGGTGGCTTTAACAGGAATTTATTCTTAAAATTTGGAGGTTTTAAGGCCAAGTTCAAAGTGCCAGGCTCTAGGGGTTGTGTGAAAGCCCCTCGATCTTGGGCTTCAGCTCTGCCTCTTGCTCCCAGCCCACTGAAGCTAGAGGCATCTCTTCACTCAGGCAGCTACTGGCTGCTGAGGCTAACAAGCCCAAGGTCGACAAATAAAATGGCACAGTCCTGATGTTACCAAACCACACAGCATGCCATTAATTCAAATCCATTGTAAGTCCCAAGGTCGGCAGAGTGTGGCAGGCTGCTGAACAATGACATGGCTACATGCGACTCGGCTACAAGCATGCCATAAGCTCTAGAGACCGTTCCCAAAGATGATGCTTATGTATGGGAAGCAGACCACATCCCTAAAGCAACTGCTCAGCTGCTCAAGTAGATTCCACCATGGAGTTGATCACCAGTCTCATCATGTAGAACACTACATCCAGCTGCCCAGCCCCTCAACCAGGCCCAGCCAAGTTGACACACAAACTTAACTACCCCATCAGGGAAAGTGTTCATCCTTTGGCCTTCTGTGGAGGGCTTAGGGCAGCCCTGATTGTTACCCTAGTGTTCTGTGCCAAATGTTTTCATTTTTGTGTGTATATCGTGAAAATTTGGTATTTTCTGCACTGGCACATAGGGTGGTCAGTGGTACTTTTGCCTAATTGAATAGCAAATAGTGCTCAGATGAAATAATTAAATTATTTGGAAATAATTCTGTTAGTAAAGGGAATGCATTCTACTAGAGGAACTGATGGAAAAAAATAGGAAGAAATTTCACTACCTGAACATTAAACTGTGTGCCAGAAACACCATGAAGATTGACAAGCAAAGGACAAACTAGAAAGAAATTGAACCAGATAAAAGATAGATCCTTATATCTGTGGCTCTTTACAAGGCAGAATGAAAAAGATGAATGCCTTCGTAGAAAGTTAAGTATGAAGCTCGTAGAGATAATACAGCTACACTTATGATAAGGTTAAGGAAGTGTTTATCAGTATTGTAAAGAAATGTAAATGTAAGAAAGATCTTTGCCCCCATTTTTATGAGTAAGAATTTAAAATTCACATTGTTAGGAATGCAAATCCTTAAAGCTGCTAGAGAGAACAGTTTGGTGACATGAATAAAAATTTTTAGATGTTTATAGTTTTCAGTCAGCAATCTCCATTTCAAGGAATTAAACTAAAGGGAAAAAAAAGTTGCAAAGATTTTTAACAAAGATGTCCATCACAGCTGTTACTTATAATGAAAATTTGAGAAAAAGCAAAATTATGGTAATAGGTATTTGGTCAGATTATTTCATTAAGGTGATAATTCTCATATGTGACATTTTATGATATACCAAAACCAAACTCACCGCCGCTGAGTCAGATCCAACTCATAGTGACCCCTCCTTGGGTTTCCGAGGTGGTATCTCTTCAGAAGTAGATTGCCCAACCTTCTTTCCGAGGAGTGAGTTTGGACTGCCAGCCTTCTGGTTGGCAGTCAAATGCCTTAGGCACTGTGCCCCCAGAGGGTCATCAGTTGAAACACCAGTTGAAACACACCATACTTCTGTGGAAGAAAGATGGGGCTTCTATGAAGATTTATATAGCCTTGGAAACCCTGTGGGGGTAACTAAGAGTCAGAACTGATTTGAGGCCAGTGAGTTTGGTTTGGTTTATGTCACTTAGTATATCATACCATTTTATATGAGGCATTTTATGATATAGTAAGTGATATAAACCAAACCAAACTCACTGCCCTCAAATCAGTTCTGACTCTTAGTGACCCCCATAGGGTTTCCAAGGCTGTAAATCTTCATAGAAGCAGGGTAACCATCTTTCTTCACAGAAGTGCAATGTGTTTCAACTGGTGTTGATCTGGTGTGTTTGAACTGCCGACCTTCTGGTTAGCAGCCAAATACCACTATACCACCAGAGCTCCTTAATAAGTGACATAACCAATTAAGAATACATTATACAATGATCTCTTTCTCTCTCACTGCTATCGAGTCAATTCCAACTCATAGTGACCCCCATCAGGTTTCTGAGGTGGTAAATTTTTACGGAAGTAGATTGCCCAGTCTTCCTTCTGTGGAGTGGTTGGTGGGTTTGAACCACCAAACTTTATACAATAATAGCAGTTTTATAAACACAAATAACACAAAGTAGTATTTAGTTGGGATGAAAGACTTAAGATTTGCACCTAAATGTAAGGTTTTTTTTAAAAAAACCATCCATTTGTAATTTGATTTCCTCTTGTTTTTCTGTATTAGGAAAACTTCTCATCCCTGGCAGCATACGTGTTTCCTAAAAAAGGAAATTAGGTGGAAAAACTAATAAGCATCTAGGAAGCTCAATTTACTTATTTTGCTGTTGACTCCTTATTCATGGGAGAACATTCCTTATCAAGCTGGTTTCTTATAACAGGTGTTATTTTCACAGGAAATTTCATAATCCTTGTTATCTTGTTGGAACTGTGCTCATGGATATTTGCACAGCGTTAGGTTATCTAACAATTTTCAAGGGAAAAGAATATTTCTTGGGAGGATGTATCTGAAATTTTTCTGGTTGCACCTTGGAAAACAGGTATATAAAGTCTGTAGCAAAAATATAGAATGAGGCAGGCCTGATACTTTGACCTAGAATCATAAGGAATGTTCTTACTTGTATGTCCTGAAGTGCTCTGCATCTTCCTCTGTATCAGTAAGTGCAACAAATCTTGAGTGGGTGGATTTATGACCTCAAATCTGGTTTTTATTAAATTATCCAGGAGGTAGTATAAAAGAAGTAAAGGCCTTTGTTAGGCTGAAACTTTGCTTTTCCACACTAAAACCAATTGCTGTGACTCATGGTAATCCCACATGTGTCAGAGTAGAATTGTACCCCATGGAGTTTCCAATGACTTATTTTTCAGAAGTAGATTGCCAGGCCTTTCTTCCAAGGTGCTTTTGGGTAGAATTGAACCTCCAACCTTTCCAATAGCAGCCAAGCACATTAACCATTTGCACCCCATAGGGTTAACCTTCTCCTTCTCCATACCAAGGGTAGTTATTCATTAACAGAGTGATGGTGAGAAAGAACTTCCCAAAATGTCAAGGCTGAGCAATAGATATTGGTTCAGTTGTCCCTGTATGTGCGTATATGGTCGTCCAGTCTTCCCTTGACCCTTACCCCTAAACAGGCTCCAGACCACCTCACAGCCAAGTGACTGTTTGCTGCTCCCTTCCAGCAAAATCCTCGCAAGGCAGCAGACCTTGATTGCTCTCTCTCTCCTGCAATGTGCCGTCTACCTCCCTTCCAGGGTGACTTAACTCCAGCCTTCCTCCATGGCCCTCTGCACTTGCACTTGTTTAGGGCAGTTCCCAGCTACACAGGGCCGTGATCGTTTGCTTGAATCATGCATGCCATTCTCTGTCGAGAATATTCTTTTCAGCATTTCCCCTTCTGAAATTTTACCTAATCTTCAAAGGGCTTGAGTCAGCTATCTCCTCTCAAAAAGACTTCTCTGATAATCTTAGCTTCAGATTTGCTCTTGTTTCTTGTAATTGTGGTAGTGTTGTAGTCACCAATTTGGCACTTTTTATATACTATCTATTTTTGTTACTTCTAGTGCCACTCTAACAAATACCACAGATGGATGGTTTGAACAAACAGGAGTTTATTCTCTTATGGTTTTGGAGGCTATAAGTCCAAGTTCAAAGTGCCAGGCTCTAGGCTAGGTAGAGAAACCCTTTGACCTTGGGCTTCAGTTCTGCCTCCTGCTCCCAGCCCACTGAAGCTGGAGGCTTGGTAGACAAGTAAAAAGGCACAGTACCAATATTACCAAACCATATGGCTGGCCATTGATTCAAGTTCATTAAGAGTCCCAAAATTGGTGGACAACATGGCAGGCTACTGAAAAACGACTTCACTACATGCAGGGTTCAAGCATGCCAAAAGCTGCAGACCATTCTCACAAGCTTCTTCTATGTGGGAAGAAGACCACATCCCTAAAGCAGCTACTCAGTTTCTCATAGTTGATTCCACCTTGGAGTTGATTATCAGTCTCATTGTGGGGAATACTACATCCAGCTGTCCAGCCAGTCAAAACCAGGCCCAGCCAAGTTGACACTACTACTACTTAACTACTTAGTTAAGTAGTAAGTAGTTAAGTAGTTAACTACTACTATCTTTCATTCCCTTACTAGCAGGATAGATTTTTGGGAACAGGGCCTGTGACTTCAGTGTCTCCTCATCCAGTGCCTTAGTCATAGATGATGCAGAATAACTTTTTCTTCCTTCTTCCTTTCTTCCAAATTGTTTCCTTATGAAGTTTTTCCTAAGCATGATTTAATTATGTGATCAGTAATTAGGCTTCCTGATACCTCAAGGAAATGAAGGTTGTATTTAGCATCAAAGAAAACAAAACAAAGTTTCCAATACAAATTAAATAGTCAATACTCTAAAAACTGGGAAAGACAAACTTCTGTAGTATTTTATAAAAATTGGAAAAATGTCTTCATCAGATTCTACTAAGAGCTATAGTCATGTGGTGTGACTCTTCACAAGTGGGGCCTGTGGAAGTAGTTATGACACACATGTTGGTGATCCATTTCCTTGTAATAAGGAAAAATTAGATTTAAAAATGTGTCTACATGGGAGAAGGAAGGGCTGCTTATGCACAGGGAGACAGCTCAGGGC
>NW_006921676.1:6649880-6651522 GCF_000298275.1 Orycteropus afer afer | reverse complement strand
GAAGGAAGGTTGGGCAATCCTACTTCCGTAGTGATACTGCCTTGGAAACCCAAGGAGGGCTCGCTGTGAGTCAGGGCTGACTCGAGGGCAAACAACAACAACAACAACATTGAGATTCCTTATCCATCTTCCCAATCAGAGTGCTTAAGTGAGCCCTGGTTTATTCATTCAACAAACACTTGGGTACTGGGTGCTAAATTCCAAGTTTAACTGAGAAGCCATATGAAACCTGGGCAAGCTGGAACTTGATGAGACTGCCTTGTTTTTCCAGACCTCCAAGTTTTCAGCCTTCGACAAGGCAGAGCTTTTCTGTCTCTGTTAGTGGGAAAATATTTGAGTTTTCCTTCTCTGATAAGTTTCTCCCTTACACAGGGTCTACTTTTTGTAGGTTTTACTGTACCAGGTACCAAAGTGTGTTGTAAGACGAGAACCCTGTGGATGTTTCATAGTAGGTGTCTAAGAGACAGATCAATAACTCATCCACATGAATGGTGTACAAGAGTCAAGAGGGAAGAGATAGGGAAGGCTTGAAACGTTATCGTTGAAGGATGTCTTCAAAGAGAGCTGCTGAGCTACAAGTGATTCCCTCAGAAACAGAGCCTGAGACAGGAATTCAAGTGCAACCAATTTTATTTGGGAGAGGAACCCAGGAAATACTGATGAGAAAGCTGGGGAAGAAAAGGAAGCCAAATGGCCTATTATCAAGCAAGTCATCACTGAGGGCAAGTGAAACTCAATCCTGCTGGGGAGGCCTAGAAGGCAGTGTAGACTGTGCCTCAGTTATCCCCTTGAGGAGTATATAAATACTGATATCTCTCAGGTTTGGCTGAGGGCTGCTTTCTGGGGTAAGTTATTTCCAGAGCATAAGAGGACAGAGCAGGTGCCAATAGTTAGAGCAGGCACTTAGGGTCAGAGGGAGCCCTGGGGCAAAAGCAATGCAGATATTTTCCTTCAGGTGTGGACTAAAATGGTGAGTGCTGAGGGGGATGGGTGATTGCTACTCTTCCCAACCAAGTGGAAAGGCTTGTGAAAGTGCCTATTCTTCACTTAAACCTGGGGAGTTAAGCATCAAAGGGGGCCCTGCTGAAACTTTGACCTTTGACCCCTGCAGTTAGAGACATACTATGGCCTGGCATCTAACTCTGGCTGAGGACAAGGAAGGTGGACTGGTATGGGCTTGAATAGCAGAGCAAAGGAGAAGTGAGCTTGTTTGGGGTCAGCCTGTGTCTCCACCTTCCAAAAGCTTAAGTGAGAACACTTCTCTGAGTGTCCTGGTGAGAAGGGTATGACCACACCTTCCTTACTAAGTTTGTACTTTATTCTCTTCATGAGGATGGCACTGGCTAATGGAGAGGTTTTGAGAATATTTAGAATGATTAGGTTTTGTTTTAGATTTTCAGTATTTGAACATTTCTTGGTAGTATTCCAAGTCTCTAAAATCTTGGGGTTTTAGTAGAGTTATTGATTCTTCTCTTACCCCCTTTACTCAGTCAGTCACTTAGAGTTTGTTGACTAAACTATCTGAACATCTTAGAAATTTATTTCTGCTTCACCACCTGTATTAGTGTGATAATTAGTATTAGTGTAATAATTAGTATTAGTGCCATAGTGTCAGGCTTGGATAACTGTTGTTGTTGTTGTT
>NW_006921676.1:6640169-6646489 GCF_000298275.1 Orycteropus afer afer | reverse complement strand
TGTGCTACGCCCATGCTTACCTTGCTCCCGGAGACCCGGTCCCTCTCGGGAGGGTAACAAGGGAAAGTGTTCAGTGCAGATCAGTAAGCACCAGCTTGCCCGTGCTTACCTTGCTCCCCTGTTAATTAGACAGGTAGGTGTTGTGCTGCACCTGCGATCTTTTAACTTGTTCTCCTGATCCTCTGCCCACTCTAAATTTTCTTGAAGAAGTCCCGTTGATCTGTATCCTGCTGCTTGGTCGTCCCCAGCATTCACTCCCTTTCCTGCTTCTTGGGTGCGACCTGGCATAAGAAGCTGGAAAATCCAAAGTTCTTGGATCAAACGTCAAGCTGGAGGCTTTTCCAGACTCTTGCAGCTTCAGGGGCTGAGGAGCTCAAGATTGGCAGGCAGTGTACTTTCTGTTGACTCCAACAAATGACGAATCCAAGATAGCCAGACCGAATGGTGGGTTGTTCGCTCACGGACAGTAGTAGGAAGCACAACAGAATCCCGATCCACAGAGGATAACTGTAATTACCTCAAATTTACTCATTACCTTAAATCTCTTCCTTGGTAGATAGCTTTATAAAAACCCAAATCGGATTGGTCTCTCCTCTGCTTAAAAATCTGCCATAGCTCTCCATTTTGGGAACGATAAGAACCTGGCAACTCAGGTGTGGGAAAAAGTGGTGTTAAGCCAAGGCCTAGGGTTGCCAATGAAAGCATCACTTACTCAGACACTGGTTGGAACAGTACTTTATTCACATAGAGAAGAGATAGTAAGGTGAGCTTCAATAGTGGATATTGGTCCCTCATGGCCAGCAGGTCACTCTTAGCAGCTGATGCATGGCTGGTAGTCTGCACCCACACCTCCCTAGCTGCAGATGAGAGACCCTGTATCCTCCCCTCCAGGAACAGATGTAGAAATGGGGTTGGCCAGCTACCACATGATGTACATGTGTAAGTAGAGCAGAGAGGGAGTTTTCTGTGTGCCCAGAATAGGGAGGAAGTTTCCCTAATAAATAAGAGAAAGTGAAAGAGAGAAAGAGAAGTTCAGTCCCCAGTCTCTTTTATCAGGGAATGTTCTGGGCCCCAAGCTTCTAAAGAGGAGGCCCAGGTGAGGATCAAAAGGCTGTGCAATAGACTGCCTTTCCATTTTCCCAGCAGAAAAATGAGCTACTTCTCACTGGGGCTGTGGCCAACACACAGAGTAACTTGACACTTTTTTCCCTGATTCCTTGTCTGCCTGGACAAGTGAGTGGACACCTACCATGGGTCCAAAGCAAGGCCTTCCTGGGCCTATGTGTACTCATTCTCACATTCTATTACCGGCCCACTCTGTGGGAAAGTCTAACCCTTCAGGAGGCAGATACTGTGAGGTAGTGGTGGTGATGGTATGGGTGGTAGTTTGGCTGAGAGTCCTGGTGTCCATCTTTTGATCTGTGATCCCCTGTGTGCCTTTGTGCCTCTGTTTCCCATGTGTTCTTCAGATTGTAGGCCAATCTATTCTTTGTTGAAATTTCTGAATTTGGATCAACCAGGGAGCCAATTTCTCAACCCCAAAACACTTCCTGGTAGTAGTTAATGCTCAGCAAATGAAGGTAGAGAAGGATTCTACTAGGTCTGCCTGTCCTAAGGGCACCTCTTTTCATTTGTGGTCCAGACTGCACTAAGTCATTCCAGTTCAGGAGTCAAGAACCTTGATTTGGGATATGGAATGGCAAAGAATCCAACTTGTTAAAAAATATAAACAAGAAGGAAAAAAAAAACAAAACACTTGAACAACACCATGAGACTTAGCCCCTCATTACAGAGATGAAAAACTGAGGGCTAAGGGCCTGCTGTGGCCTAACAGTGACCCAGAATCTATGTCTACCTCCAAACCCAGTGTTATTCTACCTTCCCAAGGTCTCTGCCTTATCTCCCAGCATGATGTTTGGCCAAAGATGAGAGCCCCTCACCTGGAGATTAATTGGAGGGAGTTCTGGGGCTGTTCTGTACCCAGCAGTTGAATTGCTTTGCAGTTTACCTTGCCTTTTAAAACTGAGGCCATTCCCCAAGGCTAGTGAGTCTGGGAAAGATGATCCTGGATTCTGTCCCACTGACCTCTCTCATAGGTCTGCTGGGAAGGGGGGATCATTGATCCCATGGGACCTTCCTTCCAAAGACTTCATGCTTTGGTTGCTGGCATTCCTAGCTTCTTGGAAGGGTGAACAGTGGTGTTTGTGTGGTAAAACCCCAAACAGAACTTTATCTCTTAGCTCACCTGGCAAAGCAAAAAGATGCCAAGAGATGCACAGAGGTTTACCATGTTTCAGTTGCAGGAATTTTTCCAAGATTAATACTGAACTTTATTTAATGTGGTTGGCATCTTTGTTCAAGGGAAAAATGTGATCTTTGTTCAAGCTGCTGGGAATTATTTTACACAATGCCTTAAAAATTCCTTGGCTAGGGAAGATGGGCTGCTGGTAATAGCTTATGTTGCTTTTATCTCCTTAAAATATATAGAGCATAGAAAAGGATGGCATAACCCCAAATTTATTCGATGAAGCAAGCATAACCCTGATACCAAAACTAGGCGAAGACATCACTAAAAAGGAAGACTACAGACCAATATCCCTCATGAATGTAGACGTAAAAATCTTTAACAAAATCCTACTCAATAGAATCTACTATATCCAAAAAATAATATACCATGACCAAGTGGATACTTGCATATCAGGTATGCAAGGATGGCTCAACATTAGAAAAACAATGAATGTACCACATAAATAAAACAAAGGAAAAGAACCACATGATCATTTCAATCAATGCAGAAAAGGCACTTGATAAAATCCACCACCCATTCTTAATAAAAATTCTCAGAAAAATAGGAATAGAAGGGAAATTCCTTAACACAGTTAAGGGCACATACGCAAAATGAACAACCAACATTATTCTCAATAGAGGTTCACAGCATTCCCCTTGGAAATGGGAACCAGGCAAGGATGTCCTCCATCACACTTCCATTCACCGTTGTATTGGAAGTCCTAACAAGGGCAATAATTAGGCAAGAAAGAGAAATAAAAGACATGCAAATTGACAAAGAAAGAGTAAAACTGTCTCTGTTTGCAGATGGCATTATCCTCTTCATAGAAAACCCAAGAGACTCAACTAGAAAACTATCGGAACTAATAGAAAATTTCAGCAGAGTGGCAGGATTCAAGATCAACATACAAAACTCAGACGAATTCCTCTACACCAACAAAGAGATCTCTGAAAAGGAATAAGAAAAACAATACCATTTAAAATAGCTACCAAAAATATAAGTTATTTAGGGATAAATCTTACTAGGGACACAAACAGAGCTCTGGTGGCATAGTGCCTAAGGCATTTGACTGCTAACGAGAAGGGTGTCAGTTCAAACCCACCAGCCACTCCTTGTAATGAAGACTGGGCAATCTGCTTCCATAGAGATACTGCCTTGGAAACCCAAGAAAGAGTTGCTATGAGTTGGAACCGAACCGACAGCAGTGAGTTTGTTTTTTTGGTTAGGGACACAAAAGACCTATACAAAGAAAAATACAAAAACACTACTACAAGAAACTATGAGAGACATATAAATGGAAGAATATCCCATGCTCACAGATAGGAAGACTGAACATTGTGAAAATATCAGTACAACCCAAAACAATCTATTGATCCAAATTCCATCAACATTCTTTAAGGACACAAAAAAACAGTCACTAACTTTATATGGAAAAGAAAAAGAGCATGGATAAGCAAAGAAGAATCACCAGTAGTTGGAAAATATGGCCTTGGGATAGAAATGATTCTGTAGATCACATGAGAGAATTTTGTAAGACCAATGATTTATTTGTTGAAAATACCTTTTTTTTCAACAACATAATGGTGGCTACACATGTGGATGTCGCCAAATGGAGTACACAGGAATCAGATTGCCTACAACAGTGGAAAGAGGTGATGGAGAAGCTCAGTATCTTCAGCTAAAACAAAGCCAGGAGCTGACTGTGGAACAGACCATCAACTGCTCATATGCAAGTTCAAGTTGAAGCTGAAGAGAATTAAAAGAAGTCCATGAGAGCCAAAATAAGACCTTGATTATATCCCTCCTGAATTTAGAGACCATCTAAAGGATAGATTTGATGCATTGAACACCAATGACCGAAAACCAGAGGAATTGTGGGATGACATCAAGAACATCATCTGTGAAGAAAGCAAAAGGTCATTAAAAAGACAGGAAAGAAAGAAAAGACCAAACTGGATGTCAGAAGAGATTCTGCAACTTGCTATTGAATGGAGAGCAGCTAAAGCAAATGCAAGAGATGACAAGATAAAAGAGCTGAATGGAAGATTTCAAAGAGTAGCTCGAGAAGACAAAGTCAATTATTATAATGAAATATGCAAAGACTTGGAGTTAGAAAACCAAAAGGGAAGAACACACTCAGTATTTCTCAAGCTGAAAGAACTGAAGAAAAAAATTATACCTTGATCTGCAATATTGAAAGATTCTATGGACAAAATATTGAATGATGCTGGAAACATCAAAAGAAGATGGAAGGAATACACAGAGTCACTGTACCAAAAAAGAACTGGTTGATGTTCATCTATGTCAGGAGGTGTCATATGATCAAAAACCAATGGTATTGAAGGAAGAAGTCAAAGCTGCAATGAAAGAATTGGCAAAAAACAAGCTCCAGGAATTGGTGGAATACCCATTGAGCTGTTTCAACAAATGGATGCCACAGGAGGTGCTCACTCGATTAAGCCAAAAAATTTGGAAGACAGCTACTTGGCCAACTGACTGGAAAAGATCCATATTTGTACCAATTCCAAATAAAGGTGATCCAATAGAATGTGGAAATTATCAAACAATATCATTAATGTCACATGCAAGTAAAATCTTACTGGAGATAATGAAAAAATGGTTGCAGCAGTATACCGACAGAGAACTTCCAGAAATGCAAGCTGGATTCAGAAGAGGACAATAGAACAAGGGATATCATTGCTGATGTCAGATGGATCTTGGTTGAAAGCAAAGAATACCAGAAAGATGCTTTCTTGTGTTTTATTGACTATGCAAAAGCATTTGATTGTGTGGATCATAACAAATTATGGATAACATTGAGAAGAATGAGAATTCCAGAACACTTAATTGTCCTCATGAGGAACCTGTACATAGACCAGGAGGCTGTTGTTAGAACAGAACAAGAGGATACTGCATGGTTTAAATCAGGAAGGGAGTGCATCAGGGTTGTATCCTTTCACCGTACTTAGTCTGTATGCTGAGCAAATAATCTGAGAAGCTGGACTACACGAAGAAGAGCATAGCATTAGGATTGGAGGAAAACTCACTAACAACCTGTGATATGCAGATGACACAACTTTGCTTGCTGAAAGTGAGGATGACTTGAAACACTAATGAAGATTTCACCTCAACATAAAATGAAAATCCTCAAAACTAGACTAATAAGCCAGCATCATGATAAATGGAGAGAAGGTTGAAGTTGTCAAAGTTTTCATATTACTTGCTTCCACAATCAACACCAATGGAAGTAGCAGTCAAGAAATCAGGCAACGTATTATACTGGGAAATCTGCTACAAAAGACCTCTTTAAAATTCTGAAGAGCAAAGATGTCTCTTTAAAGACTAAGGTGAGCCTAACCTAAGCCATCGTATTTTCAATTGCCTCATATGCATGTGAGAGCTGGACAATGAACAAGGAAGACCGAAGAAGAGTTGATACTTTTGAGTTATGGTGTTGGTGAAGAATACAGAAAGTACTATCAACTGCCAGAAGAATAAACAAATCCATCCTGGAAGAAGTGTAGCTGGAATGCTCTTTGGAAGCAAGAATGGCCGGACTTCATCTCACCTACTTTGGACATGTTGTCAGAAGGGACCATTCCGTGGAGAAGGATATCATGCTTGGCAAAGGGCAGGGTTAGTGAAAAAGGGGAAGACCCTCAACTAGATGGATTGACACCATGGCTGCAATAATGGGTTCAGGTGTAGGAGGGATTGTGAAGCTGACACAGGACTGAGCAGTGTTTTGTTCTGTCTTACACAGGGTTGCTATGGGTCGGAGCTGATTTGATGGCACCTGACAACAACAACAAGCAAAGCACTCAAACAAAAAAAAACACGCCATTGAGTTGATTCTGACTCACAGCAACCCTCTTTGGGTTTCCGAGGTGCTAAATCTTTACAGAAGTTGTCAAAATAGTTTTGTATTGCCACAGTGATAGACACATAGACCAGTGAAATAGAATTGAGAGTCCAGAAATAGATCCATCTACCTAAAGACAGCTGACCTTTGACAAAGGACTGAAACTCATTC
>NW_006921676.1:6630556-6639384 GCF_000298275.1 Orycteropus afer afer | reverse complement strand
TGGAACCTCATACACTGCTGGTGGAACTGTAAAATGGTACAACCATTGTGGAAAATGGTATGGTGCTTCCTTAAAAAGTTGAAAATAGAAATTTCACTTGATCAAGCAATCCCATTACTAGGAATATGTCCTAAAGAGGTGATATCTGGGACATGGATACATGCATATCCATGTTCATCGCAGCACTATTCACAGTAGCAAAGAAATAGAAACCACCTCAGTGCCCATCCAAAGATGAATGGATAACCAAACTATGGTACATACACACAATGGAACACTATGTCACATTAAAAAATAATGAAGAATCAGCATTATAATTTGGATGAACTTGAAGAATATTATGCTGAGTGAATTTAATTGGTCACAGAAGGATACATACTATGAATCCATTATTGTAAAAAGTCAAGGAAAGGCTTATACAGGGAAGGAATTTTTCCTTGTTGGTTACCAGGGATGGGAGGAAAGGGGAAGGGAGGGAAAATAGATGGATAATTAAGAGACAGGTTTGATATGGGTGAACAAAGACCAAACCAAACTCGCTGCTGTTGAGTTGAATCCAACTCATAGCAACACCTCCTTGGGTTTCTGAGGCAGTATCACTATAAAGTAGACTGCCCAGTCTTCCTTCCGAGGAGTGGCTGGTGGTGCTGGTTAGCAGTCAAGTGCCTTAGGCACTGTGCCACCACAGCTCCCAGGTATGGGTGAAGGGAAAACTAATGTAAGAAAAGTGTGTGACGTGCACAATATCACTAAGGAAAAGGAAGACAGGAAGAGGTGCACAAGAGGTACACACAATAAAGGCAAATATTATTGCAGACAGAATACTGCATTCACAGTAACAGCAAACACTAATCTACGGGTGGATACATAGGTATACAGATATGGATAGGGAAATGGGAATATACCCATGACCATACACAGGTTTGGCTGACGATATTCCTACATATGTATTTGTATGTGCTATAAAAATGTCCATACGTAGTTTAAACAGAAGGCAATATTGGGTAACTTCTTAGCCACAAATAAGCAACTTGAGGGAGTAGATCACTGGACCTGTGGTATGGGGACCATAGTCATAGGGGACATCAAGCTCAATTGACACAACACGGTATACAAAGACACTGTTCTACATCTTTGGTGAGTAGCAACTGGGGTCTTAAAAGCTAAGTGGCCGCTATTAGTCTCTCCCTGATCAGAACAAAGAGTGAAGAAGATCAAAGACACATGGAAACAGTCCAAAGGATTAATGGACCATGAGAACCTCAACCTATGTGACCCTGAGACGATAAGAACTAGATGGTACCTGGCTACCAATGCCAACCTCTTGAAAAGGGATCAAAATTGGAGATCCTATATACAGTTGGAGAAGAATGTGGAACAAAACTGAAAACCCTAAAAAAGATAGGCTTACTGGTCTAATATAAACTGGTAAAACCCCCAAGACTATGGCCCTAAGTCACCCTTCAGGCCCAGAATTAATCTCACTCTCGTGGCTTAACTGTCAGACAAACAATAGACTGGTCTGTGAGCTGAACACTTGCACCAGGAAGATGCACTCCTTAGAACAGTGAACCACACAAGATCAGAAGGGCAGCATTTGCACAGGAAGAAATGGAGGGTGGCACGAATGCATAGGCAAGAAGGACCCAGGGAGGAAATGGTAGGTGAGATGTTACACTGTGAGGAATGTAACTAGTACCACAAAACAAAATGTGTATATGAACTGTTGAATGTAAAACAAATCTGCTCTGTAAAATTTCACACACATCACAGTACAAAGTTAAAAAAAAGAAATACAGAACAAGTAGCTTCTCTACATGTTCTATATGGTTTCAAAGGAGGTCTTGTTAACTCTTTCATCATCAGTTCTTAGTGTAGTGTTTGGTATATGGGAGCTACCCTGTGAATATTTGAGTGTTGAATTCAACCTAATGAATAGATATTTAGAAGCTCTTTCACTTCTGCTTTTTTTTTTTTTTTTTAAAAATGCATTTAGTTTTGTATTTTCTTTAATATAATATGTAGGAATTTAAAACTATTTTTTAACAGCTCTTTTCTGCGGACTACAGATTATTGCCAGATCACGCTACATATTGGAAACTTGCATTATATTTTTATTTTTCTGCCAGGAAACTTTCAGTACTTCTTCATTGCCTAGTTCTCAACTCCAAACTCCTTAATTTAAGTTAGGCCATATTGACATGTCTAGTCGTTCTCTCTTCTCTCCTCTGTGAACCAGCCTGAGTTCTCTTCTTTATCCTCTTTGACTCTTTCCCTTCCTTCCTCCTTTCCCCCCTCCCCCTTCCCCTCCCTCTCCCTCTCTTTCTGTGTGTGTGTGTGTGTAGTAAGTAGTATATAGTTGATGGTTCAAAGATAATAATATGAAACTGCACATCTTGAGAATTTTTGCTCTCACCCTGTCACCACGTGCCCTATTCCCTCCAATCCAAAAACTAAACTCACTGCTGTGAAGTCAGATCCAACTCATAACAACCCCTCCTTGGGTTTCCGAGGCAGTGTTACTAAAGAAGTGGATTGCCCCATCTTCCTTCTGAGGAGTGGCTGATGGGTATGAACTACCAGCCTCCTGGTGGGCAGTCAGATGCCTTGGTCACTAAGCCACAGATAGTCATTTTGTCAGGATTCTGTGTATCCTTCCAGTGGATACACAGTAGAAGAATATAATCACATACAAACACACACAGATGCATTTTTATTTCCCCCTTCCTTTATAGAAAAAAGCACCATATTATAAATACTGTTCTGTACCTTTTTCCTACACTTAATATATCTTGATGATTATTCCTCATCAATAAATAGAGAATATCCTTACTCTTTTTTACAGTCACACATTAATCCTTTGTGTAAATGTACCACAGTTCACCAGTCACTATTGCTGGATACGTGGGTCCTTTTCTTTTTCTTTTTCTTTTTTTTTTTTTGCTATTGCAAACAATACTACAATAAATAACTCTGTGTATATATCATTTTGCATATGTCCAGGTATATTGATTTTAAATTCCCAGAGGCTGAGTCAAAAAAGTAAATGCTTTTTGACAAATTCCGCAAATTTTTCCCCTCACGACGTACCATTTTGCATTCCACAAGCAATCATGAGTGTAGCTTTCTGTAGACATTTCTCAATAGTTGCAAATTGTCTACACTTTATATTTTTGCTAACCTGAGAGCTGAAAAATGCTACCTCAGTATAAGCTTAAATTATATCTGCCTTATGAGTGAATTTGAGCATCTTCTCATTTGTTTAAGAGCTATTTATGTTTCTTTGACCATTTTATTTATTAGGTTGTCAATCTTTTAATAATTTCTAGGATCTCTTTATAAGATAAGAGAGAATTAGCCATTTGTGATTTGAGTTAAATACTTTTTCTCAATTTGTCATTGTGTTTTGGCCATTTTTAAAAAAGGTAGTTGAATTTCATTATTTTGTGGCTTCTGTATTTTGAGTCATAGCTTAAAAGGCGTTCCTATTCCATAGTTATAAAGAAATTTGCCCATTTTTTCCCCCAAATACTTTTAATTACATTTAAATCTTTGATCCATTTGGAGTTTATTTTGTTGTGTGTATCAGAAATGGATCCAATTTTGTTTTTCCAGGCGATTGTCCCAATAACATTTATTAAAACCTCCATCTTCCCTCAATAGATTGGAGATGTCATAATTATTATATATTGAATACCCATGTGCATTTGGATCTATTTCTGGATTTCCTATTTGATGTCATGTATCTTTTTGCCTGTTCATTTACTGGTACCAAACTACTTTAATTATTGAGGCTTTATAATGTTTTAGTATCTGATAGTGCTAGTTTTCCTCAGTTATTCTTTTTAAGAGTTTCTGTCCATTTTTACTAGTTTATTTTTCCATATGAACCAAAGATCATATTGTCTGATTACATAAACCTGTTGCTATTCTTTATAAAAAGAATGAACCGCTTGTAAGAAGTACAACTGGAACGCTCCTTAAAAGTGAGAATAGCCAGACTTCGTTTTACCTACTTTGCTCATGTTGACAGAAGTGACCAATTCCAGGAAAAGGTTATCATGCTTGATAAAGTGAGGGTCAGAGAAAAAGGAGAAGACTTTGAACGAGATGGATTGATACAATGGCTGCAACAATGGGCTCAAACAGCAATAATTGTGAGGATGGCACAGCACCCAGCAGTGTTTTGTTCAATTATACTTGGGGTCACTATTAGTCTGAACTGACTCAATGACACCTAACAACATGTTTTTTATGATCACATTCGATTCATAGCATACAGAGTATTGGCATCTTTATGATTTTTAGTCTTCCTAGCCTTGTAGGCCTTTGCACTTATTTAGCTTTTGTGTTCTTCAAAAATATTTGAACATTTTCTTCATGTAGGTTTTGCACATTACTTTAAATGTATTACTAGATTTTATTTCTTATGATCTTTTAGTTAGGGCATTTTCTTATTTATCTTATAACCAGATGCTATTTGCCTAAATAAAAGCTACTAAATTCAGTGTGTTTATTTTATCCCATGTTACTTTATCAAAATTTCTTATTACTTATAATTATTTAAGAAGTTCCCTTGGATTTTCCACATATACAGTCATATCATCTGCAAATAATTATGGTTTAATGTCTTCCTTTATGGTTTTCTTTCCCTTGTCTAATTGCATTGTCCAGAGTCTCCAGGTCAGTATCAAATAATAATAATGGTAGTAGTAGGCTTCCTTATCTTTTATGTTTTGGTCAAAATATGACCTGTATTTCACCTTTCAATATGATACTGGCTTTTGAGCTGAAAACAGATACTTTAGTATGTATGCTTGTATGTATATAATATTCCTGATAGAGTACTAATCAATTTCCTTTGCTGAATTACTTTTAAATCAAGAATAAATGTTGAATATTTCAAATGCTTCTTCAATATCTAAGGAGACGATCATAACATTTTTTATTTAGCTGTAACATTACGATATAAGGAGCTCTGGTGGCATAGTGCCTAAGGCACTTGACTGCTAACCAAAAATCTGGAGGTTCAAACCCACCAGCCACTTCTCGGAAGGAAGGTTGGGCAATCTACTTCCGTAGTGATACTGCCTAGGAAACTCAAGAAGGGGTTGCTATGAGTCAGGGCTGACTCGACGGCAAACAACAACAACAACAATATAGGAGCTCTGGTGGTGTAGTGGTAAAGGCATTTGGCTGCTAACCAAAAGGTCAGTGGTCTAAACCCACTAGCTCCTCTGTAGAAGAAAGATGAGGCAGTCTACTTCTGTAAAGAGATTTACAACCTTGGAAACCGGGCAGGGGGCGGTTCACTCTGAGTTGGAATTGACTCAGTGGCAGTGAGTTTTTTGACTTATTATGATATACTAATTTTTCATATTAACTCCTCTTTGTATCCTTCTTGCATTCCTGGCATAAACCCCACTTTGTTTCTGCTATATTATTCTTTATGGATTCTATTGGTAATTGTTTCATTTAAGAATTGTTACATTGATACTTACGAAAGATTGATGTGTAGTTTTGCTTCTGTTCATTCTTTGTCACATTTTGGTATCAATGTCATATTCTTTTCACAAAAAGAATTGGAAAGTTTTTCTCTTTCTATGACTTTACTGTAAATAAGATTGGAATGATCTGTTCTTTAAAAGTTTGGTAGAAGCCGCTTTTGAGACCACTTTAATCTTGTGCCTTTGGAGAGGGGTAACTCTGGTAACTTATTTTCTTCCTTGGAAATTGATCTGTTTGATAAGTTACATATTCTTACAAAAGTATCCATATTATTCAAGTTTTCAAACTTAATTCATAGAGTTATGGAAAGCAGTTTAGAGGTGTTTGAAAAAATAGATTTAAGAGTTATTTTCTTCATTTTTTTTTCTTAAAAATCATTATTATGGTGAAAACATACATACTGAGACATTCACCAACATAACAACTTCCACATTTATAGCTTGAGGACATTGATGACATTTTTCATGTTGTCACCATTTTTGCCATCCTTTTCCAAAATATTCCACCACCATTAGCATAAACTAAATGCCCCACAAACAAAAGCTTTTCCTTTCCTCCTCCCTCCTACCCCTGGTAACCACTAATAATCTTAGGTAAAAATAAAATAAAATAAAAATATAGAAACCAATCTAGCTATTGTCTCTCCTCTCCTTTCTATATATGGTAACCAGCAAAGAAATTTTCCTTCCATATATAAACCTTTCCTTGACTTTTTGCAGTAGTGGATTAATACAATATTTGTCCTTCTGTGATAGACTTATTTCACTTAGCATAATGTCCTCCACGTTATGATGCGTTGTGCAGATTCAACATTGTTCTTTAGTGTTGCGTAGTATTCCATTGTGTGTTTACCACAGTTTGGTTAACAATTCCTCTATTGTTTCCATCTCTTTGCTATTGTGGATATTGCTGCGATGAACATGGGTGTGCCTATATCTATTCCTGTCCTGGCTCTCACTTCTACAGGATATATACCTAGTAATGCGATTGCTGGATCAAATGGTATTTCTGTTTCCAACCTTTTAAGGAATTGCCATACCAATTTCCATAGTGGTTGTATCACTTTACAGTCCCATCAGCGGTGTATAAGAGTCCCAATCTCTCTACATCCTTACTAGCATTTGTTGTTTTCTGTCTTGTTGAACTTTGCTATTAGTGCTGGGGTGAGATGGTATCTAATTGTTATTTTAATTTGCACCTCTATAATGGCTAATGATAGTGAACTTTCCTTCATGTGTTTGTAGGGTGCCTGAATATCTTCTTTTTGTTGAATGCCTGTCAGTGTCTTCTGCCCATTTTTTAATTGGATTGCTTGTCTTCTTGATGTTGAGGTTTCTATACATTTTAGAGAGAATTCCCTTGTCAGATAGGTCATAGCCAAAATTTTTTCTCATGCTGTAAGTTTTTTTTTTTTTACCCTTTTGGAGAAGTCTATTGATGCACATAAAAAATTTAATTTTTAGAAGATCCTAATCATTCATTTAGGAGCTCTGGTAGCATAGTGGCTAAAGGACTTGACTGCTAACCAGAAGGCTGGCGGTTCAAACCCACCAGCCACTCCTCAGAAGGAAGGTTGGGCAATCCTACTTCCGTAGTGATACTGCCTCGGAAACCCAAGGAGGGGTTGCTATGAGTCGGGGGTCGACTCGACGGCACACAACAACAACAACAACAACAATCATTCATTTAGTTTATCCTCTGCTGCATTTTGGATAATGCTTGATAGTCTATATATGCCATAAATTTCTGGTGGCATATTGCCTAAAGCATTTGACTGCCAATCAGAAGATTGGCAATTCAAGCCCAACAGCCACTCCATGGAAGGAAGACTAGGCAATCTACTTCCATAAAGATTTACCACCTCAGAAACCCAGTGGGGGTTGGTCTGAGTCAGAATCGACTCGACAGCAGTGAGTTTGGTTTTTTTTTTTTTTTAAGTTTGCCCCTATTTTTTCTTTGATCAACTTTATAGTTTTAGATTTCATATTTAAGTCTTTGATCCATCTGGAGTTAGTTTTTGTATATGGTGTGAGGTATGTATCTTGTTTCATTTTCCTGCAAATGGACATCCAGTGTTGGCAGCACCATTTGTGAAAGAGACTATCTCTTCCCCCATTGAGTAGGTTTCAGCCCTTTGTCAAAGATCAGCTAACCATAGGTGGATGAACCTATTTCTGGGTTCTCAATTCTGTTCCTCTGGTCTATGTATCTGTCATTGTACCAATACCAGGCTGTTTTGACTACTGTGGCTGTGTAGTAGGTTTTGAGATCCGGGAATGTGAGACCTCCCACTTTGTTCTTTTTCTTCAGTTGTGCTTTGCTTATCCGAGATCTCTTTCCTTTCCATATGAAAATAGTGATTGGTTTTTCCATGTCCTTAAAGAATGTTGATGGAATCTGGATTGGGATTGCATTGAATGTATAAACTGCGTTCAGTAGTATTGACATTTTCACAATGCTCAATCTTTCTATCCGTGAACATGGTATGTTCTTCCATTTATGTAGATCTCATAGTTTCTTGTAGTAATTTATAGTTTTCCATGTATAGGAATTTTGTGTCCCGAGTAAGATATTTTCCCAAGTATTTTATCTTTTTGGTAGCTGTGCTAAATGGTATTGATATCCTTATTTTCAGAGACCTCTTTGCTGGTGTAGAGGAATCCAATTGATTTTTGTATGCAGATCTTGTATCCTGCCTGCCACTGTGCTAAATTTTTCAATAAGTTTCAGTAGTTTTCTTGCAGTCTCTTGGGTTTTCTATGTATAGGCTCATATACATAGTATAGGAATAGTTTTACTTCTTCTTTATCAATTTAGTTGCATTTTATTTCCCTTTCTTGCCTTATTGCCATAGCTAGAACTTCCAAAACAATGTTGTATAGAAGTGGTGATAGAGGACATCGTTGTCTAGTGCCTGTTTGCAAGGGGAATGGCTCCAGTCTCTCTCCATTGATAATAATGTTAGCTGTTAGTTTTGCATATATGCCCTTTATTATGTTGAGGAATTTCCCTTCTATTCCTATTTTGCTGAGAATTTTTATCAGGAATGGGTGTTGGATTTTATCAAATGCTTTTCTTGCATCTCTTTATATGATCATGTAGTTCTTTTCTGTTATTTTACTTATATGATGGATTACGTTGATTGTCTTCCTAATGTTGAACCATCCTTGCATTCCTGGTGTGAACCCCACTTTGTCATGACGTATTATTTTTTTTGATAAGTTGTTGGCTATGATTTTGTTGAATATTTTTTTTATCTATATTCACAAGAGATGTTGGTCTATAATTTTCCTTTTTAGTGATGTCTTTGCCTGGTTTTG
>NW_006921676.1:6615519-6628309 GCF_000298275.1 Orycteropus afer afer | reverse complement strand
TTTATGTAGGTCTCTTATGGTTTCTTGAAGTAGCTTTTTATAGTTTTCTTTGTAGAGGTCTTTTGTGTCTCTGGTAAGATTTATTCCCAAGTATTTAATTTTTTTGGTAGCTGTATCTTTATATAATATCTCTTATGGTAGGTTTTGTCTTAAAGTTTATTTTATCAGAAATTAATAATGCCACTCTTGCTCTTTTTTGATTGCCATTTGCTTGATATATCTTTTTCCAACCTTTGATCTTTAGTCTATTTTTGTCTTGGTGTCTAAGGTGAGTCTCCTGTAGACAGCATATTGATGGGCCATGTTTTATTATCCATTGCAATTCTCCATCTCTTGAGTGGTGCATTTAATCCATTTAAGTTCAGTGAAATAAGTATGAATTGATTGCTGTCATTTTGTTATGTATATTTTTTGTGGTGTTACTGATTTCTTTGTTCCATATAATTTTCTGTGCTGAGCTCATTTTGTTTATGAATTTTGTTATTTCCTTGATTGCTGTTGTTTTAGTATTCACTAAATATTTGTGCTCCTCTTTTAATTTTGATGCAAAGTTCTATTATTCTTTGAAGTTACCCTGTGATTTATAATTTTCTTCCCAAGTTTAGAACAGACTGTTCTCACAATTGTCTTGACTTTGCTCACCATTTGGAAGTCCTGTACATACATTATTTATTCTCTCTTTTTGTTTGTAGTTGTACTCATTTGCCAATTGATGTCTTTGGTTCCCTGTTTACCATCTTCTTGTTGTTGTTGTTAAGTGCCGTCGAGTTGTTTCCGACTCATAGTAACCCCATGCACAGCAGAACGAAACACTGCCCGATCCCGCACCAGCCCCACAATCCCTGCTATACTTGATCCCATCATTGCAGCCACTGTGTCAATCCATCTCGTTGAAGGCCTCCCCCTCTTTCTCTGACCCTCCACCCTACCAAGCATGACATCCTTCTCCAGGGAATGGTCCCTTCTTACAACATGACCAAAATAGGTGAGACGAAGTCTTTCTCTTGCTTCTTTCTGTGGACTGGGATGGTCAGTTGTCTCCAAGACATTGTCATATTATTGTATGTATGTTTAATTGGTGGTTGTATGTTGGTGTGATTTGCCCAAATTTTTTTTTTCTTTTCCTCTTACCATCTTGTAAGCTTATTTAACTTTGGATATTTCCATAACTGGGTTGTTTCTGGGTCATGTTATCATTGTGTTAATCTTTGGTTGTTGTCTGCTGTTGTTGATTCTCTGTCTTGTTAGCATCTCTTGTAAGGTTGACCTGGTTTTTAACAAATTTCCTTAATTTCTTATTATCTGGAAATGTTTTAATTTTGCCATCATATTTGAGGGACAATTTTGCTGAGTATATAATTCTTGGTTGGAATTTTTTTTCTTTCAGGGTTTTATATATATCATCCCATTGCCTTCTCACCTGCATGGTTTCTGCTGAGAAATCAGAGCTTAGTCTTATTGGTTGCCCTTTGTAGGTAACTTTATCATTTTTCCCATGCTGCTTTCAGGATTCTTTGTCTTTGGTTTTGGTGTGTTTGATTATGATATGTCTTGGTGATTTTCTTTTAGGGTCTATGCAGTTTGGGGTTCATTGAATTTCTTGAATGGTTATAATCTCATCTTTCATCACACTTGGAAAATTCTCTTCCAACAAATCTTCAATAATTTTCTCTGTGCTTTTTTTTTTTTTTTTTTCTCTACCTCTTGTGGAATTCAGTTACACATAAGTTATTTGTCTTGATTGTGTCCTGCATGAATCTTAGGCTTTCTTCATTTTGTTTTGATCTTTTTCTGATTGATCCCTTACCAAAGTAGTATTGAGGTATTTGTCTTCAGTCTCATTAATTCTGTCTTCTATCAATTCAATTCTACTACTTTGCCCATTCAATGTGTTATGTATTTCTGAAATCCTAGTCTGAATCTTCTGGATTTTTATTTGTTGTTTTTGTATCATTTCTAATTTTTTGTCAATTCTTGTATTCTTTTCCTAAATTGTTCTAGAGTTTTGTGTTTTCCTTAATTTTGTCAGTGTTTCCTTTATCTGTCTCTTAATCCATTGAAGGTACCTAAATATAATTCTTTTGAATTCCTTATCAGGGAGTTCCAATGCTCCTTTTCCTCAGGGATATTTTCTGGGTATGTATACTTTCCCCTTGTTTTTACTACTTTCTCTTGCTTCTTTCTGTGAACTGAGATGGTCAGTTGTCTCCAAGACATTGTCATATTATTGTATGTATGTTTAATTGGTGGTTGTATGTTGGTGTGATTTGCCCAAGTTTTTTTTTTTTCTTTTCCTCTTTATTTTGTTTTGATATATCTGTGTGAGCAGGGTAGTGTGCTCCTCTGTTGGCTTGTTGGCAGCACTTAGACACTCACCAACTGTCTCTTGGTGGGTATGATAGAGAATGAGAGTGTGTGCACAGATCTCTGTTAGCTGTTTGTGAAGAGCAGTTGGGCTGGTATTGGTAAGTTGATACAGAAGCAAGTGGTGGCTCTCACTCATTGGGTGGGGCTTTCTAGTCGTAAGCCTCCAGTATGGTTGCCTACCTGTCCTTGACAAGTGGAACCTATTCCTAGGTTGCTACCTGGGCTATAAGACTTCTTGCAAATATTCAAAATGGCTGCGGCCTCAGGACCAACAGCAGTTTACCACTCTGTTTGTCTTCTCCTTTGCTGTTTTCCTTTCTAGTTGTTAGCTATGAATAAAGTTGCCCTGGCAGTCCTTGAGGAGCAGAGCCAATTTTTAGGTTGTTGCCAGGATCAGAATGCCATTTGTAAATATTCAAACTGGCCATGCCGTAGGATAGCTGATAGTCTGCAGCTCCGTTTGTCTCCTTATTCAAGGTTTTCATTCAGGTTCTTCTACTAGTTGGTATTTACTCTACTTCTTTACCTTCCCTTCAAAGCTCAGAGTTCCAGGGTTATCTTCTGTATCTGTTTCAATTTGTTTCTTATTTCTTTGTTTTAGAAGTTCTGTGTAGTTTGTCTGCCTCTTCCCATCTTGCTGGAAGTCTATGGGGAAGGCCTTCCCTTCAATTCTTATTATATTTGTACTTTCTCTTTTTTCCTTGATTAAGTTACCTAATCATTTATTTTATTGTTTTTGTTTCAACAAACCATTTTCAAACTTTAATTCTACTGGTTTTCTCATTTCTAGTTCATTAATTTCTTCTTTTGTCTCTGTTTCTTAAGCTCTTTTTTTAATCCTTTGAGTTGCTCCTGACTTATTTTTCATTCAGTCTTGGGGAAATAATGGAATCAATCTGTTGACCTTACTTTTCCCCCATCCTTCACCCTCTTGATGTGCTTTCTCCCCGCTCCTTACCCAGCATAAATCCCATGATCAGTCATCATGCCCCTGCATTCCCCTCAATTCTCTTGTTTCATTGCACTAACTTGGCAAAATCACAACCCTGCTGAAATCCAACTTTCTGCTTAGTTCATGCTTGTATTTTGTTATATCAATTAGGTATTAATAACAAGGTTACAAAAAATATACTACCAGCACAGACTGTTTTGATTTTAAATTCATAACTATGAGCTTTAGGTGGATCTTCAGTGCCTTGGCAATCTAACTCTATTTGCATAGGCTGTTCAGTCTCCCACTTTCCTAATGACTAGGTCACTTCTCTCCTCAACCTTTAGCCGCTTCTCCCAGCCTCACTTCTCCTAATAGATGACCTTGATTCCCACTTGAGGAATTAGCATTAGTCTGAAGAGAGCTCTCACAGACCCCCACTGCTTATCTACCCACCTGTTAGCTCTGCATCAGCCCACATCCTGCCTTCCTGCCTGTCTCTACAAATGACCTTTCTATACACCTATCTGAAGCTAGTATTTCTACCTGTGTACCATATCCCCTCTGCTTTTCAGGACTCTAGAACTGCTAATGCAGTTCACCCATGTCTTCCTGCATCATCAGTTTTTCATTCTCTACTGGATCATATCAGTTCAAGGATGCTGTTATTTCTCCTGTTCTAAAAACTTCAGTCTTCCTCTAACTACACTCAATCTCTTAGTGATCTCTTGGTCTCATTGGTTTCAATATTGTCTGTATTAGGGCTACCCTGGCAAATTACCACAAACTTCATGACTTTATGTTTCTGGAGGCCAGAAGTCTGAAATCAAGTTGTCTGTAGGACCATGCTTTTCCAAAGACTTTGGGGGAGAATTCTTCTTTGCTTCTTCCAGCTTCTGGTGGTTTCTAGTGTTTCTTGATTCCTGGCAATATCTACCCCCATCTTCCCATGGCCATATGTTCAGTCTCTGTGTTGCCTCCTCCTTTATAAGGACACCAGTCATTGAATCTAGGGCCTATCCTCAAGCCAGGATGATTTCATCTTGAGATCATTAACTAATTATATTTGCAAAGACCCTATTTCTAAATAAGGTCACATTCTGAGGTTTTGGTGGATATAAATTTTGGGTGACATTATTCAACTAACTACATTATCTGTGTGTGACTCTAAAATTTATATCTCCTTCCCAGATCTCTCCCCTAAACACCATATTTAATTGCTTCCTTAACTTCTCTACCTACATGTCTGATGTTATAGTTAGTTGCCATTGAGTTGACACCAACTCACGGCAACTTCACATAGAATGAAATGATGCTTCATCTTGAGCCATCTTCATGACAATTGGTATGTTGCAGTCCATTGTTGTGACTAGTGTGTCAATCAGTCTCATTGAGGGTCTCCCTCATTTTCTCTGACCCTCTACTATACCAGCATGTCTAATACCCATTGCTATTGAGTTAATTCCTCATAGTGACCCATAAGATTCCCAATGCTGTAATCTTTACAGAAGCAGTCTGCCACATCTTTCACCAGGCTGGTGGGTGTGAACCACAAACCTTTTGGTGAGCAGCTGAGCTCTTAACCGCTGTGCCACCAGAGCTCCTTGCATGTCTAATAGATCTCTCCAAACCTGGGTACTCCATAATCTTTATCTTAGTTGACTGCAACTCACTCCTTCTAGTTCGTCAAGCCTTGACATCATCCTTGACTGTTTTCCCTCATACTGTACATCTACCAGAAAATCATATTGGTTGCACTTTCAAAATAATATTACTATTCACCATCTCCATGGCTCCATTTTTATCTAGGCTACCACTGTCTCCTATCAAAATTACATTATTAACACTCCCATAGGTCACACTACTTCTATGCTTGTCCTTCCTTATAGTCATTCATCAAAAGAAGAACCAGATGATCTTTTTAAAAGATGAGTTATATTATGCCCTTTCTCTTCTCAAAAGCCTCCAATAACTCCTATCTCACTCGGGGAAAAAACCAAAATCTTTACACTGACTGACCAGGCCATTCATGGTCTGGCCCCTCTGGCAATTTCTGTGCCATTTCTTGCTTTCCCCATCTCAGACTTGTGGTAGCAGTTTTCTCTCTGGTCAGGGGCCTTTCC
Source organism: Orycteropus afer afer (assembly GCF_000298275.1). Taxonomy (NCBI): domain Eukaryota; kingdom Metazoa; phylum Chordata; class Mammalia; order Tubulidentata; family Orycteropodidae; genus Orycteropus; species Orycteropus afer. Next base: position 6,622,888 of record NW_006921676.1, on the reverse strand, counting down.
TGTTGGATGCCATTGAGTTGGTTTTGACTCATGGCAACCCTGTGTACAACAGAAGGAAACGCTGCCCACTCCTGTGCCATCCTCAGAATTGTGGCCATGATTGAGCCCATCTCCCCAGTCGCTGCATCTGTCCATCTTGTTGAGGGTTGTCTCCTTTTTTTGCTGACCCTCTACTAAGCATGATATCCTTCTCCAGGGACTGGTCCCTTCTGACAATATGACCAAAGTATGAGAATTAAGTCTGGCCATTCTCCCTTCTAAGGAGCATTCCAGCTGTACTTCTAACACAGATTTGTTCGTTCTTCTAGCGGTCCACTGTACGTTCAACATTCTTCCCCAATGGCACAATTCAAGTGTACCTATTCTCCTGTAGTCTTCCTTACTCATTCTCCAGCTTCACATGCATAAGGAACTATTGAAATTAAGAGTAAATGTTGGAATCTTTGAGATCTGCCACCAGTTTCCATGCTCATTCTTCTTGGCCATGCCTTTACATTATCTGCTGGGTTCTGACAAAGGAAGTACATTCCTGCATTTGCAGTTTGTAGGTTTTGTATTAAAATAATGGCTGTTCGCTCCTTCTCCCTTTTACTTTGGGAATTTCCACACCAAATGTGAAGACTGGAAGGAAAAGCTGTTTCCGTGCCCTCCAGCCTGCGTTCTTTACTCTTGGCTGAACTCACCTGCCCCTACTCTGTGCCTGGCCTGCTCACTTCTCCAAATAAACTTACTCACATCAGACACACCTATCAAGGCCAAGTTCAAATGCTCTTTCTTTACTGTTTCCTCCTTCTATTTAGAAGTATCTCTGAAATTCCCTGGGAGTTTACCTATATCTTCCTTTGAGAAATCACCACTTTTTCTTTTTTTAATTGATGATGAAATTATTTAAATATTTCTCATTTTCCCTATTTGAGTGTTGACTTCTCAAAGACAGTATCTATCTATGATTTGTATTCCTATCTTCATAGTTCTTGTTGTCCACTATGGGTGAAACTGCTGGTATTTGAAATACAAGTGATATAGCTTCTAGCCTTACAGCAACATGCAATCCACTGCAGTACGACAAACTGACAGACGAATGGTGTTTCATAGTTTTTGGCATTACAAATTAAAGAAACATGCTGTGTCAAGGAGTGTATTTGGACAGGAGAAGTTTCAACTTTAGAACACAAGCCAGGGACTAGAAAGATATTTAGAGACAACACTTAAAAAACAAACAACAAACCAAACCCATTGCCATTGAGTTAATTCTGACTCATAGTGACCCCATGTAACAGAGTAGAACTGCCTTATGGGGTTTTCTTGGCTGTAATCTTTACAGAAGCAGATTGCCAGGCCTTTTTTCTGTGCCATTGTGGATATGTTTGAACCTGAGCACAAACCATTTATGCCACCCAGGGACCTTAAAGACAGCAGTTACTTAGTTCTAAAAATCCAAACCAAAGTGGGAAACATAGTTACCTGGAGGCTGAGGAAATGGCTTCATTTTAGGAAACCACCTTGATTGAAGTTTAAGATTTGAGAATTTCAGTAGATTGGAAGGGAGAACAAGAGAAAATAACATAGTTTACTTTAAAGTGGGATTGCCCACACCTTGATGGGCTTGAGAGTGTGGAAGCCCTTTGCTGTTGTTTGGTTGTATGTAGAGAAGAAGCATGTCCATTTGGCAGAAAGAACTTTGGAAAAAGAATAAGATGAGAACCAAGCACTGGAAAAGGCCAGTTTGGGGATGAGGCAGGCCTAATAAGGAGGAGTATCTCTTCTAAGTGAGTTAACGTGAATCATTCAAACAGTAAAGCACAGAAGGAACTGGTGCCTAAAACATCAAAAATCATTCAACTGGCAGAAATTTCTTTTTGCCTTTGTCTCTTGAGAATTTGTTTATATCATGACAAATTAATATGAGGAACAGCAGCATTTTTCTTGATAATAATGTAATATTTTAGTTCATTTAGCAAAAATAACGAAACTCAAATCTTTATATTCACAATAGCCAAAAAGAAGAAATAGCCTAAAAGTCCACCTACAGATGAATGGATAAATAAAATGTGGTACATATATACAATGGAATATTATTCAACCATGAAGAGAAGTCCTGGTTCATGCTACTACATGGATGAACCTAGAAGACATTATGCTGAATGAAATAAGTCAGACACAAAAGGACAAATATGGTATGATCCCACTTATATGAAATATCTAGAATAGGCAAATGTATAGAGACCAGAGTATTAGTGGTTACCAGGGGCAGGAGGGATAGGGAAAGGGAAAGCCACTGCTGAAGGGTCATTGAGTTTCTGTTAAGGGTGATGGAAAAATATGGAAATGCCTAGTGGTAATGGGTGCACAACATGATGAATGTAATTAATGTCACAGAATTGTCATGTAAAATAATGCTGAAATGGCAGAATTATATATTTTTTCTTATCATATACACAAAAGATAGGAACTGTTTTAAATTTCTTTTTTTAAAAATTAGAGATGTAATGGAAGGGCTAGGATAGACATGATAAATAACCCATTTTACAGGAGAAGGAACCAAAGTTCTTCTAGGTTACATGAGGTCTCAAGGCCATTTTGCCCTTTTGTTGCAGGTTGAAGATAATTCTGGTTGTATCCATCACTTTTGGCTCCTCAGCCAGTGCCCTAAACCTATGGGCTCTGCCCATGTACCACTTTACACAATGCCAGTGGCTCTTAATCATAACCCAATGTGGTACTGAAAGATGTCTGAAAGCCCTCTAGGGACTAATTTATCTAGAGACTAAATGTCTCTTCTATTATTCTTTTATTATTTATCATTATTCTTTTTGTGTATACCAAAACCAAACCAAACTCATTGCCATCTATTCAATTTGACTGAACTCATAGTGAACCCTCCTTGGGTTTCTGAGGTGGTATCTAAGGAAGTAGATTGCCCAATCTTCGTTCTAAGGAGTGGCTGGTGGGTTTGAACCACCAGCCTTCTGATTAGCAGTCAAATGCCATTCAAATCTGCATAACATATATGAAATTTGTACCATATAACTTTCAGTATCCAGTCTGCAATTCTTGTTATATTAAAATGACATTTTTAAACTTATTGCTAGGAACCACTGCCCTGAATCAGTACTTTGAAAAATAGAAAGCATTCTAATGATGTATATTATGATCATTGTTGCTATTAAATGTGGTTTTGTTTTTAAGTTTGTGTTTGTAGTCTTTCTTTAGCTAGCTTAAAATTGGATCTCGGTGCTTAGGTAGAAAAAAATTTTGATTTACACTCTTGGTAACAATATTCACTCATTTTTATCAGCACCATCTGTAACTCTGAAATGCAATTTTTTATTTATTAAATTAAGTAGACCATGAAATTTATTTGAAATGCAGTATTAAATGTCTCCATACTTTGAAGGACCCAACAACCAGAATGATTTCTCTGTATAATTTCTCCTCCCTAAAATATCAAGGCATGGCTGAATTATGCATGTTGAATATTTATTTTCCTTCTCTTTTAACCAGACACATCAAGCAGTTTCCTCTTACATGAAATGCAGAGTTTTCCAGCATTTGAAATTGCTGTGATAAGTTTTCTTCTTTTTAAACTGTCCCTTATGCAATTTGGACTTTTCCTGTGTTTTTTGAAGGTAATAGCAGAAAGATAATGATGTCTGAAAAAATTAGACATTTAAAGGATAGTCTGGCAAATAAGCCACTAGGCGACCTCATTGACCCCTAGCAAGCAGAGCACACTGATTTGTACCTTGGGAAGTAAAAAGGAAGGGAAATGTGTGTTTATGACCTAGTTCTATTTTAACCTATTTTATTCAATGCTTTCTGTCACATTTTGGTGCAAAATGCAGAAGAAAACTTTACAATGTCAAGAATTGTGGAAAGTAATGTGTATGTTACTACCTGCTTGTATGTGTGTTTAATCAATTATCAGAAATGTATGGAGCACCAAGTGTCTCTGGAGATGAGCCAGATTTCCAAGTTGCGGTTAAAAAAAATAGAAACTAAAATTTGCAACCTGGTTGAAGATTGAGATGCATGTACAAAGGCCGACAGCTCAGAACACAGCGTATGATGAATGCCACATGAGTAGCAGAGACAGCAGCTGTGAATATAGTCTTGGGAGCATGCTCACACTAGGAGGTAGCAACACAAGAAGATCACCACAAGGACTTGACTTGGACTTGAGAGTGGGCAGGACTCAGCTATGTAGAGAGAAGGAGAACTCCATAGAGGCTAAGGGGCACTGTGCTCTGACAGTGTGGATGGGGAGTACAACTGTGAAAAATGGGAGGAAATGGGAAGTGTATCGCCTTATAGGCATTAACTTCAAATTAGATAGTGGGAGATAAAGAAGTGAAGTATAGAAGAAATGGCTAGCTTCTAGCCATGAGTTAGAATTGACTTGATAGCAACTAACAACAACAGAGTAAATTAGATATTAGTGTAATAGCAACAATTAGAACAAAAATATAAACCTTCCAAAATTTGAAATATAAATCCAATGAACACAGAACCAATAAAATGGACTATATAATACACACATACACACACACGTATGCATATGTGTGTGTGTGTGTAAACATAAAACACGTTTATGGGTCATAAAACAATATGATAGAACTAAGGTTAAGCATATTGCTCAAATCAAATATACATGGATTTAACTAACCTACTACAAGACAACCTTTCAGATCAGCTCACAAAGAAAAACCCAACTACATCCTATACACAAGAAACACACCTAAAAGAAAAAAGGTTAAAAATGTTAAAATAGAAAAATTGACAAAAGTGTACCAGGCAAATGCAAATAAAAAGAGAGGTTGCAATTTTGGCATCTAACAATATACAATATAGGGCAAAAGCCTTAGAAGAGATAAAAGATAAATAAGCCTGAAATTTACAATGAGGATATAAAGAATTTAAGCACCCAACACTATACCAATAACTTTACTTAATCGTAAACTACAAAACTTGTAAGGAGAAATAAGCAGATACAAAAATTTAGTCTCCCAATCCAATACAGATCAAATGGGCAAACACTAGAGAAGACTTAAGACAAGTCTTAAGTCTTACATGACAGACTCCAAACACTGATACAAAATAAACCTTCTTTTCAAGTACATATGGGACATTTAAGAAAATTTATTGTATTTTAGACTACAGAGAGATCCTCAAATTCAAAACAATAGAAATAATAAAATAACTTTGTCCCTAGACATAACACAATCAAAAGGGCCTTTTGTCTGAAAAAAACAAAAACAGAAACCATCTCGTTAAACAACTTTTAGTTGTGAAGTAATGCAAAATAGAAAAATTTCTTGAAAAAGAAATGTAATATACTACATCAAATCTATGAAAAATGGCTAAAGAAATTATCAGGAAAATTATATAAATACCTATATCCATAAAAATGTAAAAAGAATATAAATACCTAAATCAAATGCTAGGAAAAGAACAAGAAAATAAACCAAATGGAAGTAGACAGCAAGCAGGAAATAATGACAGAAAAAATGAGAGAAAATAAATCTAAAAGCTATTTCTTTGAGAAAATGGGGGGTGGGGTGGCAAGCAAACAACAAACTACCAGCTACTCGGGGAATGAAGAAGTAAGGGCCAACAAGACAAAACTAGAAACACCAAGGAGTAGGGGGACTAACCATCTACACAGAGGAAATTTTAAGCAATAAGTCAATTTTATACATCCAAGGGTAAGTAAATTTGAAAACTTAGTTTAAATGCACAATCCATCGTCTGATTACAACTTTCCAAACTTAGTTGTAATAGAGCCAAAGTCAAAACAGACCAATTATCCTAGTATAGAGAATGTAGTTGAAGAACTTCCCCATGAAAATCACCAGGCCCAGATGATTCTGTAGGGGCATTCTTCCAAATCTTTAAAGATCACACAATTTCAGTGCAACTTAAACTACTTTGGAGGTTTCCTTTTTTTTTCCCCTCAGTTCCCTATGGTCTAATGTCATTTTGGAAGCCCTGGTGGCATAATGCCTAAGGCATTTGACTGCTAACCAGAAAGCTGGTGGTTCAAACACACTAGCCACTCCCCAAAGGAAGGTTGGGCAATCTACTTTCCATAGTGACACCGCCTTGGAAACCCAAGGAGCAGTTGATATGAGTCAAAATCGACTTGATGGCAGTGAGTTTGGTTTGGTTTTTGGAATCATTTTATGCAGTGATTTTAATACTGGCCTCCAAACCTGACAAAACTGTATACTTCAGGGGGGCGGGAGAATCTATGGACCAATCTAACTTCTGAATAATGAAGTAAGAATCTTAAAGAATCCAACCTTATCTTACCAGTTGCTGTCATGTTGGCAACTGAAACTCCTTACATTTGCAGATTAGTATCCAAATTGGTACAACCACTGTGGAAAACTATTGAGCAGTGTCTAAAGCTAAACATATGCTTACCCTATGACCTAGAAATACAGCACAGTAGAACTGCCCTGAGGGTTTCCAAGGCTGTAAATCTTTACAGAAGCAGATTGCCACATATTTCTCCCACGGAACTGCTGACCTTTCGATTAGCAACCAACTGTTTAATTACTGTATCACTATGGCTCCTATCTAGATGTTATCCTCTTAAATATATAGCTAAAAGAAATGAGTGCTTATGTTTACTGAACACATATGAGTGCTCACAGCAACTTTATTTATAATAGCCCAAAACTGGATATGGCCTTTAGGTACCTCAAAAGAAAACTGGTTAAATAAATTACATATTAATGAACTGAAATATACTATACTATACAACAATAAAGAGAGATGCATCTTAAACATGAATTTCCAGATCAAGGAAAACTAGTCTATCATGATACAGGTCAGAATAATTGCTACCTCTTGGGAAATACTGGGAAACGGCTACAAGGAAACTTTCTGGGGTGCTGGAAATGTTCTGTAGCTTGACCTGGGTGGTGGACACATGAGCATATGCATAAATTTACATAGGTAATAAGTGCTTTTGGACTTTATGCCTATTAATGCCTCAATAAAACATTTAAAAATAAAACTACAGAAGAAAATTTGAGCAAATTTCCCTAAAATTTTTGTAATGGTGACATAAACATTCAGAAGCATTAGGAGTAAACATGATACTTTGATTAAATTTAAAAACTTTGGGGGGAATAACCATAGAAAACTGAAAGGGCAAATGACAGACTGAGGAGAAATACTAGGAATTATCAAAATAAAAGATTGCTATCTAATAATCAGTTTCTAAAATAAAGAAGAAAGTGATTAGTATCTTTTTAAAAATCTGGATACCAACTTACAGTTCACAGAAAAATAAATGCAAATTACATACAGTACTGTGTTGTCAGTGAAGGCAAACATGGGTATATGGATGGTTAGATGG
>NW_006921676.1:6599016-6608162 GCF_000298275.1 Orycteropus afer afer | reverse complement strand
AAAAAAAAAAAAAAAAAAAAAAAAAAAAAAAAAAACTGAACTGGAATCTAAACAAGCCGCTAGATCTAACAATTTATAGGAAATACTATGAACAGAGGTGCATGGTCCTGTTAGGTGTTCTGATTCATAGTCACCCTAAATACAACAGAATGAAACACTAGCAGGTCCTGGGCCATACTTAAAATTGTTGCTATGTTTGAGCCCATGGTTGCAGCCATTGTGTCAATCCATCTAATTGAGAGACTTCCTCTTTTTTTGATGACCCTTTACTTTACCAAGCATGTTGTCCTTCTCCAGGGACTGGTCCCTTCTGTCAACATGTCCAAAGTATATGAGGTGAAGTCTCGCTCATCCTTCCTTCTATGGAGCATTCTGGCTGTACTTCTTCCAAGACAAATTTGCTCTGCCATATTCTATAGTCATATAATTGTATATGAATATTTAATTATTCAATATTCTTTGCCAACACCAAAAATCAAATGCATCAATTCTTCATTTTTCCTTATTCACTGTGCAGTTTTCATATGCTTATGAGGCTACTGAAAAATACCATGGCTAGGGTCAGGCACACCTTAGTTCTTAAAATGGTATCTTTGCTTTTTAACACTTTAAAGAGGTCTTTTGCAGCAGAGGTGCCCAATGCAAAATGTCATTTAATTTCCTGACTGCTGCTTCCATGGATATTGATTGTGGATCCAAGTAAAATGAAATCCTTGACAATTTCAATATTTTTTCTACTTATCATGATGCTGCATATTGCTCCAGTTGTGAGAAAATAAAGAACTGGAAGACAAACCTGTCAATCAAAAGAGATCAGTAGAAATAGCAACCAAGTTCAATATATGGACTATAGTGTAGTTGAATCCCAATTGAAACAAACTATATTTAGGAAAAAGAGAATAGACAGTAATTGTTGTTAGGTGCCAACAAGTTGGCTCCAATTCATAGTGACCCTGTGTACAATAGAATGAAACACTTGCCCGCTCTGTGCCAGCCTTACAATCCTTGCTATACTTGAGTCCATCGTTGTAATCACTATGTCAATCCATCTTGTTGAGGGTCTTCCCTTTTTTCATTGACCCTCCACTTTACCAAGCATGATTACATGCTTCTGACAACATGACCAAAGTAGTTGAGATGAAGTCTGGCCATTCTCGCTTCTTAGAGCATTCTGGCTACACGTCTTCCAGGACAGGTTTGTTAGTTCTTCTGGCAGTCCATGGTACTGTGAGCATTTTTCACCAACATCACAATTCAAAAGCGTCAATTCTTCTTCAGCCTTCCTTACTCATTGTCCAGCTTTCACATGCAAATGAGGCCATTGAAAATATCATGGTTTGGGTTAGGCACACCTAAGTCTTCAAAGTGACATCTTTGCTTTTCAACCCTCTAAAGAGGTCTTTTGAAGCACATTTGCCCAGTGCAATATGACATCTGATTTCTTGACTGCTGTTTCCATGGGTGTTGATTGTGGATCCAAATAAAATGAAATCTTTGACAATTTCAATCTTTTCTCCATTTATCACAATGCTGCTTATTGGTTCAGTTGTGAGGATTTTCATTTTCTTTATGTTGAAGTATAATCCACACTGCAGACTATGGTCTTTGCTCTTCATCAGTATGTGCTTCAAGTCATCTTCATCTTCAGCAAGCCAGTTTGTTTCATCTGCATATCACAGGTTGTTACTGAGCCTTCTTCCAATTCTGATGCTACGTTCTCCTTCATATAGTCCAGCTTCTCGGATTATTTGCTCAGCATACAGATTGAATAAGTATGGTGAAAGGATACAGTCCTGACACACACCCTTCCTGAATTTAAACCATGCAGTGTCTCTTTGTTCTGTTCGAACGACAGCCTCCTGGTCTGTCCAGGTACAGGTTCCTCATGAGCACAATCAAGTGTTCTGGAATTTCCATTCTTTGCAGTGTTACCCATGATTTGTTATAATCCACACAGTCAAATGTTTTTGTATAGTAAATAAAGCACAAGTAAACGTCTTTTTGGTATTCTTTGCTTTCAGCCAAGATCCACCTGACGTCAGCAGTTATATCCCTCATTCCATGTCCTCTTTTCAATCTAGCTTGTGTTTCTGGAAGTTCCCTATCAACATACTGCTGCAACTGTTTCTGAATTATCTTCAGCAATATTTTACTTGTGTACGATATCAATGATACTGTTGGATGATTTCCACATTCTGTGGGATCACCTTTCTTTGGAATGGGGTACAAATATGGATCTCATCCAGTCAGCTGGCCACATTTCTTGGCATAGAGGAGTAAGTGTCTCCAGTGCAGCATCCGTTTGTTGAAACATCTCGATGGATATTCTATCTATTCCTGAAGCCTTGTTGCTTGCCAATTCCTCTGAAGGTGGACCAAGGGAAGTGCTGCTTTGACTTCTTCCTTCAATATCATTGGTTCTTGATCATATACCATCTCCTATAATAGTTGAACATTGACCAATGCTTTTTTATACAGTGACTCTGTGTTCCTTCCATCTTTCTTTGATGTATCTTGCATCATTCGATATTTTGCCCATAGAAACTTTCACTATTGTAACTTGAAGCTTAAATTTTTTCTTCAGTTCTTTCAGTTTGAGAAATGCCGAGTATGTTCTTCTCTTTTGGTTTATTACTCCAGGTCTTTGCTCATTTCATTATAATAATTGACTGTCTTCTCAAGCTGTTCTTTGAAATCTGTTCAACTCTTTTACTTCATCATTTCTTCCATTTTCTTTAGCAACACTCTATTCAAGAGCAAGTTTTAGATTCTCTTCTGACATTCATTTTGGTCTTTTCTTCCTTCCCTGTCTTTTTAATGATCTTTTGCTTTCTTTATGCCTAATGTTCTTGATGTTATCCCACAACTCTTCTAAAGACAACAGAAGAAATAGTAATGCTGGCTATGTATCTAATATAGAATAACTGATTGGCTTGTGACTATGGTATTACTGATTGTATTCTATGTCTTAAAAAAATTCATTAACTGTACTAAAATATTTACATGTTTAAATAATATGATTGAGTTTTGCTTTAATCTGGGTGGGCAGGAGATGATGGGGATGTAGATGAAACAAGGCTTTATGCCATTCTCATTATTTTTGTATATGATTGAAAGTTTTATTATTTAAAAAAAAAGTTTCTATAATATTAACTCACATAGCAGGTACTGCCCTACTTACTTTGTTACTCAATATCTTAAGTAGAGAAATAGTCTTGTATTCACAGTCAGAATTAACTCTGTGACTGTACTTAATTACATCCTTCAAAATATTCATAGAGTTTATTTCTCTCTAGTCATGTGAAGAAGTTATGTTGCTTGCAAAGATGCTATCTGAATGTTAAGCAACTGTTTTTGGACCCTTTCAAATATGATGTTTTTTCAAATAAATATAGTACCCCCCACACACACAACAACATCAACAACAAAGCAGTAGATTATTTTCTGTTCCTTGTGTTTGTTTTATAGGAGTGAAGGTAATTTCTGGGTTCTTTAAATAGCTAGATAGCTAGAATAAGCAACATGAAGCTGTTTAGGCTACCTGTTGTATAGGGCATATATAGAACTAATGGTCACACGCAAAATGTGAATGATTTTAACACTTGAGAATGTACCATACATTTAAACAAGATCTCTGGAAGTTTTATAATTCTTGTCCATAAGTGAAAATTTATGTACACTTGTCCAGAAGGATAACTCAGAAGGTTTATCAGAACTTTACGACTGGTCAAGCTTGTGAGGCTTTTGAAATGCAGCTTTTTATCTTGCCTAAGGGCCTGGCTTATTAATTGCAAGCAGTTCTCTGTCACCAGCAGCAATAGGTGGTCTGCACATAGGCTTAGATTCCAAGAATACTAAGTCAGAGGCTATTTGATCCAGCTGGCTCAATTCCCTGCCTGTCCCAATTATAGCAAAAACATATAAATCATGACCAGCATAAAGAAGAGACAAATAGGGCAAAGATTGGAAGAGTCCCCAACATGAAGTTTTCATGTCTCAAAAAGGCTGCATTTTCCTTCCAGTCATTCATGTCTTTTACCAACCAGGAAGCTCAGAGCTTCAGTGCCCATAATTTTTCTTGATTAATTAAGTCATTGCCCACCTTGTTGAACTCAACCTTCAGTTCCCTGAAGTTTGGTTGGTATCATGTGGTAGGTCTTTCTGGAAAGGCTAGCCCCTACCAACCTGAGTATTCTTATTAGCATTAAAAATCAGAGGTGGTCTGGAGCCCTAATAGATAACAAAATACTTGAATCACTGGGGAAATTCCAAGAGTATAGAGAATACCTCCCAGGAACCAGGCGCAAAGACCAAATTCTTTGGATAATGTTAACAATATACTTCACAGCATCCCTTGGTCCTCTGTCTAAAGCTGCCAACCTCAGCTAGCTACCTTGAAAATTCCACAACCTGTCCAGTGGGAAAATGAGCCTTTCTCTATTTACATGGCCAAAAAATCAACTTGACTTAGAATGTTACTGACTGACTCATTCATGAAATGGGTGGGGATCTCTGGGAAGGAGATCTATGAAGATCAGATGTGCACATAGGAAATAGCCATTTCATGGACTTTTCCAGTCTTTGCTCTATGCATCTGTTCTTTATGCTGGTCATGATTTATATCTTTTTTTGCTATAATTGAGACAGGCAGAGAACCAGGCCAGCCAGCTCAAACAGCCTCTGACTTAGTATTCTTGGAATCGAAGCCTTTGTGCAGACCACCACATAACTATTGCTGCTGGCAAAGAGAACTGCTTGCAGTTAACAAGTCAGGCCCTTAGGCAAGATAAGAAGCTATATTTCAAAAGGCCTTCAATCTTGACCAGTGCTGATAGACCATCTGAGTTATCCTTCAAGTACCTCACCATGCACAGATCATGCGTAGTAAAATTCAACATGACTGACAAAGTGACCTTCCACCAGAGACGATCAAGAACAGGAGTCCCTTGCTGGGAGTCAAACCAGAGTCCAGAGACATTACATAGGTGTAACATCTCAAAATAAGTCATGTCAAGCATTCCAGCAGCCTTCGTGATGGGTTCTATCTTTGTTCCAACAGCCTTTGTGGCGGAATCCATCTTGGCTACTTCCTGGATGTGTCTGATCTTCATAACCCCACCTCTTTCCCAGAGATTCCCCACCCATTTCATGAATAAAGGGATGCCTTTCCCACGTAAAATCCTTCATGTTGTTGTGGTTGTTATGTGCTGTCGAGTCAGACCCGACTCATAGGGACCCCTCCTTGGGTTTCTGAGGCAGTATCACTACGGAAGTAGATTGCCCAGCCTTCCTTCCGAGGAGTGGCTGGTGGGTTTGAACCGCCAGCCTTCTGGTTAGCAGTCAAGTGCTTTAGGTACTATGCTACCAGAGCTTCTTCATAAGCCCTAGGAAATCCTTTGTTTGGGGAGAGACTGGAGGCCAGCATAGGCAGAAGCCCCTCTCCATCTCTCCCTTGCAAGTCTCTCTCCTCTCCTTTCTCTTTTAATAAACTTTGGCTCCTGTGGACATTTTGTCTCTCCTGTTCAATTCTTGTCACTAGAAGGCAATGGCCCTCACTTGCGGTCCCAGGGCCCCCTGTAACATAATAAAACCATAATCATAAGTATAATACTTTCCTGAGTTCTGTGAATCATTCTAGTGAATTATCAAACCTGAGGGGGTGGCTACAAATTTGCAGCTGTTGGTCAGAAATGAGAGGACCACTGAGACCACAAGCTTATGACTTGTGTCAGAAACCTTGGCAGTCTGAAGAACTGTGCCCTTTAATTTGTGAGATCTGACCTAACTCTGAGTAGTTATGGTCAGAGGATGAAGAACTGCATTTATAGTTGGTGTAAGAGATGATAGTTATAATTTGAGCTGCTGTCTGTGGGAGAAGACACCCATAGATACATATATAGAAACCTTATAGATACTAATTAGGCTTCACAGGAATTTATGCTTAGACAATTATAGAGGTAGGAAAGACCTCAGCGCAGATCATGTCCACCTCTCTCAGTGTGCAGTTGCAAAAACAGAGGCTCAGAGTTCTGACTTTGGCTTTTAGACTTTGTTCAGCCTTTTCTGTAAGAATGTATTCTCATGGTGTGTCCCAGTAGGAGAATGGGTAGATCAGAATCATTTTACATATCTATTTTTCTTGCCTCCAAATTGAGTTCTAATTAGTTAATTATGTTTTTCCCTCCCTGATAAATTCTATGTCAGCTCCATAAATGGCTGCTGGATTCCTCTGTCTGAAGGTAAAATGTTTATTATAACTGTAGTCCTTTAATATAAATTTGTTCCACCAATTCTTGGGCCACCTCAATGACACAACTATTTGCTCAACACATACCAAGGAGCTGAATTTTAAATGTGGCTTCAGGGTGTGATCAGCAGTGTAATCTTGTTGGAACACTGTCAGTTAAAGGCGAGGAAATGGAATAAAGCAATTTATCTTTCACTGAGACATGAGCCTGCCATTTCCGCTTTCTCTTAAATGCTTCAGTAAAAAAGAAAAAAAACAATAAAGAAAAGATTTCAAACTTATTTCTCACGTTAACTCTTTGAGTGCCCTGATGAAGACTAAAAAGTAGGAAGTTTTTACGTTTGCCTTCAAGACCCAAATATAACTAGATGTCAAAATCACCAAATAGACTAAGCCTCTCCTGCTCTGATAATCACTAGTTACAGCATCCTGAGCCCTTGGCTTAACATGTCTGAGCCTCTGTTGCCTCATCCGTGAAAAGGAAGATTAATGATAGCTGCATCACATAGTAGTTGTAAGTTGAGTGAAGACTGGCATGGGAAGAGACTTGACACAGTTAGTGCCTCCTAGTCATTTAGTTAGCAACTGATGACTTGTTTTTCTTCCTTTATGTAGATTCTTCCTTTTCTCAGGTGATGCCTGTTTTATGACACTTATTCTTTCCATTTGGCTTGGAAACATTTCGCAAGGAAAACACTCTAAAAACTCACTACTGGAAAATATGCTCAAAATAAATTATCTGTTGTTGTTACATGCTGTCAAGTCAGTTCTGACTCATGGAGACCCTATGGACAACAGAACGAAACACTGCCTGATCCTGCGCCATCCCCACAATTGTTGCTATGCTAGAGCCCATAGTCGCAGTCACTGTGTCACTCTGTCTTGTTGAGGGTCTTCCCCTTTTTCGCTGACCCTCTCCTTTACCAAGCATGATATCCTTCTCCAAGAAGTGGTCCCTTCTGACAACATGACCAAAGTATGAGAAGTAGTCTGGCCATTGTTCCTTCTAAGGAAGATTCTGGGTGCACTTCTTTCAAATTTGTTTGTTATTCTGGAGGCTCATGGAATTTTCAGTATTCTTTGCCAACACCACAATTCAAATGCATCAATTCTTCTTCAGTTTTCCTTATATTGTTCAGCTTTCACATGTGCAGAACACAACGCAACAAATGCAACACACTGCCGTAGAGTCGGATCCAACTCCTCATAGGGACCCTTCCTTGGGTTTTTGAGGCAATATCACTATGGAAGTAGATTGTCCAATCTTCCTTCCGGAGAGTGGCTGATGGGTTTGAACCACCAGCCTTCTGGTTAGCAGTCAAATGCCTTAGGCACTATGCCACCAGTGCTGCCCAAATACCATGACTTGGGTCAGGCACACCTTAGTCTTCAAAGTGACATCTTTGCTCTTTAACACTTTAAAGAGGTCTTTTGCAGCACATTTGCCCAAGACAATATGTCATTTGATTTCTTGACTGCTGCTTCTATGGACATTTATTGTAGATCCAAGTAAGATAAAATCTTTGACATCTTCAATCTTTTCTCCATTTCTCATGATGATGCTTATTGTTTCACTTGTGAGGATTTTTTTTTTTTCTTTATAGTGAGGTGTAATCCATATTGCAGACTGTAGTCTTTTATCTTCATCAGTAAGTGCTTCAAGTCATCTTCACTTACAGCAAGCAAGGTGTGTCATCTGCCTATTGCAGGTTATTAATGAGTCTTCCTCCAATCCTGATGGAGTTTCAGTTTCTTCTGACATCCATTTTTTTTCTTTGCTGTTTTTTTAAATAAGCTTTTGTTGATGTCATCCCACAACTCCTCTGCTCTTTAGTCATCAGTGCATCAAATCTGTTCTTCAGATGATTTCTAAATTCAGGTGGGATATACTCAAGGTTGTGTTTTAGCTCTCATGGACTTGTTTTAATTTTCTTCAACTTAAACTTGCATCTGAGCAATTTATGGTCTGTTCCATAGTTGGCCCCTGCCTTGTTCTGGCTGGTGATATTGAGCTGCTCCATTGCCTCTTTCCACAGATGTAGTTGATTTGATTCCTGTGTATTCCATATGGTGAAGTCCATGTGTATAGTGGTCATTTATGTTGTTGAAGAAAGGTATTTGCAATGAATAAACCATTGATCTTGCAAAATTCTATCATGCAGTCTCTGGCATCATTTGTTTTACCAAGGCATAGTTTTCAATTCCAATGCTTCTACTTTGTTTCCAACTTTTGAATTGCAATCACTAATAATCATCAGTGCATCTTGATTGCATGTTTGGTCAATTCCAGACTGCAGAAGTTGGTGAAAATCTTTCATTTCTTCATCTTTGGCTTTAGTAGTTGATGTGTAAATTTGAATAATAATAGTATTAACTGATCTTCCTTGTAGATATACATATATTGTCTTATCACTGGCAACATTGTACTTCAGGATAGATCTTGAAACTTTCTTTTTGATGATGAATACAATGCCATTCCTCTTTTATTTGTCATGCCCGGCATAGCAGACCATATGATTTTCTGATTCAGAATGGCCAATACCAGTCTATTTCAGCTCACTAATGCCTAGGATAGCAATCTTTATACATTCCATTTCAATTTTTATAACTTCCAGTTTTCTTAGATTCATATTTTGTATATTTCACTTTCTGATAATCAGTGGATGTTTACAGCTATATTTGAATTGTGCCCCATCACCAGGTCCTGAATGCTTTACTCCATCCACGTAATTAAGGTTGACTCTCCTTTGAGGAGGCAGCTCTTGCACAATTGTATTTTTCATGCCTCCCAACCTGAGGGGCTCATCTTCCAGTACTATATCAGACAGTGTTTCACAGCTATTCATAAAATTTTCCAGCAACATATCACATAGTGTTTCACTCTAATTCATAAGGTTTT
>NW_006921676.1:6582985-6598376 GCF_000298275.1 Orycteropus afer afer | reverse complement strand
CCCATAGATTAATGTTTGTTGTTACTGATAATGCAGTATATATACCTTTGTTGTCTGTACACCTCTCCTCTCTGTTTCTAACAAATAATCTGCAATGAGAAAAGACCAACTAGCAAATTCACACTCTGGGTTTCAGGTTTGGCAGTCTATTTCCAGTACCAGTTCTTTATTTTGGCACTGACTTTTTTTTTATATATATATCCGCTGGTAAATAAATAGAAATCAAATTTCTAATTATGTTTATTTCATAAACCTCCATGCATCTATCCATCTGCACACACATTCACTTATTTATTCACTGGGTTCCTGATTTTTGAGGTATCAAAAAATAAAAAAAGAAAAATTATTAGCATGTGGGGGTAAAAGGTTGTTTGAAATATATTTTTTAAAGGCATCACCAAATCCAGTTGCCATGCAGTAGACTCAACTCATAGTGACTCCCTGTGTGTCCGAGTAGAGCTGTATGCCACAGGGTTTTCAATGGGTGATGTTTTGGAAGTAGATCACCAGGCCTTTTTTCCTAGCCACCTCTGGGTGGACTTGAACCTCTGACCATTTTGTTGGCAACCAAGTGTGGTAACCATTTGCACCATCCGGTGACTCCAAAGACAGCTTGTCTTTATTTTTGAGGCTGGTGTAAATATACTACAATATGCCTGTTTTTAGTTCTTGTAAACCAGTGACTCTTAGCTGTTAGATATTATATGTGGAACATTATTTCAGTTACTAAGGCACTTGACTGCTAACCAGGAGGCTGGAGGTTCAAACCCACCAGCCACTCCTCGGAAAGGAAGGTTGGGCAATCTACTTCCGTAGTGATACTGCCTCGGCAACCCAAGGAGGGGTTGCTATGAGTTGGGGCCAACTCCACAGCACATAACAACAACAACAACAAGGGTAAGTCAGGCCTGATGTCTGCCTTATGCTGTGAACACCCCTTTTACAGTTAGATATAATATCTGGAGCTAGTGGGAACTGACTGTTTTAACACTTTTCCAGTTGTTGGCCTCTGGGAGACTTATCAAAAGACCCCTCGTTATAAATAAACCAACCATTCCCTGTGGATCCCTCACTATTCTCTTGATGTCTCAGTCCAGAAAGTATTAATGTCAGCCTTTGGAAAGCTTGCTATAATTTCTTGGTTCTGGTAATGTTAGCATTCATGTTTTCTTAAAAAACAAATGCTTTGGAAAATGTAATAGTATCACATCAAAAGCTCTACACCCAGCAAGTTGGAGTTCTGGTAACTTGGGAGACCGTAGTTTTTCTAAGTGCCATCTGCCATTTAATACAATTAATGAACTTTTGGGTGAAAGCCTCTAATTTAATGCTAATTATTGGGGAGAAGATCTTTGGGGAGAGGGAGAAGAAACTACAAGAGGTATGTGATTTATTTACTAGTAGAAGAAAGGTCATGGATATTTTGTCGAGTTTATTTAGCTCAAACTAGTGAAAGATTTTTTCCCTAAGCCTGGAACTTATCTAAAATGTCTTCCACTATGCTCAAAGCCATTAATAATTGAGGCTTATTTAGGATATTAATTTTCAGGAGATCTCTTTGTGCAATACATGGAATGTAGCCACTGTGAAGTACATTAATTGCACCTACAAGCTACCATTTTTAAAAAGTTAATTCTTTAAAATTCTATTTTTAAAATCATGACAGAATTCATCTTTGTTAAAAAGGGATTTAAAGCATTTTCTTGACAAAGAATTGATAAATCTTAGGGCAGGAGGTGAGGGGAAGTAAATTATTTGTAGTTTGTAAAATGAAGGAAATGAAGTGGCTTTGAGGATAGATTCAAGAGGTCAAACCTTGATGTTAGGGAAAAGTGTTTCTTGTATTGTTTTTTAAACTAAGATGGCCTATTTGAACCCATTTTTTTTTTTTTTTAATTAGGATTTGGGTGAAGATTTACAGAGTAAATTCACTTTTCATACAGCAGTTCACATATACATTGTCTCATGTCATTGACCAAAATTTACAATGCAGCAGCTCCCCTCCCACTTCCTCCCCATAGTTACCTCCTCCCAGTGTCCATCCCTTCATACTCTTCTGCACCCTGAGCTATCTCCCTGTGGATAAGCAGCCCTTCCTTCTCCCATGATTGTTCTCTCCAGGGCGTGTGTCTACTTGAGGTAAATGTTTAACTCACATGCCTGTACTTTGGCTGGAAACCACAGTTGTGGGTTCAATTCCAGACCTGAAGGGCAACTAGGGGCCATAGTCTCAGTGGTTACACCAGGCTCCATTGGACCAGCAAACCTGGTCCCCACCTTCTTTTCTTTTTTTTTTGCCTCCAAACGATTTTGAGTTTTGTACCACATTGTTCTCCCTCTTTATGTAGGATCTCCTACATCCCTTCCAAGTGGATGGCAGTGGTAGCTGGGCACCATCTAGTTCTTCTTGAACCCATTCTTGACCTCAGTTTCATCATACTCACATCCATTATTTAATTTTGCTCTGGCATATGTAATAGCCAGAATTTGAGTGAAAATCATGGACAAGGTTATGTTATGCACTGTGTATAAAATATTGTAACCCTCACCACCACCCTGGAGGCAACGACCCGTAGGAGGAACTTGCATGGCCCAGAAGAGCTCACTAGAGGGCAGCAGAGCCAGGATATGAGTGGTGTGTGTGTGTGTGTGTGTGTGGAGGTGGAGGTGGTTCTGGGGCAGGATTTGTGCTCTTAACTCACTTCTACCTAAACTGGGTGCAGATGCTCATGTGGACATGTGAAACAGAAAAAGCATTCTAAGTGAACTAAAATTCACTTAGACATGAGGCTTCTAAGTGAACTGAATATTTAAGTTAGATAGCTACCCTAACTCCTCTGTGGAATGAGGACAGGAGGAGCTATTAATACATAAATAACAAAACATACAAGCAATGGCAGCTTTTTAAGAAAGAAAACTCATTCACATGGAAAAAAGAAGACTGTTACCTTTAGGTTTCAATTTTCAGATGCTACTGGTAGTTCCACTTCATTTGTGACATTTCATGGAACAATATGTAAAACACTATTTGTTTTAGGCTCTAAGGAAAGACAGGTGAAGTCTTTGGGGATTTGGAGACTTATACCTTGAGATCAGAGTCCCTGGGTGGTGTAAATGGTTAACATACTTGACTGATAACTGAAAGATTGGTGATTCCAGTCCACCAAATGTGCCTTGGAAGAAAGACCTGGCGATCTAAGGCACTTGGCTGCTAACCAGAAGGCTAGCGGTTCAAATCCACCAGCCATTCCTCAGAAGGAAGGTTGGGCAATCTACTTCTGTAGTGATACAGCCTTGGAAACCCAAGGAGGGGTCGCTATGAGTCGGATCCAACTTGACAGCAGCGAGTTTGGTTTGGTTTGGACTCTTACATACATGGGGTCACCATGAGTCAGAGTGGACGTAACAAAAACTATTTTAATTGTTTGCTTGTGGATTGTTTGTTTACTTGAGATCCAGTTGGAGAAAAGGAAAAGCAGCTCTAGTGAGAGTTCTATACCAGGATTTCTAAACTCTGGCACTATTGACATTTGTGGCTAGACAATCGTTTGTTGTGGGGGTTGTCATGTGTACTGTAGGATGACAATGTTTGTCCTCTACCCACTGAATGCTAGTAAAACCTAGCCATTTACAAGGTCCAAAAATATCTCCAGACATTGCCAACTGTCACATGGAGGCAAAATCGCCCCTGGTTAAGAACCATTGTCCTCCCTAAGGCAGCCCCAACCACAAGGGAGGATTCACTGGGCAACTTTCCTTCTCAACATCATGGAGTTTTCACACAGTGACATCCTGCATTCTTAGGAGTCTTTCGTGGTAAACCCACTTCACATCTGTCATGAGTCCACCCGGAGCCATCCATGTCTCTTTTACGTCATCTTAGGTTCTCAGTTAGCTACAAGTCTCCTTCCATCCCATAGTTCATGTCAGGCTTAACCTTCACCCAGGACATATGATTTCCTTCTTTGCAACACTAGTGTTGATGCAAACTTCTGTCTGACCCTGACCCTACCAACATCAACCTCAGAGACCCCAATGCACTTGAACAACATGGTGGAGAAACTATAGTGTTTCTGCTAGTTCTTACTCATATGGCCACTCAGTGTTATCTTTTTCAGTAAAAAGATATTAATTGACTGGTCTCTGTATTCTGAGGGTCATTGGCCTGGGTCTCATGCATACTTGCCACAATCCTTGTCTCTGGCCAAGTGTACTGAGTATACTCCTGCACGTGGCATTGGGGCTGGACCAGGCTTCTGCCAGCAAGGGATGCTGACCACTTTCTCTTACTCATCTTTGCTCATCTCTGCATCTTTATTATTTAGTTATTCTTACCTTAAGTTTTTCCATCATTGACTACCTTCTCCACTCAGCTGCCCTCCTGAGGTGGCTTCTTAAATCTCCCTTATAGAGGGGAGCGCCTATCTCAAGCTTCCTAAGTGGCTTTTGCACTGCTCTTTCTGGCCTAATTAAGAGAAATAAAATTCCGACCACAACTATTCTCCAGAGGTATCTTGTGCCCTAGATGTATGGGTCCCAGATTCCCCTAATGGTCAAGAACAATTTATGTCTATAAATAATATAGTCCCAAAAATCTTAGGGAAATTTTAAGCCTTAAGAACTTCAGAAAGTTGAATGTTACAAATTTACAAAAGCCATTATGGGAAAGTTTAATGATTCACATTTCTTTTATGCCTGTTTAAGTTTTTGAATTTTGAATAATTTTTAATTTTAATTTTATAGTCAACATATGCCATCTTCAGAGGGATGAAAACAAAAAAAAATTTAATTTGTTTTTTCATTCACAGAACTAAATTAGAATAAAAATGTAAGTAATTAAACTTTCCTATGTTTTTCCCCCCCTTAAATTTGTAACATTTGTATTTCTGAAGTTGTTAAACCTTAAAACTACAGCAAGACTTTTTTGGACACCCTCCAAAAACAAGCCAAACTCACTGCCATCAAGTCAATTCCAACTCATAGCAACCCTAAGAACAAAGTAGAACAGCGCTTTAGGGTTTCCAAGACTGTAAATCTTTACAGAAGCAGACAGGCTCCTCTTTTTTTTTCCTGCGGAGCAGCTGTTTGTTTTGAACTGCCCACTTTTTGGTTAGCAGCCAAATGCCTTAACCACTGCACCACGAGAGCTCCCTTGGACACCCCGTATATATTTTTTCATGGGTCTTACCAAGAACTACTGAATTGGAATGTGCAGGAGGGGTGGTCAGAAATCTGAGTTAAAATTTTTCCCCTAGAAATCAAGGTTTTTCAACCTTGACTATCGATTGAAATTGCCTGGGGAGACTTAAAAACTACTGTTGTCAGGACTCTGAACATTTTCATTGTCAAAAAGCTCTACAGGTGTGTCTAATGTACAGCCCAGGTTGTAGCCACTGCCACAGGTGGTTCTGATAGCCAACCAGTTTTGGGAACCCTGCACTAGATTCTCAAAATGGTGTCCCTAGGCGGAGCAACAGGAGCATCATGGGGAATTTGTTATAAATGCAGACTCTTGCAGACTCTATAGATAATTCTGCTGCACACTCAAGTTTAAGGACCACTGTGCTAAGTAGTTTCAAGGTGGTTGCAATTTTGGTGATTGCTTATTGGTGTACATGAAGTAAAGCCGACAGGTGATCCCTAAGTACCCATGACCTAGGAGGGCCCTGCCTTGTACAAATGTTAGTGGTTTACTATATGCTTGATGTGTGGGACCACAAAGGTGAACCTGGTACTAAATCTGTACTCAGAAGCTTTGAGTTTGATGGAAAGTATACATCTGCAAACCATTAACACACACTGGTAAATGATAAATCCTTTGAAGTATTGAAAGTCTTAGGCATGTTTAAAGAAAGGACTTCTAGTTAGAGATTACAATTTGAACAGATTACTTCTTCAGTTTAGTTTAGCATGTTTTAATACAACAGAGGTTGTCCTTATCATTAAGTCTGTTATTAATTATAGGTCATACAAATAATCTTGAAATGTTCCTAGAATAATGTTCTCTTATTGTTTTCTTAATAAACATTTTAGGTCTTTAATAACATGTTGATATCTTTTCGTGTAAATCTTAAAGCTATTTGTATTTACAATAAGTAATTGGTTTATTCTGATGCCATCAAAATTAGTTCAACATTTAATTTTACCTCTTTCATCTGTCTGTGGGGA
Source organism: Orycteropus afer afer (assembly GCF_000298275.1). Classification (NCBI taxonomy): domain Eukaryota; kingdom Metazoa; phylum Chordata; class Mammalia; order Tubulidentata; family Orycteropodidae; genus Orycteropus; species Orycteropus afer. The sequence goes on along the minus strand of NW_006921676.1, from coordinate 6,592,208 downwards.
CAGGAAATATCTTAACATGTTTTTGTATCCCCAATGTCCAGTACTTGAATGTGCCCTAGGATTTCAACTGAACTGAATGCAGAATTTCACTGGCACTGGGTTAGGCAGATGGCATTTTGTTTTGGGCAGTCGCTTATCAGTTGTCAACTGTGGAGAGGAGGTAACCCCTGAAGTTCTGCCCATGTGTCTGCCCTCCTTGTTAAGTTCCCTGCCAGTGATCATATGGGTCAGCTCTCAGTGGGTTTCAGGCTTCCATTAAAACAGAAGACTTTTATTTTGATGTTGAAACCATGTGTACAGATACCTAAAAATGAATACTAAATACATATGAATTTTTAAACAAGTTTGTGTGGTTAGAATACTTTGTTTTGCAGTCAGATTCTTGTGCAGTTTTATGATATGTATTGATGTAAACATAAATATAGCTACAAAAATGACTTGATGTGTTAACTACACACATATTTGTATATTTATGTCAGATTCCAATGCTTCCAAATCATGAGAATCTTAAAAATTTATGACTTCTGTATGTCCTTGTCTGTTTGTCACTTAGCTTTTTATGCAGACCAAACATTTGGATAATACATAACTTAGGTTATGGTTGACACCTGTCTTTGTTACTGGGTCATGATTTCTGAGTCTACCCCCTTGGACAAGGGTCCCTAAGAGTAATTTGTCTTCTAGGGAGCATAAAGCACAGAGTGACAGAATCAAATTACATGGATTCTAGATGTGAACCCACCTGCCAGCACCAGATCCATCTGGGCCATGCTGTAGGATGTATATTTTTACCTTCTTCTTGGAGGGATCAGAGTGCAGTCCTAGATATAACAAAAAAATGGAGGTCAGTTTACTAACGGAACTTGAGGATACAGTGTTTTGTCCTGGCACTTTATTACTGTACCTTGAAAAAGAACCAAAAAGTAAGTTCCTATTATGTGCCCTGTTACACATACATGTAATCTGCCAAAGAAGTTTCAGAACATCAGGGAAGATTTGATTAATGTCTGTGGCACACCTATTATTGTCCTGGTCTTAGCCTCTTGAGGAAGCAAACAAGTTCTTCTGTGGAAAGAGTTATGAATTAAGAGTACTGGGACCCAATTTTGTCACCTTAGTTTGGCCCTGATGAGTCCTTGAACTTGTCCAGGCCTTAGTTTCTCCATCTTGTAAAATGAGGAAGTTGCATAAGATCAATGGTGTTCCTCAGGGTAGTGAATAAATTGTTCTGTCCTGATCAGAGGTGGGGTATATTGCAATTTCATGCCAACAGTGATTAATGATAAATTAGAGTGGCTATCCTTATAATGTTATTTTTATTTTTAATTAGGAGAGAAGGATGTACAGTTATAGCCATGTCCTTGGAATTACGTGTAACCTTGAGTCTGCCCATGAAAGATACTTATCACATAAACATCATCTTTTGTGTGTTGGGATGGAGAAAAAAAGGTAGATGAGACAGACACTGCCAGTTGCCTGCTCATGTTCATCTTGGCTTTTTCCTTCCAGTAGAATCTTGATTTATTTTTTCCTGTTAGTAAGGAGTGTATACCAGCTAAACTCAATCTTTCCACTTAACTTTTTTGCTGGTGACCGTGTAGCAACTCTATCTATAGGCAGAAGCCCTGTGGTGTCTCTTTCTGAATAGAAGACAGATCACGGGGAGAAAGCTTTGTGGCCTCCCTGCTCCATCCCACATAGAATGAGCAGCAGCTGTTTTGCAACTAACAGAATCAAAACCTGCTAAAGATTACTGAGTGAGAAGCTAGAAGGGACTTATGTCCCTGAGGGCATTGTTGAGCTGTGATACCAGCTCTAAGCTGCCCACTAGTGTTCTTGTTAAACCAAAAAAAAAAAAAAACACCAGCAGTTGCCATTGATTCAATTTCATCCAACTCATGGTGACTCTGTATGTATCAGAACAGGACTGTGTTCCATAGGACTTTCAGTGGCTGATTATTGGGACGTAGATTGCCAGGCTTTTATCCCTAGGCACCTCTGGGTGGCCTTGAACCACCAACCTTTGTTACACAATAGAAAAAAAATCTCCTGTAGAAAAAAAGGTATATATATATTTTTTTACAGCCAAACACAGTCCTAAGTAGCCCAAATGCTAGACTAGATGAACTCCAAAATTATTTTGAGGCTCTGAAAAGTCTATGCCCCCGGCATCTGTATTCAATCCATTTCAATTTTACCTCCTAAATGTTCCTTAAATCCAGCCATTTTCACCTTTTTGCTGCCACCTATCCAGCCCAGGCTACTGTCATTTCTCACTTCAATTATCTCCATCAGTTTCTCACTGGTTCCCTGTGTCCACTCAGTTCCCTCCAGTCAGTTCATCCAGAGAGACTATACTGGTCAGGCTTCTCAGTGTTTTCTAGAGTTGTCTGCTGTGGCTGGCATGGTTCTTTAAGGGGTAGTTGAATGTGCTGACAAAACAACCTTTAGGATGACCTCTAGGAAAAAAACTCCCAGTGCCTTTTTATAGAATTGGCCTATGAGGGGAGTAGCTCCCCATTTCTATGGTCTGGACAGTGCTAAAGTCAAGAAGGTGCCACGTAGCTGATTTTGGAAAACATATTGACCCTCATACAGATTCCTTAGTTGATGCAAATGGTTAATGTACTCACTGCTAACCAAGAGGCACCTTGGAAGAAAGGCCTGGCTATCTATGTCTGGAAATCAGCCATTGAGAAACCCTCTGGTGCATAGTTCTAGTTTGACACACATGGGGTTGCCATGAGTCAGAATCTCCTGGAAGGAAACTTTATTTATTTATTTATTTAGTAGTTTGTTCCACCAAAATGAATGTCTTCCATCTTGCTTTCTTCCCCCAGGTAAGTGGATTCTAAACACTCTTTCAGGTGTCCCTAGTTAATGGGATACATGTCACCTGCCTGCCACTAAGCAGCAAGAGAAGCTGGGAATTAAAAAAAAAAAAAAAAACACTAGAGTGGTTTGAGGTCCTAAAACTTCTTGGCCCATTATTCTTAGAATAAAGATCAAAATCCTTAACAGAATCTCTAAGAAATGATGTGACCCTTTCCCCTCCATCATGAGGTTCACTCAGCCTTCCTTCACACCTCCCTCTACTCACCTCAGGGGCTCTGTTGACACCCCTTCAGGGAGTGCCCACCTGCCTCATCCATTGCCCTGCATTCTGGGACTTCTGCTCTCCTTTCAGAGCTCATCTCAAATGTCCCTGACCTTTCTGGAGTAAGTCAGTCTCCCCTGCTGTATGTACTCTCTCATTCTGTAAGGACCACTGTTTCTTAGTCTCATCACCGTTGATAAATTGGGTATTTGTGTGACTGGTATCTGTTTTCTCCATTTCGACACCAAGCTTTTGTATGGCAAGGTGTGTGTTTGCTTTCTTCACCATTATATATCCAGTGTGTGCACGCAGAGGAGCTCAATGAATATTTGAACAAAGGACTTTCTTCATTGTTCTTACAACCAGGGGTGCATTACCCAATAAGCAAGGTAAGCACAGGCTTACGTGTACTTACTTACTAACCTATAGAAAACAATGTTTCATTCTTTCAAGATACGGTGGCCAGCTACCACTGCTAACCTCTCTGAAAGGGATCATAATAGAAGGTCCCAGGTAGAAAAAAATGTAGAACAAAACTCAAAATCATAAAGATCAGGCTTCCTAGTCTTATGAAGACTGGTGGAATCCCTGAGATTATGGCCCTTAGATACCCTTTAAGCCTAGAACTTAACTGAACCCCCTGGCTCAACTTTCAGCCAAATGATAGGCCTGTAAGGTGAACAGTGATACCACGAGGGTGTGCGCTCATTAGAACAGTCAAGCATATGAAATCAAGGGGACAGTATTAGCCTAGGGATAGAGCTAGGAACGTGGGAGAGGAAGGGAAGGAAGGAGGAAGGGAAGTGGTGGGCACGGGGAGGAAGTGGAAAGAGTACTGTTGCATTGTGGGGATGTCAGCATGAATGGAAAATCAATCTGCTCTGTAAACTTTCACCCAAATCACAATAAAAAACTTAAAAAAAAAAAAAAAAAAAGATGATACTTATTTTGGGCATGACCACCCCTAAGGTAATAAGCACATTAGCAATGGAGAGAGAACTTTACTCAGATGTGTTCCTGTCATCCTTACCCATGATGAGGGAGGTCAGGAGCCCAGGCCTTCAGAACCCCAGGCAGAGAGCTTAACTGGGTGCTTTGGAGGCAAGTTTTATCCCTTCCCACCTCTTGGCTTCCCTCTGCTTCTGCAATCTTTACCTTCACTGACATGAGAGAAAAGCCTTTAATCACCCTGCCCCGGTGAAGTAGTTGAAAAAGAAAGAAACAGTAACTATAGCGCAAAAAGTGGTAGCAAAGTGGAGAAGTTCTGAGAACAGGAGACAAAACTTAACTGCCCCTGAGTCAGCGGAAGTAGATTGCCTAACCTTCGTTCTGAGGAGTGGCTGGTGGGTTTGAACCACCAGCCTTCCGGTTAGCAGTCAAATGTCTTAGGCACTAATGCCACCAAAGCTCCTAAGAGAGGCAGTTGAAAAAGTACAAACCTGTGTGTTCATTAAACTAGGAAAATCGGAAGTTTGAAACGCAGCTACTGAGCAGAGAGGGCTTAGATCAGTGGTTCGCACCCTTATTAGACCCAACTCTTCCATTTTATAACATTTTAGTAATGTCTTCCTTTCTCTTCTGAAATTAAATCTATTGATTATGTAATTTATCTATATACAGTCTAAAGAAAAATTGTATGCCCTACCTATAATACAAATAGAGATAAAAAGGAAAGTAAAATACAATAAAATGTAGTTCTTCCTATATGTAAATGTTCTAGCACCCCTTCCCAGAAAAATAAAATGAACTGTTTAGATGTATGTAGATTCATCATGAAGGAGACAAACGCAGAAAGAGCTCCGGTGGAGTAGTGCCTAAGGCATTTTGACTACTAACCAGAAGGTTGGCAGTTCAAGCCCACCAGCCACTCTGTGGAAGGAAGACTGTGCAATCTACTTCCGTAAAGATGTACTGCCTTGGAAACCCAAAAGGGATCACTATGAGTCGGAATAGAGTCGATGGCAGTGAGTTTTTTGGGTGAGTCAGGAATGGGGTATTGGTGACTCAGAGTCTACAAGCAGATGACGTTGGTTATGGGATCTTCTGAAATGGCAAACAACTCATAGTGAAATTCCCAACTATTGAAGTACACTTTCTCTTTGATTTACACAATAATTTATTTTAAGAAAATTAGAAATTGGGCAAAAAAAATAATCACAAAAAATTGGTTATGTGTAAAATAGAATTTCTGGGTTCAGATTCACACATTCAAGTTTTTATCTACAGGAATATCTGCTGAGGTACAGGGTGTGGGTAATCCTTGATGCAATTTTCTCCCCAATAATTGATAACTAAAATTCCCCCGATTCCAAAACCCCTCCTAGTGGGCAGTGCCACTTTCCATTGAGACCTAATCAATTCTCAAGTTTCAGCTTGTGAGGAGCCTGAGAGTTCCTGGTTATGATCCCTACCTGCCAGCAGGTGGTGCTGTTCAGTGGGAAACGACCCTGGATAGCATAGTCTGTGAGCTTTTGTTTTCTCCTATATTTAAAATTAGGGAGCTCTGGTAGCATAGTGCCTAAGGCACTTGACTGCTAACCAGAAGGCTGGTGGTTCAAACCCACCAGCCACTCCTCAGAGGAAGGCTGGGCAGTCTACTTCAGTAATGATACTGCCTTGGAAACCCAAGGAGGGGTCTGACTTGACGGCACATAAAAACAGCTAACAACATATTTAAGATAGAAGTGTATTCAAACCAGGATTCCAAACCGGCTCTTCCCAGTTTTCATGGCTGACAAAGCAAAACTGAACAGATTGAATTATAAAATTTAGTTGAACTGTAATAACAACCAAAATGGGAAAAATTACAGAAACTTAACCTCCTTCTCAGAAAATAAGGACAGTGTGTGTGTTCCGTAGCAACCAAATCTCTTGGTAGGCAGAGTTGGAAACAGCGGTACCCCACTCAAAGATGGCTGCTGCCACATTGCTTTGCAAGTGTGTTGCTCTCCACAGTCCTGGCAAAATCCAGTCTCCCATATCAGACTCCTGAAAGGGCGCACTATGATGCTTCCAACTCTTTCTTTCCAGGGCTTTGGCCCATAATTTTTCCTATTCTGGTTATTGTTACGCTTCACCCAAATTTTAAAAACTTGGGTCTGTTCCAATTTCACTTTGTCAGCCATGACTGAACAAGTTCAAACCATTTCCAAGCCCTGATTCAAAGGTTATGGTATATCAACATGATGTATTTTAAAAGATGTTAAGTTGGAAGAAACAATAAAATCAGGATCTAGAAAAGTTCTCATATAGAGGCCAGAGATTACATAGGATCTCTGGGTGAGTTTTGTGGTAATTGTTCCCAGAAGCAAAAGGAGCGTTCAGCTTAGGACTTACAGTAAATGTAATTTAACTAATTGGAGGTTATCATGCTCAGTTGAGGGTGATGCTTTAATGATCACAGTGCTCTTAGGTTGTTTCTCAGTTGGCTTCTGGATTGTTTACAGAGAAAATAGATGGAAGTGATTTGTAATGAGCGTACTGTTTTCGTCCAATAGCAGCTTGTGTGGCGTGTGTATGTGTATGTGTACATGTGTAGATTGTCTGATATTCACTTAAAAAATAATAACAGCTTTTTTTAGGTATAATTCACATACCAAAAAAATTCACCATGTTAAAGTGTCTAATTCAGTGTTTCTTGGGAGCTCTGGTGGCATAGTGCCTAAGGCTTTTGACTGCTAACCAGACGGCTGGCAGTTCAAACCCACCAGTCACTCCTCAGAAGGAAGATTGGGCAATCTGCTTCCATAGAGGTGCTGCCTCAGAAACTCAAGGATGGGTTGCTGTGAGTCAGAAACTACTCAACGGCAGTGAGTTTGTTTTGTTTGTTTTTGTCAGATGTTTCTTAGTATATTCACAAAGTTGTGCAACAATCACCACTATCTAATGTTAGATCATTTTCACCATCTCAAAAAAGAAACTGTGTACATATTAGCACTCACTTCCCATTTCTCCCTTTGCTAAATTCCTAATAACCACTAATCTACTTTCTGTATCTGTAGATTCGCCTATTCATAGCGACCCCCTTTGTATTCCCAGTGTGATAAATCTTTACAGAAGTAGATTGCCCAGTTTTCCTTCTGCAGAGTGGCTGGTGGGTTTGAACCACCAGCTTTTTGGTTAGCACTGAAATGCCTCAGGCACCACGCCTCCAGAGCTCCTTATTCTGCATAGTTTACATAAATGGAAGCTAGTCAGAAGAGGCCTTTGGTGACTGTCTTCTTTAACTTAGCATATTGTTTTCAGGGTTCATCCATGATATAGCTTGTGTCAGTACTTTATTCATTTTTATGGCTGAATAATATTCCATTGTATTGATATACCACATTTCATTTATCCATTCACCCGCTGATAGATTTTTGAGCTGTTTATACCTTTTGGTTATTATGAATAATGCTGCTATGATCATTCTTGTAGAAGTTTTTTTTGTGGGCATATATTGTCAATTCTCTTGAGAATATAACAGTGTACTTGCTAGGTCATAGGATAAGTCCATGGTTATTTTGAAGAGCTGTCAAACTGTTTCCCAAAATGGCTATTTTACAAAACCACCAGTAGTGTATGAGAGTTCCAATTTCTCTACATCCTCATCAGCACTTGTAATTGTTTGTCTTTGTTGTTTCTTCCTACTGGGTAAGAAATGTAGCTCATTTCATAATGGTACTCATGTGTGTTGTTGTTGTTAGGAGCAGTTGAGTCATCTCTGACTCATAGCAACCCTATCCACAGCAGAACAAAAAACACTGCCTGGTCCCACACCAGTCTCTGTGATCTTTGCTATACTTAAGCCCATCACTGCAGCCACTGTGTCAGTCCATCTCGTTGAGGGCCTTCCCTTCTTTTGTTGACCCGCCACCTTACCAAGCATGGCATCCTTCTTCAGAGAATGGTCCCTTCTGACAACATGACCAAAGTAGGTGAGATGGAGTCTGGCCATTCTCACTTCCAAGGAGCATTCCAGCTGCACTTCCTCCAGGACAGATTTGTTAGTTCTTTTAGCAATCCATAGTACTTTCAGCATTATTTGCCAGCATCACATCTCAAAAGCATCAATTCTTCTTCGTTCTTTCTTATTCATTGTCCAGCTCTCACATGCATATGAGGTGATTGAAAATATCATGGCTTATGTTAGGCACACCTTAGTCCTCAAGGAGACATCTTTGCTCTTCAGCACTTGAAAGAGGTCCTTTGCAGCCAATCTGCCCAGTGCTGTACGTCGTCTGATGTCCTGACTGCTGCTTCCATTGGCATCTATTGTAGAATGAAGCAACTTCAATCTTCTCTCCATTTATTGTGATGATGCTTATAGGTCTAGTTGTGAGGATTTTTGTTCTCTTTATATTGAGATGTAATTCATGCTGCAAACTGTATTCTTCAGTCTTCATCAGTAAGTGCTTCAAGGCATCCTCACTTTCAGCAAACAAAGCTGTGTTGTCAGTGTATCGCAGGTTGTTAATGATTGTTCCTCCAATCCTGATGCCACATACTTCTTCATATAGTCCAGCTTCTCGGTTTATTTGCTCAGCATAAAAATTGAATAAGTATGGTGAAAGGATACAACCCTGATGCACTCCCTTCTTGATTTTAAACCATGCAGTGTCCCCTTATTATAATGACAGCCTCCTGGTCTATGTACAGGTTCGTCATGAGCACAATTATGTGTTCTGGAATTTCAATTCTTCTCAATGAGAAACTACAATGAGTCCCATTAGAACTGCACACTATTACTGCCCTTATTTAATCTAGAGCTCCAATAAATAATCTTATTTATTTAGGGGTCATCAAATCTTCTATTAAACAAAATTATTGCTTTTCCTAGTACTTAAGCCAATTTTTATTGGCACTCTAGGTTAAATAAGGGCAATAATAGTGTACAATTTTAAAGGTACTCATTGTAGTTTTGATTGTTACTTGATGACTAATGATATTAAGAATCTCTTCATGTGCTTATTGGCTGTTCTTTATCTCCTTTGAAGAAATGTCTGTTCAACCCTTTTGCTGATTTTTTTACTGAATTATTTGTCTTTTTATTGCTGAGTTGTAAGAGTTTTTATATATATATATACATATATATATATATATGTATATATATATATATGTGTATATATATATATATTGAGTACAAGT
>NW_006921676.1:6581545-6582885 GCF_000298275.1 Orycteropus afer afer | reverse complement strand
TATATATATATATATGTGTATATATATATATATTGAGTACAAGTCCCTGACAATATACATGATTTGCAAACATTTTCTTCTGTACCATGGGTTACCATTTAACTTTTTTTAAAATTTACCACTTATCTCTGGTTTCCTTTTTTTTTTTTTTTTAACTTTTATTGTGATGAAAACATACACAAAAAGACATTCACCACATAACAGCTTCTGCATTTACAGCTCAGAGACATTGATTACATTTTTCATATTGTGCCATCTATGCTGATGTCAGATGGATCTTAGCTAAAAGCAAAAAATACCAGAAAGATGTCAGATAGATCTTAGCTGAAAGCAAAGAATACTAGAAAGATGTTTACTTATGTTTTATTGACTATGCAAAAGCATTCGATTGTGTGGATCATAGTAAATTAAGGATAACATTGAGAAGAATGGGAATTCCAGAACATTTGATTATACTCATGAGGAACCTGTACATAGATCAGGAGGCTGTTGTATGTATAGAACAAGGGGATACTCCATGGTTTAAAATCAAGAAGGGAGTGCATCAAGGTTGTATTCTTTCACCACACTTATTCAATCTACATGCTGAGCAAATAATCTGAGAAGCTGGACTATATGAAGAAAAATGTAGCATCAGGATTGGAGAAAGACTTGTTAACAACCTGCAGTATACAGATGACACAACTTTGCTTGCTGAAAGTGAGGATGACTTGAAGCACTTACTGATGAAGATTAAAGATTACAGTCTGTAGTATGGATTACATCTCAATATAAAGAAAACAAGAATCCTCACAATTGGACCAATAAGCAACTTCACCATGGATGGAGAAAAGATTGAAGTTGTCAAGGACTTGATTCTACAATCAACACCAGTTGGAGCAGCTGTCAAGACATCAGACAATGAATTACATTGGGCAAATCTGTTGCAAAAGACCTCTTTCAAGTGATGAAGAGCAAAGATATCTCCTTGAAGACCAAGGTGTGCCTGACTCAAGCCATGGTAGCTTCAATTGCCACTTATGCATGTGAGAGCTGGACAATGAATAAGGAAGACCGAAGATTTGATGCATTTGAGTTGTGGTGTGGTGTTGGAGAAGAATGCTAAGAGTACCATAGTCTGCTAAATGGACTAACAAATCTGTCCTGAAAGTACAGCCAGAATGCTCCTTGGAAGCAGGAATGGCCATACTTCATCTCACTGACTTTGGTCATGTTGTCAGAAGGAACCATTCCCTGGAGAAGGATATCATGCTTGGTAAAGTGGAAGGTCAACATCAAAGTGGAAGGCAACGAGATGGATTGACACAGTGGCTGCAACGATGGATTCAGCTATGGCATGG
>NW_006921676.1:6558527-6579615 GCF_000298275.1 Orycteropus afer afer | reverse complement strand
TTTTGAGATCTGGGAGTGTGAGACCTCCTACTTTGTTCTTCTTCAATAGTGCTTTGCTTATCCAAGGTCTCTTTCCTTTCCATATAAAATTAGTGATTGGTCTTTCCATGTCTTTGAATAATGTTGAGGGAATCTGGATTGGGATTGCATTAAATATATAGATTGCTTTGGATAGTATTGACATTTTCACAATGTTCAATTTTCCTATCCATGAGCATGGTATGTTATTCCATTTATGTATATCTCTTACAGCTTCTTGAAGTAGTGTTTTGTAGTTTTTGTTGTATAGGTCTTTTGTGTTCCAGTAAGATTTAATTGTAAGTATCTTATCTTTTTGGTAGCTATTGTAAGTGGTATTGATTTCCTTATTTCCTTTTCAGAGAGACCTCTTTGCTGGTGTAAAGGAACCCAACTGATTTGTGTATGTTGATCTTGTATCCTGCCACTATGCTAAATCTTTCAACTAGTTCCAGTAGTTTTCTTGCTGAGTCTCTTGGGTTGTCTCTGTATAAGATGGTATCATTTGCAAATAGGGATAGTTTTACTTCTTCCTTACCAATTTAGATGCCTTTTATTTCCCTTTCTTGCCTTATTGCCCTGGCTAGCACTTCCACACAATGTTGAATAGAAGTGGTGATAGAGGTCCTTCTTGTCTGGTTCCTGTTTGCAAGGCGAAGGATTTCAGTCTCTCTCCATTGAGAATAACATTGGCTTTTGGTTTTGCATATATACCCTTTAACATGTTCAGGAATTTCCCTTTATTCCTATTTTTCTGAGAGTTTTATATCAGGAATGGGTGTGCATTTTATCAAATGCCTTTTCTGCCTTTCTTCTATGATCATGTGGTTCTTTTCCTGTATTTTATTTATGTGGTGCATTATGTTGATTGATTTTCTAATGTTGAACCATCCTTGCATACCTGGTATGAATCCCACTTGGTTATGATGTATTATTTTTTTGATATGTTGTTGGAATCTCTTGGCTAGGATTTTATTGAAGATTTTTGCATCTATATTAATGAGGGATATTGGTCTGTAGTTTTCCTTTCTAGTGTGTCTTTGCTTGGTTTTGGTATCAAGGTTATGCTTGCTTCATGAAATGTATTTGGGAGGATTCCATCCTTTTCTATGCTTTGGAATAGTTTGAGTAGGATTGGTGTCACCTCTTCTCTGAATGATTGGTGGAATTCTCCAGTGAAACCATCTGGGCCAGGACATTTTTGTTGTTGTTGTTGGTAATGTTTTTAATAACCTGTTCAATTTCTTCTATTGTTATGGGTCTGTTCAGATTTTCTACCTCAGACTGTGGTTTTTTTTAGGTAAGTAGTGTGTTTCTAGAAATCTATCCATTTCTTCTAGGTTTTCAAATTTATTGGAGTACAGTTCTTCATAGTATCCTTATATTATTATTTTCATTTCTGTTGGTTCTGTTGTGATACTGCCCATTTCATTTCTTACTTGTTTTATTTGCATTTTCTCCTTCTTTTCCTTTAAGTTTCCAGTGTTTTGTCAATTTATTAATCTTTTCAAAGAACCAACTTCTAGTCTTGTTGATTTTTTTTATATTTTCTGTTTCCTTTATTTCTGCACAAATCTTTATTATTTCTTCTGGTGACTGTAGGCTTTTTTGCTGCCTTTTTCTAATTGTTAGAGATGTTGAGTTAAGGTGTTGATTTTGGCTCTTTCTTCTTTTTTGATGAATGCATCTATTGCTATAAATTGGCCTCTGAGTGTTGCTTTTGCTATGTCCCAAACATTTTGGTATGCTGTGTTTTGATTCTCATTTGACTCAAGAAATGTTCAAATTTCCGTTTTTATTTCTTCTATTACCTAGTCGTTTTTAAGGAGGGTGTTATTCAGTTTCCATGTGTTTGCTCTTTTTCCATTGGTCTTCTGTTTTGGTTACCTAGTGCCTCTCTGACAGCAAAATAACACAAATGGGATGGCTTGAACAAACAGGAATTTATTCTCTTACAATTTTGGAGGCTAGAAGTCTGAGTTAAAAATGCCAGCCTCTGGGAGCTGGGTGAAAGCCCCTCAACCTTGGGTTTCAGCTCTGACTTCTGCTTCCAGCCCACTGAAACTGGAGGTTTTTCTTCACTCAGGCAGCTACTGGCTGCTGAGGCTGACAAACCCAAAGTTGATGAGTAACAAGCACAATCACAATATTACCAAACAACGTGGCAGGCCACTATTCAAGTCCAGAAAAACTCCCAAGATCAGGAGGGCATGGCAGGCTACTGAATGAAGACTCAGCTACATGCAGGGTCCAAGCGTAACATAAGCTGGAGACCTTCCTCAAAGTTGCTTCTTATACACTGGAAGCAGCCCACATCCCTAAAGCAGCTACTCAGCTGCTCCAGTAGATTCCTCCATAGAATTAATTACCAATCTCACCAGGGCAAATAACTACATCCAGCTGCTCAGCCACTCAACCAGGCCCAGCCAAGTTGACATACCTCCTTAACTACCACATGTTCCTAGTATTGATTTATAATTTTATAGCATTGTGATCTGAGAAGCTGCTTTACAGTATTTCAATGTTTTTAAATTTATTGATGCTTGCTTTGTGGTCTAACATATGGTCTGTTCTGGAGAATGTTCCATACATGCTGGAAAAGAATGTGTTTTTTCCTATTGTTGGGTGGAGTGCTCTGTAGATGTCTTTAAGGTCAAGTTGTTTGATCATGTTGTTTAGTTCTTCTGTGTATTTGTTGAGTTTCTTTCTAGTTGTTCTATCTCTTATTGAAACTGGTGTATTAAAATCTCCTATTACTGTGGGAGCTCTGGTAGTATAGTACTTAAGGAATTTAACTGCTAACCAGAAGGCTGGTGGTTCAAACCCACCAGGCACTCCTCAGAAGGAAGACTGGGCAATCTACTTCCATAGAGATACCTCCTTAGAAACCCAAGGAGGGGTTGCTATGAGTCACGATTGACTTGATGACAGTGAGGGTTTTTTTTTTCTTTTTGTTTTTTTGTTAACTGTTACTGTGGAGTCATCCATTTGTTGTTTCAACTCTGTTAAAGTCTGCTTTATGTATTTTGGGGCTCTTTCATTGGGTGTGTAGATCTTCATTAAGGTTATGTCCTCTTGTTCAACTGATCCTTTAATCATTACATAAAAAACGTATATAATGTATAATGTCCTTTCTTGTCTCTTATGGTTGTTTTTGTCTTAAAGTTTATTTTATCAGAAATTAATATTGCCACTCCTGCCCTTTTTTGATTGCCATTTGCTTGATATCTTTTTTTTCAACCTTTGATTTTTAGTCTATTTTTATCTTTGTGTCTAAGGTGAGTCTGTTGTAGACAGCATATTGGTAGGTCATGTTTTCTTAACCAGTCTGCAACTCTCTGTCTCTTGAGTGGTGCATTTAATCTATTGACATTCAGTGTAATTATCAACAGATATGAATTTATTGCTGTCATTTTGTTATGTATTTTTCATGGTGTTGCTGGTTTCTTTGTTCCATATAATTTTCTGTGCCGAGCTCATTTTGTTTATGAATTATGTTATCATCTCCTTTGTTGCTTTTGTTTTAATATTTGCTGAATATTGGTGTTTGTTCTATTTTATGTAAAAAAAAATTTATTTGAATGTGAAGGTTTATTATTTTTCTTTGAGGTTACCCTGTAATTTATTATTTTCTTCCAGTGTTTAAAACAGTCTGTTCTATCTCACAATTGTCTTGACTTCCTCACTGTTTAGAAGTTCTATAATGACACTATTTATTCCCTTTGTTTGGTTTGTAGTTGTCCTTAATTACCAATTGATGTCTCTGATTTACAGCCTTGTAAGCTTATTTTACTTTGGAAGCTTCTATAACTGGGTTGGTTTATGGGTTATGTCATCATGTGTGCTAATCATTGGTTATTGTTTGTTGTAGTTGATTCTTTATTGGAAGGACACCCTTTAAGACTCTTATTTAAGGACTCTTATAAGGTTGGTCTGGTTTTAACAAGTTCCTTTAATTTTTGCTTATCTGGAAATCTTCTAATTTCATCCTCATATTTAAGGGACAATTTTTCTGGGTATGTAATTCTTTGTTGGAGATTTTTTTTTTCTTTCAGAGTTATATATATATCATCCCATTGCCTTCTCATCTGCATGGTTTCTGTTGAGAAATCAGAGCTGAGTCTTATTGGTTGCCCTTTGAAGGTAACTTTTCATTTTTCCCATGCTCCTTTCAGGATTCTTTCTTTCTTTCTTTTTATTTTTTGGTTTTGGGGAGTTTGATGATGATATGTCTTGGTGATTTTCTTTTGGGGTCTGTCCTGTTTGGGATTTGTTGAACTTCTTGAATGGATATTCTTGTCTTGAATGGAATTCTTGTCTTTTATCATATTAGGGAAATTCTCTCCCAACAAATCTTCAACAATTTTTCTGTGGTTTTATTTGTCTCTTCTTGTTCTGGAATTCCAATTACACATAGGTTATTCCTCTTGATGGTATCTCACATGAAGCTTAGGCTTTCTATATTTTGTTTTGATCTTTTGTCTGATTGATCTCTTAAAAGAAAAAGCAAACTTACTGCCATCAAGCTGTTTCCAACTCATAGTGGCCCCTGCTGGGTTTCCAAGGCTGTATATTTTTATGAAAGTAGATCACCCCATCTTCCTTCTGAGGAGCAGTTGGTGAGTTTGAACCACTGACCTTTCAGTTAGCAATCAAGTGCCTTATTGAGATGTTTGTCTTCAGTCTCACTAATTCTGTCTCCTATTGATTCGGTTCTACTCCTTTGCCCCTTCAATGTGTTATCTATTTCTGAAATCTTAGTATTAATTTTCTGGATGTCTATTTGTTGGTTTTGTATTGTTTCTAATTTTTTGTTTATTTTGTCAATTTGTTCTTGTATTGTTTTCCTAAATTGTTCTACAGTTTTGTCTGTTTTACTTAATTTTGCCAGTATTTTCCTTGATCTTGTCAGTGTTTTTCTTGATCTATCTCTCAGTCCATTGAAGGTATGCAAATATAATTCTTTTGAATTTATTATTAGGGAGTTCTAATGCTGCTGCTTTCTCAAGGATGTTTTCTGGGTTTGTATCACAATCTCTTGTTTTTACTACTTTATCTTGTTTCTTTGTGTGGGCTGTGATGGTCTGTTGTCTCTGAACCATTGTGGTAGTGTTATATTTATGCTTAAGGTGTGAAAGAGAATGAGAATGTGTGCACAGATCTCTGTTAGCTCTTTGTAAGGAGCAGTTGAGGGTGAGTTGAGCTGGTATTGGCTGCCATCTATTGTTGGTTGGTTGGTGCAAAGGGAAACATTGACCCTCACTCAGTGGGTCAAGCTGCAGGAGGTGTACATATGTTTGGATTGTATTGGAACAGTTGCTGTCTTCCACTCAGTTAGGCAATAAATAAATAAATAAATAACAAAAAAAAAACACACACACACACACACAAGAGAATAAAAAACTCAAACTGCATAAATAAACAGGAAGAATTGCAAAAACAAAAAGGCAATAAATGAGCAGAAAAATTTAAAAAATATATTAAAAAGGGATAAAAGAAAAATAATGAGAAAAGAGAAAAAGCTACAATATCCAGAGAAGGAAGAATGAGAAAAAAGAGGAAGAGTGAAAGAATAGTAAAGAAAAAAAATCGGAAAATTTTAAAAGGAAAATTAAGGGATGGGAAGAACCAAAAGAAAGAAAATAAAAAAGGGGACCAGGAAAAGGGAAAAGAAAAAATACAAACCAGGGATGGGAAAGAGAGGGGAAAAAGGAGGAAGTAAAAAGAATAATTTACAAACAAACAAAAACAAAACTGTTAGGGGCGGGGCCCAGCACCCAGGCTCTGGCAGGGCACAGACTGACATGGAATTCCTGCTGGTCAAGAAAGTGGCTAGAAGTAGGGGATAGCCACACCACTGTTCACCAAGATTGTGTAGGGTATAAGAGTAACAAAGGGAATGTCACACCTTTCCAGTCGTCAGCCTCCAGTGCTGCTGCTTCAGCAAGTGCAGTCTAGGAAGAATGCCACTTTCATATATAGTCAAAATGCCTGTTACTTGTGAATATTTCAAAATGTTTGCACCCTGAAGACAGCCACTGTAGTCCATAGGTCTGTTTGTCTCCTTCTTCACTGTTTTCCTTTCTGGGTGTCAGGCAACAATACAGTCTTCACCCATGTAGTTTTTAGTGAGCAGAGATGATTCTTAGGTTGCTACCAGGATATATTCAAAATGACTGTGTCCTGAGGGAAACCAGCATTCCACGGCTCCCTTTATCTCCTGACTCACTGTTTTCATTCAGGTTCTTTTACTAGTTGGTATTTAATCCACTCCTTTATCCTTGGAGAAACTTTGGTGGTGTAGGTTCAAACCCACCAGCCACTCAAGAGAAGGAAGATTGGGCAGTCTACTTCTGTATAGATTTATTGCCTCAGAAACCCAAGGGGGGCTGCGGTGAGTCAGAATCAACTCGATGGCAGTGAGTTTGGTTTAGTTTTTTTCTTTGTCCTTGCCTTCATAACTCAGGGTTCCATGATCGTCTTCTGTATTGGTTTCAGTTGGTTTCTCATTGCTTTGTGGCAGAAGGTCTGTGTAGCTTGTCTGCCTATTCTGCCTTCTTGCCAGAACTCTTACCATTTCACTTTCTTGATGTTTTTTTGAAGCACAAAAGTATTTAATTTTGATGAAGTCTAATTTATCTATTTTTTTCTTTTATTGTTTCTGATTTTGGTGTCATATCTAAGAAACTATTTCTTAATCCAAGATCACACAGATTTGCTCCTATGTTTTCTTCTTAAAGTTTTTATAGTTTTATATCTTACATTTAGGTCTTTGATCCATTTTGAGTTAATTTTTATGTATGGGCTGAGGTAAGAATCCAACTTCTTCCTTTCTCATATAAATATGTAGTTATCTTGCCTTCACTTTTTCAAAGTTGTTAACTTCTATGATAGAGGTGGTAGTTCATAAATGAGGGAAGTAGAATTTCTACTTTGACAGCTATTCCACTGCTACCAGGACAAATAAAATGGGGAAGTAGAAGAAAGAATGCAACTTTAGGAGTTTTATTATTAATATTATTATTATTATTTGTTGTTATGTGCCATCGAGTTGGACTTGACTCATAGCGATCCCTTCTTGGGTTTCCGAGGCAGTATCACTACAGAAGTAGATTGCCCAACCTTCCTTCTGAGGAGTGGCTGGTGGGTTTGAACTGCCAGCCTACTGGTTAGCAGTCAAGTGCCTTAGGCAGTCATCAAATCTTCTATGAAACAGAATTGTTTATTGTTCCTAATACTTAAACCAATTTTCATTGGAGCTCTAGGTTAAATAAGGGCAATAATAGTGTGAAGTTTTAAACTTCAAGGTTTATCTCATTACCCTTAGTTA
The DNA here is from genome assembly GCF_000298275.1 of Orycteropus afer afer. Lineage (NCBI taxonomy): Eukaryota > Metazoa > Chordata > Mammalia > Tubulidentata > Orycteropodidae > Orycteropus > Orycteropus afer. Next base: position 6,572,267 of record NW_006921676.1, on the reverse strand, counting down.
ATTTCAGAAAAAAATCTTCCCTCAGTATTTTTGAATTGGGAGCTCATTTTATATGCTGCTTTATACATTAACTGTTTGGATTTCTCACACTTTGAGTAGGCGTCATCTTTCTGGACAGTATTAATGTAAACAAACCTGGCTTATTTCTATCTCTTACTGTACGTAGTGATCAAGTCAACACTTCAGTGTATTCCCACTCTCATTCAGATACGTGCTTTGGGTTGTTGCAGATTGTAGTTATAGGTGGACACTGGCTCCTGCTCAATCAGTATTTCTCCTGTCTCTCAGCAAAGCTACCGCACACCTTTATTGCACCCTGGGTTGAGGTTTGGAGCACAGCCTGTGCTTGGAATGAACCAACCTGACTGAAATGACTGTTTAGGACCTGAGCCAAATCTGGCCCTTTAGTGTGTAACCTCAGCACAGTTAACATTCTAGGTGGATACTTTTTTGTTGTCCTGTCTATCTTGTGCATTTTAGAATGTTTAGCAGTATCCCTGGCCTGTATGCTAGATACCAGTAGCACCTTCCTTCCAGTGCAACAACCTAAAATATCTCCAAATATTGTCATATGTTCCTTGGAGAAGAAAATTACCCCAGTTGATAGCTACTGCTTTCACTAAATGTACTACTAATCAGTTACAAACACTATTCAGCACACTTTATAAATGTACGTGTGAGTGTCTACTTACAGATGAATAGGCATTTGTCTTTGCTTACATATAAACATACACATAAGCTTACATAAGCAAACATGGAGGGTTCTCAGATTGTTTTGTGGAGAAAATGAAAGATGGGGCAATGTCTTCATACTACATTGCTTTTTCAGTGTTAATATGTCTGCAAACCCATGTATGTCAAAGCAGATGTTTTCTACTGTTCCATGATGGTGCAATCTTCCATGAAAGGCCCTGGGAAATGGATAAAGCTCTTGTCAGCTGACATAAAGGACATACTAACCAGGGAACTGTAGTGCTGGCAGGATGGAGGAAGTGAGGAAGTAGGAACATATGGCCCAAGTTCCCTCACTGAGCAAGAGTGAGTGTTGGATAGGTTGGCATGCTTCCAGTTTGCATCTCCTGGGAAAGACCACAGAAACCCCCTAAAGCAACCTGGGGTGACCAGGTCGTTAGGCAGAAAGAAAGAATGGCTCAATGCACCTTACACGCCACGTCTGGCTCCCCTGAAGTTTCTATAGGAATTTGAGGGGAGATGCATTGGTAGATAGGAAGCTTGCAGAGGTGGTCATGTAACCAAGGCACACAGTGTGACCACCAAGACCTGAATGGGAGCCTCAGCCAGGCCTCTCACGGAGTCAGCAGTATCAGAGCACAGCCTGGGAGGAGCCAAATACACAGAATGGACTGCTGGGCCCCATGAAGCCTTGAAAATGACCATAGATTGTCCAGCCACTGAAGGACCACTGTGCTGCAGACATCAAGGAGCTACAGGGAAACAGCACAAAGCCCTTCCTTCTTCCCCCATTCATCAGTTCTCATAGCCTCTTCCCCCAGACACCCAGACATGATCTTGGAGAGGAGCAGGGGAGAGTGGGAGAAAATCACAAAACTTATTGATTTATCCAAAAAAAGTCAACATTATATAAGTCAATAGTAAAATTATTAGATTAGACTGATTTGACCTGATCAGACTAAATTTTAATTTTCCCCACTGCTACCCAATTGGGGAAGGTTATGACTAAGAATAGGTCAGTGTAGGAATATAAGCTATGTTTTCTTTGTACATTTGATAACACATATTCAATTTCAAACCTGCAACCCATGTTTGTCTCTCTAATATGTCAGATGGCTGTATAATTAATGCATGATTTAAACATTTTTTCAAGGCCCTAAATATTTTAGAGAGATGTTTTAGAATGAAAATCTTTTAAATATTTTTATGTTAATACTCTATAGTATAGTTGTATTGATATTGATATATTAATATAAATATGCTAACAATTTACATTAATATTAAATACTGATATACCTTCATATTTAAATTTAATAATCTTAAAGAGGATAAAAGTACAAATTGGCCTTTCACAAAAACATAATCTTCCTAAAGAAATAAAAAATACTGTCTTATGTGGTGAGGGAGCTCTGGTGGCATAGTGCCTAAAGCATTTGACTACTAACAAGAACTCTGGTGGTTCAAGCCCACCAGCCACTCCTCGGAAGAAAGCCTGGGCAATCTTCTTTGGTAGAGATATTTCCTCAGAAACCCAAGGAGAGATCGCTATGAGTCAGAATGCAACTCGACAGCAGTGAGTTTGGTTGTTTTTTTTCTTATGTGGTGAAGCATCTAGTTCTTGTTTCCTAGACCTTTTGTTCACTGTCTCCTGCTATAAGCTGAACATACTTATTGAACAGGTGGACTTGATATTCTACCCCTGGACTTAACTGCAGCTGGCCTTTTAATTGAGGTTTCAGGGCATACTAATTCCACCTAAGCTCCCCTATGTGTTCTATTAGGTATGGGCATAAGGAGAGAAAACCCATCTGCTTCAAATTTGCTGTGGAGCCACAAGTCTCCATCACCTCCTCAGCCATAGGTTCCCAGGATGTTACTGTCAGGAAGAGCCTTAGCACATTGCTGGTCCAGGCCCAAACCTGAAAGCTTGTATTTAGCCTTTAATGAAGCCAATCTGATTTTTGCCTTGGCTTTTTTTTTTTTTTTCTTCTGTAAGCTTTGTGCATAATGGAACATGTTCATACCCTGGGTGCAATTCTTGCTAATGCAGCTGCTTCAGGGTTGGAACATTAATGGGTATTCTCATGGATGCCTAGAAATCATTTTGTGTTAAAGTTGCTCTTAAGAAAATCAATGCAATGCAATTTATACGTATATTGCAACCATTTTTTATCTTGCCTCTAAAATGTGTTTGAGGAAGATGATGAGGTTTGGGACTCCAGGGAGCCCTGGAGAGTGTGGTACCCAGACTGGAGCTTGATTTAGGTGGAGGTGAGTGGGATGGCAGAGGCAAGAGGGAGTGGAGCGTAGAAGTCACTGTTAGGGAAAATTAGTGTGGAGAAGAAGGGGAAAGAGGAGGCAAATGAAAGAGGGGTTTGGGTGCATGATACATGCAACTGGAGGCACTGGGTGTGTGGCATTTGTAAAAACTCATGTGCTGTGGGGAAGAGCTGAGAGGTGGAGCACTCGAGGGCACCAACTGATGGAAGAGCAAAGAAGCCCATTTTAAAGACCACAAAAGTAAAACAAACCAGATAGTCACTTCCAAACTAGAACAATACTCCCCGTCTCCACAGACCAATGGTCTTACTCGTCCCCCTGGTAGTTAAGTTTGTGTGTCTACTTGGCTGGGCCTGGTTGAGTGGCTGGGCAGCTGGTGGTAGTTATTCCCCATGATGGGACTGGCAATCAACTCCATGGTGGGATCTACCACAAACAGCTGAGTAGCTGCCTTTGGGAATGTGGTCTGCTTCCTGTATATAAGCAGCAGCTTTGGGAATGGTCTCTCGCATACATGGCATGCTTGGGCTCTGCATGTAGCTGTGTCATTGTTCAGCAGCCTGCCATGCTCTGCCAACCTTGGGACTTATAATGAACTTGAATTAATGGCCTGCCGTGTGGTTTGTTAACATCGGGACTGTACCTTTTTACTTGTCCACCTTGGGTTTGTCAGCCTCAGCAGCCAGCCTGAGTGAAGAGATTCCTCTAGCTCCAGTGGGCTGGGAGCAGGAGGCAGAGCTGGACCCCAAGGTTGAGGGGCTTTCACCCAGCCCCTAGAGCCTGGCACTTTGAACTTGGACTTCTAGCCTCCTGAACCGTGACAGAATAAATTCCTGTTTGTTCAAGCCATCCCATTTGGGGTATATATTCTAGTCAGAATGGCACTCGGTAACCCAAGTACCCCCTGAGTTGAAGTGGGAGTAGTGGGTAGGGGAGATGTCAGCACCAGGAGGGATGTAGAGTGTACACCAGGGTTCTAGTAGAATCAGGGGCATTGGCCCAGAAAAGGGAATTTCCTGCAGAGAAGAGACTCTTTGCCCTGTGCAAGCTTGCACTTTCATCCTAGGGGGAAGAATGAATAGGCAGTGACATGTCTGAATATCTTAAAAAATTATAACCCACTGTCATTGACTCAGAAGGAGCTCTAGTGGTACAGAGTCAAAGACATTTGACTGCTAACCAGAAGGTTGGTGGTTCAAATCTACCAGCCACTCCATGGAAGGAAGACTGTGCAATCTACTTCCGTAAAGATTTACTACCTGGGAAACCCATGGGGGTTGCTGTAAGTCGGAATCAACTTCACAGCAGTGTGTTTTTGGTTTGGTTGTTGACTTGATTCTAACTCATAGTGACCCTGTAGTATAGGGTAGCTGGCCCATAGGGTTTCTAAGGCTGTAAGTCTTTACAGAAGTAGATTGTCACATATTTCTCCCATAGAGAAGCTGGTGGGTTTGAACCACTGATTTTTTTGGTTAGCAGCCAAGTACTTAACCACTGCACCACCAGGGCTCCAAAAATTATAAAGTCACATTTATTTCCAAGACTGAAATGCCTTTGTGTGGAAAAAGTAATGACTGTTAAATTCATTCATTGTCGCTCCAAATCCCATATCCCAGCTTCAGAGTCTCCTGTGTGTCTAATCTGTTACGAGAGCGATCACATTGCTTACTGTATTATTTTTTCCTTTATTTACATGTAGACCCATATACACATTTAAAATAGATCTTTAAAAATAATAGTCATGATTCCATTAGTCATTACATTATGGTTAGGCACTTAGATTATTTCCAACTTTTTCATAGTGACCCCATGTGACAGAGTAGAACTGCCCAATAGGGTATTCTACACGTAATCTTTATGGAAGCAGATTGCCAGGTCTTTGTTACACAGAACTGCTGAATGGGATTGAACCTTTTGGTTAGCAGCTGAACACTTAACCATTGTACCACTAGGATGCCTTAAAATCATTCACGTTGCTTTTTTTCCTTTCTTTTTTTGGGATATTTTCAGGGGTTTTGTTTCTTAAGGCAGAATTATTGGGAAAAAGGGGTAGGAACCATTTTATAATCTGTTACATACTGCTCTCTGAAAAGATTGAATAAGGTCCTAGGGGTGTGAGCAGAATATACCTATGTTCTGCAAACTGATTAGAAGTGAAAAAAATGAATGCATATTAGCTACACTAATCATAGCCAAGTATTTATAAAGCACTTACTATGTACCAGGAACCAGGCTAGATACAAGGAGATATAAGAATGGATGGGCACAATATTTGACCTTAAAAATAAATTGAAAAAGGTAGTATGCCTTTTATTTACGGAGATGGATGTATAGCCCAAGTGCTTATAGGAGCTCTGGTAGCATAGTGCCTAAGGCACTTGACTGCTAACCAGAAGTCTGGTGGTTTAAACCCACCAGCCACTCCTTGGAAGGAAGGTTGGGCAATCCTACTTCTGTAGTAATACTGCCTCAGAAACCCAAGGAGGGGTCGCTATGAGTCGGGGCTGACTCGACGGCACATAACAACAACAACAATAATGACTTTGAAATAATCCAAGAAGCTGGACTATAGGAAGGAGAATGCAGCATCAGGATTGGAGGAAAACTCATTAACAACCTGCAATATGCAGCTGACACAGTCTTGCTTGCTCAGAGTAAAGAGGACTTGAAGCATTGATGAAGGTCAAAGATCCTTCAGTATGGATTACAAAAGTCCTCACAACTGGACCAAAAAGCAGCATCATGATAAATGGAGAAAAGAATGAAGTTGTCAAAGATTTGATATTACTTGTTTCCACAATCAGTGCCCATGGAAGCAGCAGTCAAGAAATCAAATGACATATTGCATTGGGCTAATGTGCTGCAAAAGACCTCTTTAAAGTGCTGAAGAGCAAAGATTTCTCCTTGAAGAGTAAGGTGCACCTGACCCAAGCCATGGTATTTTCAATCACCTCATATGCATGTGAAAGCTGGGCAATGAATAAGGAAGACCAGAGAAGAATTGATGCATTTGCATTATGGTGTTGGTGAAGAATATTAAATATATCATAGACTGCCAGAAGAATGAAGAAGCCTGTCTTGGGTGATGTACAGCCAGAATGTTCTTCAGAAGTGAGGATGGTGAGACTCCTTGTACTTTGGTCATGGTATTAGGAGGGAGTCATCCCTAAAGAAGGACATCATGCTTAGTAAAGTAGAGAGTTAGTGAAAAAGAGGAATACCCTCAGTAAGATGGATTGATACAGTGGCTTCAATGTTGAACTCAAACATAGCAACAACTGTGAGGATGGTGCAGGACTGGACAGTGTTTCATTCTGTTGTGTGAGAGGTTACTATGAATCAGAGCTGACTCGAGGGTACCTAACAACAATAATAATTTTCATGGCAGTCTTAGTTTTAAAGAAATCCATTCACCTAACAAACTTCTCTCAAATTTCTTGTTTTTAGAACTAGTTACTTTATTGCTTATTTGGATCACTTTTGATTAAAAGAACAAGTGATGAAATGAAACTTTGTTGTTGTTATTGTTGTTTAATCTGCTTGTGGAGGGCTAACCCCTTCATACACCTTAAAATAATTGGTAGGTAGAGAATACTAACCGTTTCTGTAGGCAGGTCCAAAGGGAGCTGAGGCCATCATTGCAGACAGCTGTGCAAGGAAACAGACAGAACGTCCTTATCATGAGATTATTAAATGCTGAAAGAGACTGTCAAAAGGTTTTTTAGGTTTGCTACTCTGGAACATTTGTACAGAGTTTAGGGACAACCATCTCAAAAATAAATAGACCAGAGAAGCTCCTGATTCAGGTACTGTTCATGTGCAGATCCTGCACTTGCCACAGTTCAGCGATATTTAGTTTAGGAGATTAATGATCTGAAATATCTGACTGCTGGGTACCTACCTAAAGACACTTCTAACATAGTAAGGGATTTCCTGCCTGATGTGTCTCAGGGTGTTGTTAAATTTAACTCTGCTGGTGACTATGAAGTCAACTAAGTGAACTCACTGGTCAAATATTAACTTTGCCTTTCTTATTAACTGTTCACAGGCCTACAGTCTGTATTTCTTTAACTCTGAAACATCAGGGTTTATCTTGTAGTTAATATGGATATAATTTACTCTCTTTCCCAGACAATTCACTTCATACCACCACTCATCTGTCAGGGGAGCCTTACAGTTGGTATAATGGTGAACAAGTTTCAGTGGAGTGTCTAGATAAAGACAGACAAGGGTAAAAAGGCCTGGCTATGTACTTCAGAGCTCTGGTGGCATAGTACCCAGGCATTTGACTGCTAACCAGAAGGCTGGCGGTTCAAACCCATCAGCCACTCCTCAGAAGGAAGGTTGGGCAATCTACTTCCATAGTGATACTGCCTCGGAAACCCAAGGATGGGTTGCTATGAGTCAGATCCAACTTGATGGCATTGAGTTTGGTTTTTAAGTTTATGTACTTCAAAAAATCAGCCACTGAAAACTATGGATCACCATGCTCTGATGTGTAACTGGTCATGGGGATGGTGGTGGACCAAGCAGCATTTCATTCTGTTGTGTAGAGAATCACCATGAATTGAGGACCAACTCGAAGGCAGGTGAAAATAACAATAATTTGCTCTCCTTTCCTCCATTCACCCTGCATAAATATTGTATTGAATTGATGGCATTTCAGAAAGGAGAAAAGAAGCTTCTTTCTTCTCTCGTTGATGCAACCCCATTACCTTTTTACATTTAAAAATGTGCTTATTATATTAGGCAAGGAGCTCTAGTGGTGCTGTGGTTAAAGCATTGGGCTGTGAAACAAAAGGTCAGTGGTTCAAACCCACTAGCCACTCCATGGGAGAAAGATGAGGCAGTCTGCTTCTGTAAAGAGTCACAGCTTTGGAAACCCTATGAGGCAGTCCTACTTTGTTCTACAGAGTCATTATGAGTCGGAACTGACGTGATGGCATTGAGGTATCATATAAGGAAACCATTCTGATTCACCACTTTTGGGATCTATTCCCTTGAAATTTGTTTAAGGCAGTGGTGATAGGTTTGCAATGATGAAACTATACTCTGTCCTTCTATACTACCTTTTTGATTTTGAACAGAAATTCCAACCTTATTGAACATCATCTGTAAAATGAGGATGGTATCTTACAGTGTGAAGAGCCCTGATGGTATACTGGTTAAGCATTTAGCTGCTAACCAAAAAGTTAGCAGTTCAAACCTACTAGCCACTCTCTGAGAGAAAGATGAGGCAGTCTGTTTCCATAAAGACTTACAGCTTTGGAAACCATATGGGGACAGTTCAACTCTGTCCCAAAGTGTTGCTATGAGTCAGAATTGACTCAATGTCACTGGATTGGTGGGTTATCGTATAATGTGGTGGTCATGTTTAAGTGAGATGATATTGTAGCATGCCTGGCACATTTGATACACTCTGTAAGTGAGGTTATTAAAGTGTGAAAATTGGATTGGTATTAACATCCATCTTAAATGTATAAATATGAAGCTTAGATGAGCAAGTTAATAAGAACAAGGTTCACTGAGGCACAGATATTTGTCATGTATTTTGTTCTTTGAATTTACCAATGTTATTTAGGATTACTCCTATGTTTTCCATCTGGTTTCTACCAGATGGAAAATAGTTATTTATTTACTACTATAAGAGCAAGCTCATATCTGGCTAAGCTTTGGATCTTCTGTGTACCATGTTTTGGTGGGATTTCCCTTTGAGATTCTAAAACTCACTGCCATTTTTATGTTGCTGAAATTCTAGAGCTTTTGGAGACTCATGCTAAAATCCAATCACATTTTTGCTTTATTATCTTTCCATGTGAAATGTCAAAATTTTTGTAGTTTGTGAGGATATTGCCTTCTGTATAGGCATTACTTGTGGTATCTACCCAAATTATTTTAACTAAAATTTCCAAGACCTTCCAATATGTATCCCTAATGTTACTATAGTAACTTTCACTTCAAAACAAATAATAAAATATATGTAGCAGTAACCCACGTAAGCATAATTACTAGATGCCTTGTGAGACAATATACTTCTTTATTTTAGTTTTAGAACTTGTTTTGATATACATGCTTTACTGTATGAAATTAAACATTGTGAAAAAAATACACTGGTAATAAAAACTAGGGTGTCAAGTTGCTATTTTATTTTAAAAAACTCAGGAGAAGTCATGTCTGTCCTTCCCCTCCTTTGAGATTTTGCTATGAGAAAAATGGGTTGGAAATTTCCTCAAGATAAATGTCTCTTCTTATATGATGAAACTGACATGGCAACATTCTGTGTTTTATTAAGAATTCCTTTGAGTGAATTCAACTAGGGAACCAGAACTCATTTAGTCAGAACGATTACTGAGAGGGTGCTTATGCTTTGATGGAACTTTCCAAATTAACCCATGATAGACTTCCACTTCCAGAAAAGTGTAGAATACCAATAACAATTGCTATTGAATTGACTCCAACTCATGGAGAATCCCACGTGTGTCAGAGTAAAATATGTTCCATAGTGTTTTCAGTGGCTGATATTTTGGAAGTAGATTACCAGGCCTTTCTTTTGAGTTACCTCTGGGTAGGCTTGAACCACCAATCTTTCAGTTGGTAGCCAAGCACTTAACCATTAGTGCTACCCACTAAGTCAAGCTAAAAACCCTGGACTTATATATATGAAACAAATATAAGAAGACCCTGGAATGTGGAGAGAAGCAGCAGACCATCCGGAGAACTCAGGACCCAAGAAATGATACAGTGATAAGTTTCTTTGTGTGTGTGTATGTGTATGCAAGCACACATGTACGCACACCAGATATATCCCAGACTTGATACTGAAAAAGCCAGCAACAGGATACACTAAAGGGGACTGGAGAAAAAAACCTGACACTCTTAGCCAAAGGACTAGGGAAAGTTTAGCCTAGTAAGATAGAAAACTTTTAGGTAATAACCACTTATTCAAGCCAGTACACAGAAAACTGTCAACCCATGCCCATTTATGCCAGCAAAGGCTGAGTGGGAAGCCTAGACTTCACCCTCTCCTGCCCCTTTCCTGCTGAAGTGGCATCAAGAGGAGGCCTAGCAGAGAGTTGGGACTTTCAACACCATCTAGCAGTCATGATGCCAGCCCCCTTATGGTGTCAGTGGAGGACACATGGGGAGCAAAAAAAAAGGCATCCCTAGCCACTCTTCGGAAGGAAGGTTGGGCAATCTACTTCTGTTGTGATACAGCCTTGGACACCCAAGGAGGGGTCGCTGTGAGTCGGGTCTGACTCGACGGCACATAACAACAACAACAACAACAATCCTCCCAGCTAAACATATGAGTGGAGGCTTAGTGGGGAGCTGGAACTACCACTTTTATGCAGCAACAGTTCCCTGCCCCTTGGATATCAGTGGAGGCATTCTACATTAATGGAGGAGAACTTGGCAGTGAAAAGGCCATGCCTCTCCTCTCCCTGACTAAAGGGGCACTGTCAGAGAAGAAAGTCATCTAAAACAAAAGATTTAAATAAGATCCAGAGTCTCATAGCAATACAAAATACCCAAGCTTCATTCAAAAATCCTCATCATATCAAGAACTAGGAAGATCTCAAACCAAATGAATAAAGGCAATGAATGAACATATGCCAAAATGAAATGACAGAGATGTTAGAATGATGTGACAGATTTTAAAGCAGCCATCATAAAAATATTTTATTGAGCAATTACAAATATGTGGAAAAAAAAGTAGAAAGTCTCAGAAAAGAAATGGAACATATAAAGAAGAAATCAATGAAAATATTAGATCTAAAAAATGGAATGATTGATGTAAAAACTCAATTAATGGGCTCAACAGCAGGAAAAATAGGGAGAGCAGAAAGAATCAGTAAACTAGATGATAGAGCAAAAGACACAACTGAATCTGAACAATGTAGGAAAAATAGACTGGAGAAAAATGAAAAGAGCCTCAGAGACCTGTGGAACTCTAAAGATCTAACATTTGTATCACTGGGGTTTCAGAAAAAGAGATGCCGGAGGGTAGGGCTGAAAAAGTACTTGAAGAAATATATTAATTTTAGGAAAAGACATAAGCCTAAACATTTAAGAACTTGAGAGTACCCAAACAGGATGAACCCAAAGAAGTCCATCCTAGACACATCATTGACAAACTTTTGAAAGTTTCTTTGAGGCAAAGAAGGAAGATTAAACAGAGTAGGAGAGAAACAACACATTACCTACAGGGGAAAAACAATTAGCAGATTTCTCATCAGATACCATGGGGAGGCCAAAAAAGACATGGCCCAGCATTTTTCAAGTGCTGAAAGAAAAGAACTGTCAACCCAGAATCCTATATCAAGACCCAAAACTCATTGCCATCAAGTCAAATTCCAACTCATAGTGACCCTATAGGACAGAGTAAAATTTCCTCATAGAGTTTCCAAAGCTATAAATCTTTATGGAAGCAGACTACCATATCTGGTAGTGGTAGTGGCTGGTGGGTTTGAATCACTGATCTTTTGGTTAACAGCCAAGCACTTAACCACTGTGCCACCAGGGCTTCTTTCCCAAAACCCTATATCCAGTGAAAATATCCTTTAGGAATGATGAGGAAATCAAGGCATTCTCAGATAAAAGAAAATTAAGAGAATTTATTACTAGCAGAGCTACCCTAAAACAGTGACAAAAAGAAGTTATCTATACAAAACAGAAAGAATAAAAGAAGAAACCTTGGAACATTGAGAAAGAAGCAAGAACAGGTAAAGCAAAAACATGGGTAAGTACAATAAGATTTCCTTCTCCTCTTGAGTTTTTAAAATTATGTTTGATGGTTGGAGCAAACATTGTAACACTGTGTGATGTGGTTCTAATGGATATGAAGGAAATATTTAAGATAAACATTTTATAAATGAGGAAAAGTAAAGGCATAGAAAGATAACTTTTCTGCACTGTGTTGTAACTGGTAAAATAATGATGCCAGTAGACTATAAAGAGTATGTATATATAATACCTGGAGCAACCACCAAAAAAATATACAAAGAGATATGCTCAGAATCTCTATGGAATCAAAATGAAATTCTAAAATAAAGTAGAATGAAAAAAGTTAAAGAGAAATGAAAATCCAAGAGAACAAACAGAAAACAAAACAAAAAAAGAATAATGTACTTAAGCCCTAACACATCAATTATTGCATTACCTGTAAATAGTTTAAATAAACCAATTAGAAGACAGAGACTGGCAGAGTGAATTAAGAACGTGACCCAACTATATGCTATCTACATGAAACTCACTTCAAATAAAATGGAATAGTTAAGTTGAAAGTAAATGGATAGAAAAAAATATGCAAACATTAATCAAAAGGAAGCAGGCGTATCCATATTAATATCAGATAAAGTAGGCTGTAGGCCAAAGGAAATTACCAAGAACCACAGAAGGGTATCACATAATGATTAAAGAAGACAGTAATTTTAAATGTGTATGCACTAAACAACAGAGCTACAAAATACATAAAGCTAAAAGTGATAGAACTGAAAGGAAAAATAGACAAGTTCACAGTTATAGTTTGTGGCTTCAATACCTCACTTTCAACAATTGGACTTAACAGGAATTCATTCAAAGATACAGAATAACTTAACAACATTTTCAACCAAGAAGATCAAATGAACATTTCTAAAACATTCCCTCCAATAACAGTAGAATGTACATTTTTTCAGGTACTCATGGAACATATGCCAGGATAGACCATATCCTAGAGCATAAAATAAACCTTAAAAAATTCAAAAGAATTGAAAACATACATAGTGTGTCCTCTGATCACAGTGGAATTGAATTAGAAATCAAGCACAGAAAGGTAACAGGAAAATAAACATTTGGAAGCTAAACACATTTCTCAGTAATCCACTGGGAAAAGTGGAAGTCTCAAGGAAAAGGAAAACAAGTGAACTGAATAAAAATATGTTAAAAATATAACATACCAGAAATATGTGCTATACAGCTAAAGCTGATACTGAGAGAGAAATATATAGCAATAAATGCATAGTTTAGAAAATGAGAAAATACATGTCAAGAAACTAGAAAGAGAAGGCCAAAATAAACCCAATGCAAGAAGGAAGAAAATAATAAAGAGCAGAAATCAGTGGAATTAAAAATTGTAGAGAAAATTGATAAACGTGTAAACTGGTTTTTTTTTTGTTTGTTTGTTTGTTTTTCTTAAAGATCAGTAAAATTGACAAACATCTAACAAGACTGAAAAAGAAAAAAGTAAGGACACTACCAATGTCAGGAATATAATAGGAGACATCTCTCTAGACTTTTTGACATCAAAAGGGGATAATAAAGTAATACTACAGACAACTCTGCACACATAAATTTGACAACTTACATAATATGGACCACTTTCTTGTCAAATACAGCTACCATATAGCTCATCCAAAATGAAATAGATAATTTGAATTAGCCCTATTCATATTAAGAACATTGAATTCATAATTTTAAAACTCCCCAAAGTGAAACCTTGGTCCAAATGGTTTCACTGAAGAATTCTGCCAAATGTTTAAAGAAAAAATGAACACCAATTCTACACAATGTCTTCCAAAGTTAGAAAAGGAGGTAACACTTTAAAATTCATTTTATGAAGCTAGTATTAGACTGAGGAGCTCTGGTAGCATAGTGCCTAAGGCACTTGACTGCTTACCAGAAGGCTGGCGGTTCAAACCCATCAGCCACTCCTCGGAAGGAAGGTTGGGCAATCCTACTTCCGTAGTGATACTGCCTCAGAAACCCAAGGAAGGGTCGCTATGAGTC
>NW_006921676.1:6556195-6557947 GCF_000298275.1 Orycteropus afer afer | reverse complement strand
TATGAGTCGGGGCTGACTCGATGGCAAAATAACAACAACAACAATAACATGATGTAAATAAGGCAGGAATAGAGGAGGTTATGTTAATGAGGAAGGGTACAAGATGCAGAATTAGGTCATATCTTGAGTTGATCTCTGTTGAGATACAAAAGAGATTAAACAAATGAGCAGAGACCAGAGTGACCTCAGTACAACCAAGAAAGAAGAGCCAGGAGCAGAGTGCGTCCTTTGGACCCAGGACCCCTGTGCTGAGAACCTCCCAGACCCAAGGGACAATTCCTGCAGTAGACTCTGTCATCCCTTCTTAGAGGGTAGCACTAGGTAACCAAGTGAAGTTTATACCAGTGATGTAAGGCTAGTTCAATATTTGAAAATAGATCAATATAATCTATCATATTAAAGGAGTAAGTAGCTCTGGTAGCATAGTGGGTAAGGCATTTGTCTGCTAACCAGAAGGTCAGGGGTTCAAACCCACCAGCTTCTCCATGGGAGGAAAATGAGGCAGTCTACTCTGATAAAGATTTACAGCCTTGGAAACCCATCGGGAGTCCCAATGAGTCAGAATTGACTTGATGGCAGTGGTTTGGGTTTTTTTTTTGTATTAGTAAAGAAGAAAAATCACACTAGTTCAATCAATGCAGAAAAATATTTGACAATTCAATACCTATTTATGATTAAACCAAAAAATCTTAGAAAAATAAGAATAGAGGGGAACTTCCTTGATTTGATAAAGAACATCTACTAAAACACTCACAGCTAGCATTGTACTTAATGGTGAAAGACTGAATGCCTTCTGCCTAAGATTGAAAACAAGATTAGAATGTCTGCTCTCATCATTGTGGTACATCATCATGCTGGAAGGTCTAACTAGTGCAATAAGGCAAGAAAGGCAAGTAAAAAGCATATACACCAAAAAGGAAGAATTAAAATTCTCTGTTTACAGATGATATCTACTTATAAAATTTCAAGGATTTATAAATACACACACACATATACACAAAATTTAAAATATATCATTTATGTCATTTAAAACAATTAAATACTTAGGTATAAATATAACAAGATATGTACAGGACTCGTATGCTGAAAACTACAAAATGCTGATGAAAGTAAAGAATATCTAAGTAAATGGAGAGACATATTGTGTTCTTGGATTGGAAGTCTCTAATATGGTAAATAGGGGAGCTCTGGTAGCATAGTGGCTAAGACACTTGCCTGCTAACCAGATGGCTGGCGGTTCAAACCCACCAGCCACTCCTCGGAAGAAAGGTTGAGCAATCCTACTTCCGTAGTGATACTGCCTCGGAAACCCAAGGAGGGGTCGCTATGAGTCGAGTTTGACTCGACGGCACATAACAACAACAACAACAATATGGTAAATATGACAATTCTTCCCAAACTGATATACAGATTTAATGTAATTCCTATCAAAATCCCAGCAAGATTTTTTGTATCTATAAACAACACTGTTCTAAAATTTGTATGGAAAGTCAAAGGAACTAGAATAACTGGAACAATCTTAAAGAATAAAGAGCTGGAAATTAGTTTACTTAATACCAAGACTTACCATATTGCTATAGTAATCAAGACTGTTGTATTGTTGAAGGAATAGAAGTAGGTCAGTAGAACAGAATAGAATCAAGAATCCAGAAATAGACCCACACAAACATATCCAGCTGATTTTTCACAAAGATATGAAAGTCATTCAGTGGAGGAAAGATAGTTTTTACAGTCGTCCATGCTAGAGCAATT
>NW_006921676.1:6541400-6555996 GCF_000298275.1 Orycteropus afer afer | reverse complement strand
CCACCACTCTCTGCAAAAGACTTTTTTAGCTTGTCAGACAAGCTACAGACTTGGAGAAAATATTTGCATACCACATATCCGACAAAGAACTAAAACTCTCAAAACTCAACAGTATTCAAACAATCCAATTAGAAAATGGACAAGAGATGTGATGAGGACATACAGATGGCTAATAAGCACAGGAAAAGATGTTCAATATCCCTAGTCATTGGGTAAAGGCAAAATAAAAGTACAATGATGTATCACAGCACACCTATCAGAATAGCTGAAATAAAATATAGTGACAATATTAAATCCTGGTGAGAATGTGGAAGAATGAGATAATTCATACATTGCTGGCTGAAAAATAATACAGCTATACTGGAAAACTGTTGGGCAGTTTCTTAAACTAAACATGTAACTAGTCTATGAGCCAGCTATTGTCCTCCTGGGCATGTATCCCAGAGAGAGTTGAAAACTTATGTTCACACAAATTAATGCACACGAATGTTTGTAGCAGCTTTATTTGTAAGAGACAAAAACTGGAATTAACCCAGATGTCCTTTACAGGTGACTGGTTAAGCAAACTGGTATGGCCTGACCAGGGAATACCACTCAGCAATAAGAAAGAACAAACTATTGATACACACAACTTGAATGAAACTTCAGAGAATGATACTGCATAAAAAAGTCAATTCCAAAACATTACACACTATATGATTTCATTTATATAACAGTCTTGAGATGACAAACTTAGAGCAATAGAGAACATATGACTGGTTGCTAGGGTTTATAGTGGGGGTGGGAAGGAAGTGAGTGTGGCTATAAAAGGGATTCTTGTGATGGAATGTTATGTATCTTGACTATCACTATCCTGGTTGTTGTCATTCTATAGTTTTTCAAGTTATTACCACTGGTGGGGAAAGGGTACACAGGATCTGTCTGTATTATTTCTTACAACTGCATGTAAATCTACAATTTTACACCCCAAAATTAATCTACAGCCCTGTTCACTCACTGCCTACATATCCACACTAAAGTGTTGCTTTAGGTGGCATGGTTGTGAAGGGTTTCACCAATACATAGAATTTTATTTGAAGTGGGAAGAGAGAAAACGAGTTTTCTCTTTGGATAGCTGTGACCTTGACTGGTTTAAAATAAATAATTGCTACAGATTTATAAGTCCCAATCTAAAAGTTTAAATGGATGTCAAGATAGGTTAACTCAATTTCAGTGACCTTGCTGGTGTCCCTATGAAAATATTCCCTCTAAGTTAAGACTTGAATAAATGACATTTCTAAAATTAAATCAAGTGTGTTTAAATATACAGAGTGGAAGGCAACAGACTGATTCCACGGTGACTGCAAGTCAGTGTGGGGCACCAGGCTTCCTCTGTGCTTTCTAAGAGCCTCAAATAGGAGCTTCAAGTGAAGTTTCAGAAAAAAACATTTGACCTTAACCCACTTCCCTGTGGTGGGCAGAGTGGTTAGGGCACCCAGGCTGCTGGTGTGGACAGTTTTTGTGTCACAAGTTGTGGTGGTTGTTAGCTGCTGTTGAGTCATCCCCTGACTCATGGTCACTCCGTGCTCAATGGGATCAGACTGTTGTTGTGAGCCATGTGGTTTTCACTGGCTGATTTTCAGAAGTAGATCATCAAGACTTACTTTCTAGTCTGTCTTAGTCTTAGAAGGTCTACTGAAAACTGTCCAGCATCGTAGCAATACGTAAACCGCCACAGACAGGTGGTGTCTGCACATGTGGTGTCTTGGCTGGGAATCGAACGTGGGTCACTCCTTAAGTTTCAGTAGTCTCTCTTTTCTGGAGATCCCAAGGTGATGCTGTACTTGCTGATCATCTTTTCACTGCTAACTACATCCCTCTAAAGGAGAAAAGGGGATTAAAAAAAAAAACAAAACTCACTGCCATCAAGTCCATTCCAACTCATAGTGAGCCCCATTGGGTTTCCAAGGCAGTAAATCTTTTTGGAAGTAGATCACCTCGTTTTCCTTGTGCAGAGTGGCTGGTGGGTTTGAACCACCAACCTTCTGATCAGTAGTCAAATGCCTTAGGCACTGCACCACCAGAGAGCCTTTGTACCACCAGAGGCTCAATCTCCTTTTAGCCCCAAAATAACTTGTCACCCACTTACCAGGCATCTTAAACTCTTGGCTAGATGACAGCTCCAAGTTTTATGGAATCTGAATAGCTTTGCTACCTTCTTACCTTTTTTGATATTCCATGTAGTGTTTGGGGGCATATTTGACAGGGAGAATCTGGAAAGAAAAGGTAAAATAAAATTTAAATTTAAATAAAATTAAAATTTACTACTATTAAATTTCTAATCATGGTAATAAACATCCGCTTCCTAATTCTAAATTGGCCTGTTTTTCAGTATTTACTGTTTTGGACTGTGACATCACGTGAGTAGGAATATAAATGGGAATCTGCGTCAGAACCTAGACAATCGTTTGCTAGTGCTCCTGAAAATGCTGAGCTTTATCATTTCCATCAGCATTCTTTATTGTTTTCAGTTTCCTTTCCACTTAAATATTCAATTCCCTGGCTATTTGGAGCACTCAGTATGTTAATTAATACGGCAGGAGACAGTTCCATGTCTGATTTTGAAAGAGATTTTGTTTTTATAAAGAAAAATCGATTCATAAACCCTACACACTGCCATTGAGTTGATCCCGACTCATAGTGACCCTATAGGATAGAGTATAACTGGTGTAGTACCAAAGGCATTTGACTGCTAACCAGAAGGATGGTGGTTCAAACCCACCAGCCACTCCTTGGAAGGAAGATTGGGCAATCTACTTCCATAGAGATACCGCCTCAGAAACCCATGGGGTCACTATGAGTTAGATCTGACTTGACAGCAGTGAGTTGTTTTTTTTTTTTTTTTTTTTTTTAATATAGGGTTTCCAAGACTATTAATTTTTATGGAGGCAGATGGCCTCATCTTTCTCCCATGGAAGGGCTAGTGGGTTTGAACCACTGATCTTTTGGTCAGCAGCCCAATGCTTTAACCACAGCACCACCAGGTACATAGGAGGTTTAAATAGAATTGGTTAGATGGGGCTGCTGTCTCCTAAGTGGCTATCTGTCCCTTGGCATGTAGAGTGGTCCTTTAGGGTTCTACTCTTCTCAGTGAGAGGTGAAATGATTTCTGTTCACTTTAAGGGGTAAATAAACTGCTTTACTTTGCTGAGTGCCCTGTTTTTGAATCAGTACTTACATCCAAAAAAAACAAACTCACTGCCGCCAAGTCAGATTCGACCCATAGTGACCCCTCCTTGGGTTTCTGAGGCGATGATACATTTTTAATAAACTGAAAGGTATTTTTCCAGTTCTGACTATCTGTGGGTATGTGGTGAAGGGATCAGTCAGCTGGCAACTGAAATCTATTGAAAGTTTTAGCCATTATTTTCAACCTCCTCCAGGTTCTGTCAGACTGAAAGTAGATGGGATCACCTCACTGCTTCCTCTCACTCATAGTGTTTATCAGGATGAAAAATGGCCACCAGGGGAGCATCAGAAAGCTGCAGCTGGCAGGGGAGCTGCAGGCTCATTCACCAAGAGGTAGTTATTTATACTGAATCGATGTAGTGCATTCACTGTCCTCCCAACATCAATCTAGCTGTTATATATTGAGCCATATGCCTATAAAAGGGGCTGTGCAAGCTTGAGAAAAGAGAAGTGCCTCTCTCTGTTTCACTAGTGACTTACTACTACCACCAGTTGCTGTCAAGTCAGTTCCAACTCATGGCCACCCCATGTGTATCAGAGCAGAATTGTGCTTCACAAGATTTTCAATGGCAGGTTTTTTTGGGGGGAGAGTAGATTGGCAAGCCTTTTTTCTGTGGTGCATCTGAATGGACTCGAACCTCCATCCTTTCAGTTAGCCTAACACATTAACAATTTGCACTACCCAGGAATTCCAACTTACCCCTACAGAAGCATAAACAAAGTTCACTGGCAGAAGATAGGATCAGGGAAGATTCCACCTGCAGATTTCTACTTTGGTGGCTCTGATAAGTCCTTCTCTCTTCTGGCTCATCTGAGTTCACAACCACCCTCAAGGCAAGTGTTGGTATGATCCCTGTTTTATGGACCTCCCTTGCTCAAGGACTTCCTCTTAGAAAACAATAGGGCCAGGAGCTGAGCCCAGATGAGGCCTGTACTGCTGTGACCATATCCCTTGAACAGAGCTGAGAAGGTAGCTGGGATACAAACTGGCAAAGGCAAGGACAGAGTGTATAAGGCAGCCAGAGCTCCTGAGTTTGGACACGGTAGTGACTGTATGTGTGTGTGTCTGTGCGTGTGTGTAAGCTGGCAAAAGTGTTTTTGCATGCTGGATTTCCTTGTAAGAGTAATGTCTGCTTTAAGAATCCTTCCCTGATGTACTCAACATTGAATTACTGCTTCTTCCTCTGAACATTTTTTTTTTTTCACTCTTGTATAGTCACATGATATTTCCAAGCATAAGTGAGTCACTATTTAAGTCTGGTTTCCACATTAAAGTTTTAATGCATTTTTTCTTATCACTCAATGAGATTAAAAGCACTCAGGAACCAAGGGTTTTATTTTATTTTTCTGTAACATCTATTTTTCCAAGCCACACATATATCAACAGTAAAAGAATAATTTTTTTCTAGTTCCGTTCCCCCTATCATTTTTGCTGGAATTTCCTTCTCTCTCTCCCCTTCCATCTTCTGGTGAGCAGTGCACAGTGCCCTGGGTTTTCTTACCTCTGTTTATGCTCAATGCTGTTTCTCTCCGCTCTTGCTCCAGCCGACATTCTCAGGGGGAAGGAAAATGGCCAAGGCTACTACTTCTAGGGAATAAGGTGTCCCTTTCCAGAAATCCCCAGGGAAGACAAGTACTCTTAGCACCCCTACTGAAGAAAAAAAAAAAAAAAAAAAACCAAACTCATTGTCATCAAGTCGATTCCAACTCATAGCAACCCCCATGGGGTTTCCGAAGCTGTAAATCTTTACAGAAGCACATCTCCCAGTCTTCCTTCTGTAGAGCAGCTGGTGAGTTATGAACTGCTGACCTTCTGGTTAGCAGCCAAATGCCTTATCCTTATC
Organism: Orycteropus afer afer; assembly: GCF_000298275.1. Classification (NCBI taxonomy): domain Eukaryota; kingdom Metazoa; phylum Chordata; class Mammalia; order Tubulidentata; family Orycteropodidae; genus Orycteropus; species Orycteropus afer. The sequence continues at coordinate 6,550,924 of NW_006921676.1, read as the reverse complement.
CACTACACCACCAGAGCTCCTTAGCACCCCTACCAGCTACTTTCTTACACTGGTGTTGATGTTCTCAATGTCTTACTAAGAGTTTAGTGAAACTGCTTTTATTTCTTTGCTCTCTATTTATGGTTTTTCATTATCCCTGGGGTTTAGTCATGCATCTACAGGAGGTCAAACAAAGGATAATCCACTCTTAAGGACTTATTTTCCTTGAACTAAGATTCTCCCCTTTGACACATACTCTCCCTTTATCATGTGCTCTTTCTGGTGAAGCTCTAGGGCCCCGCCCTTGATTGAATTGAGGGAAGGGGAGCAGGGTGCCTGGGCATCAGTATTTTTCAGACCCTCAAGTGATTCTAATGTGGATCAAGAGAGAGAGCTGCTGCTCCAGGGCTTCTGCTACATTTCTTGTATTCTTTGTAAACTTTGCAAACAGCAGGTGCTCATAGTTACTGGTTTGCCATATAAAGAGACAAACAGTCCTGGAAATTCAGAGCTCAGTTGTAGTAGATCTTCCTGCTGTAACCTGTTCTGCAAGTCCAGTATCTGTGGCACCTTAGGAGCCTCCTCCACCCCCACCCCCACCCCCACCCTGAGGTGTGGCTCCAAAGAAATCATGTGCTCAGTAGTTTTCAGGGAGACCTTCATTCATTCACCATGTGTTGTCACCAGTCTGGACACTCTAGGCCGGCATCGAGGCCACAGTGGAAGCCAGTAATTGTGTTCTAATGGGAGATGTTGTGTTATTTTTTATTCTAATGTTTTTGTAGGAGCTCTGGTAGCATAGTGGCTAAGACACTTGCCTGCTAACCAGACGGCTGGCGGTTCAAACCCACCAGCCACTCCTCGGAAGGAAGGTTGGGCAATCCTAACTTCCGTAGTGATACTGCCTCGGAAACCCAAGGAGGGGTCGCTATGAGTCGGGGCCGACTCGACAGCACATAACAACAACAACAACAACAACAACAATGTTTTTGTACTATCAGAGCTCAGTATGTCAGTGGCAAATCAAAGGTGATATGGTCAGAATCTCAAATCACAGAGATGGCCCTGTCAAGTAGACTTGGAAGGCTCAGGTAAAAGCTCTATGTCTGAGGTAGAAGGAGAGACTCTGAAAAGGAATGAGGGGTTGGAGAAGCCAGTGGGGCACGCTGAAAAGGATGGGGAGAAAAGGATGATTCGTTAGAAGGGAACCATCATGAAGGCAAGGAATTCTGTCCATTTTGGTCAGTGCTGTGTCCCAACACATAGTGCCTGACACACAGTAGGGGATAACAAAGATATTAAATAACTGTACATCAAAGCAAGAATGGCAAACTTCAAGTCTCTTTTCCTTCTGATGGGTTAGGGATTGGGGATAGTGAATGGGAGAAAGCACCATGTCCCAGCAGGTCCCTTTGGAAAGTTACAGACAGACTTTGAAACACAGGAAATAGTCAATAGTTCTGATTGGGTTTAAATTATTTTAATGACCCACTCTAGCTTTAATGTTCTGAATCTCTCCCTATTATTAATAATATTAGATATATTTATTGGATGCTTACCATATGTCAGGGAGACATAGTGCCTAAGGCATTTGACTGCTAACCAGAAGACTGGCAGTTCAAACCCACCAGCCCCTCCTCGGGAGGAAGATTGAGTAATCAATCTACTTCTGTAGAGATACTACCTTGAAAACCCGAGGATGGGTCACTATGTGTCAGACCAACTCAATGGCAGTGAGTTGTGGGTTTTTTTTAAAACCGTATGTCAGGTACTGTTGTAATCTTTTCTGTCTTTAATCCTTAGAACAACTCAATGAGGCAGGTACTTTGTGATCCCCATTTTAAAGATGAGGCAACTGAGGCAGTCACCCACCTAGAAAATTGCCAAACTAGAATTTGAACCCAGGTAGTAGACTCTGGATCCCAACTCTAAACAATACACTGTAAAGCTAAGTCGACTGAAAGGGTGTTTCCATTGCCAAAAAGAACACTTTAAAGTGTTCAACATTTTGTTGTGAGCTTTGACCATCACCCAAAAAGCTCAGGATTGATGATTCATCAGCTGGTGGGATGTGACCATGTACGCACATGTGTTCTGAATGTGTGGGCTTTCAAAATGTTTATATCTAGGAAACCTCCAGAAAGTCTGAAGAAAAGAAAAAAAAAAAATCCAGTTGCCAGAATTGAGTTTAGATGTTGCATTTAGTCCCACAGGAGCAATTGCCTGATCCCATTAAGTCCAACAGTATTTCTCCCCTCTCATTTTTCATTGGTTTCTTAGAAAGTATTTGAAATGTAGGGAAAAAGTCCAGATGGCACAGAGTATTGATTGATTTTTCCCTTTTCTCACCACCACCACCCACTGCCATGGAGTCGATGCTGACTCATAGTGACCCTTATAGGATATAGTAGAACTGCCTCATAGGGTTTCCAAGGCTATCAATCTGTACACAAGCAGACTGCCTCATCTTTCTCCTGCACAGTGGCTGGTGCGTTTGAACCACCGACCTTTTGGTTAGCAGCTGAAAGCTTTAATCACTGGGCCACCAGAGCACCTCCCTTTTGTCAAGAGAGAGAGATGATTAACAAGGAACTGAAATAGCAGAATAACAGAGCATGTTATCCAAGCTCTCTTGCTTGAGCCATGCTTGTGTGTGCCGCACTGGAGCTTTAGGCCTGGCATAAGTGTATTGTTGGGTGCTGCTTGTGATATAAGCACTCTTTGATGTGGGGAGGCACAGTTCTGTATTTGAAAAGTTGAACTTACAAATCTAGTAAAATGTTAAAAGAATACTATCAAAGTACAAGCTAATGTTAAGTGTTTAATCTTTTAAGAAATATTGTGGTTTCAACATATGCCTGGGTTTTTTTTTTTTTTCCTTTTTTTTTTAAAATCGTGATTTGGATAAAAGTTTACAGAGCAAATTCACTTTCCATACAGCAGCTCACATACACTTTGTCTCACGACATTGACTGAAATTTCTCACAATGCAACAGCTCCCCTCCCACATCCTCCCCATAGTTACCTCTTTCCTGTGTCCATCCCTCCATGCACTCCTGCCTCCTGAGCTGGATCCCTGTGCACACACAGCCCTTCTATTCTGCCATGATTGTTCTCTCCAAGGAGTGTATCTTCCTAATGTAAGTGTTCAGCTCATATGCCTTGTGTTAGGCTGGGTTCTCTAGAGAAGCAAAACCATTAAAGCTTATAAATACATAGAGAGAAAGAGAAATGTATCTTAGGAAAATGGCTCACACACTTATAGAAGCTGGCAAGTCCTAAGTTCTTGGATCAAACATCAAGCTGGAGGCTTGTCCCGACTCAGTGCTGATGAGCTCAAGGTTGGCAGGCAGTATACTGGCTGTTGACTCTAATGAATGATGAATCCAAGATTTCCAGGCCAAATGGTAGATTGTTCACTCATGGACAGTTGTAGGCAGCACAACAGGATATCGATCCACAGAACAAGTGTCTCTTTTCCCAGGATGTCCATAAATACATTGGAAGCAGGCCACACCCCTAGGGAAACTTCCTTTCAACAGATTGGCTGTTCAAAACATATACATCTAATCCCATCATGGGAATAGCCCACATCACAATTGCTTAAATCACACAGAATTGTGGTCCAGCCAAGTTGACACACAGCTCCAACTATCATATGCCTGTCTTTTGTTTGGCTGAAAGCCACAGGAGTGGGTTCAATTCCAGATCTGAATGGCAGCTATGGGCCACAGTCTCAGTGGTTCCATCAGGCTCTATCAGACCAGCAAAACTGCTCCCACCCACACACCTTTAATTATTTTTTTATTTTTAATGATTTTGAGTTTTGTTCCACATTGTTCTCTCACTTTATCCAGGATCTCCTACATAGATCCCCCTCTGAGTGATTGACAGTGGTAGCTGGGCACCATCTAGTTCTGTTCCCATAGTCATTGTGGTAGTTATGTGTGTATGTCAACTTGGCTGGGCCTGGTTGAGTGGCCTGAGCAGCTGGTGGTAGTTATTCTCCGTGATGAGACTGGCCATCAACTCCGTGGTGGGATCTACCACAAGCAGCTGAGTAGCTGCCTTTGGGATGTGGTCTGCTTCCTATATATAAGGAAAAGCCTTGGGAATGGTCTCTAGCTTATGGCATGCTTGGACCCTGCATGTATCCGTGTCATTATTCAGCAGCCTGCCATGCTCTGCCGACCTTGGGACTTATAATGGATTTGAATTAATGGCCTACCATGTGGTTTGGTAACATTGAGACTGTGCCTTTTTACTTGTCAGCCTTGGGTTTGTCAGCCTCAGCAGCCAGTAGCTGAGTAAAGAAAAGCCTTCAGCTTCAGTGGGCTGGGAGCAGAAGGCAGAGCTGCAACCCAAGGTTAAGGGGCTTTCACCCAGCCCTTAGACTTAAAGCCTCTAAACTGTAAGAGAATAAACTCTGTTTGTTAAGGCCATCCCATTTGTGGTATATTATTGTCAGAGCACACCAGGTAACCAGAACAGTCAGTCATATAGGCTGAGGATCACATGGTGTACCAGTCACTTGGACTGATGGTTTCCATGCATCTTTGGTTTTCTTCATTCTTCTTTGTTCTGGATGAGGAGAGACCCATTGTTGCATGTAGATGGACACCTGCAAGCTTTTAAGATCCCAGTCACAATGTATACCTACTTTATACAGTGGATCATATTTTTTGATTAACAGTCAAATGCCTTAGCCACTGTACCACCACAGCTCCTTTGGACCATTTTTTGAGTCAAACATCAAGATGTATGGTCTCAAAAAGGCACATGAAAATGCTCTTTCATGGAATTAAGTTGGGCTGACATTCTGAAATTGCTATTTATTTTATTTTATTTTTTTAAAGAAAAGATGTCAGTTGCTGGTATAATAGAACACATTGTACATTTGTAAACTTTATTGCTAAAATTACATGAAACCGGTTACATGCATTTGGCCCATGTGATGATAGGAAGTTGGGGCTTTGATACTCAATTTTCTTAATGACAATATGTGACTCTCTCCTACTATTATGAGCTCCCGTGTCCGCTTGTGGAAACCAGCCTGATTAAGGACAAATTTTTGCTTCTCATTGTCTTTATATTTTTGTTGGATGGCTTCTACTGATATTTGGAATGATGGAAGGCAGCCACACAGGTGAAGACTGGGTCTAACTGTGTCATAGTCCAGGCTGTGCCTATGGCCATCTGCATTAAGACAAGGTCTCTTGAAATGCTAGGCATATGGTGTCTAAAACATCACACTTACTTATTCATCTTATTAATGACATGTTCCCTTTAAAACAGGGTATACCATGAGGCTATCAATTTCATGTGTCATTTATATAACATCTCAGAGTCCTAGGTGGTGCAGATAGTTAAGTGCTAGACTACTAACTAAAAGATTGACAGTTCAAACCCACCCAGAGGCACCTCAGAAGAAAGACCTGGAGATCTTCTTCCAAAAGGACATAGCCTTGACCTTTGGAGCAGTTCTGTTCTGTTCACACATGAAGTTGTCAATGGTTGGAATCCCTTGACAGCAGCTAACAACAGCAACATCTCAGGATTTCATCAGTTTCCAAGCAGACTGATCATTTTGTCCTTACAGCCCAGGAGGCCTTTTGATGTATGAATCTGGTCATACTCTGTTCCTTTGGTGTATATTTTAGATTTAGTTGTGTGTTTCTCCTCACCTTAATGGCTGCTAAGGAAAAACGACTCGAGCCCATTTTATTTCCTCCCATGCTCTACGGACTGCTTGCTTTGTGATTTTGTGTTTGAGACCTTATTTATAGGCTGACATCCTAGAGAAGTAAAGCAAAGAGTAAATGGTGCATTATCTATTAACGTGACCCTGGAGAGTTCTTATTGAACCGCACAAATGGGAGGATTGTCAACCTCCTGGCTCCCTGCTATTCACAGAGAGTCTTCTCCTGCTCAGCTGGCGGCTGTATTATTATAAATGTCATTGTAAGACAGCCGGTCAATGTATGGGCATTTTCTTCAAGTCCTTGGTGCTTTCCTTTTTTTGAGGGTGCAGTATTTTCAGAAAATGGAGTTAATGTTTTTATTCATTAATCAGTAACTGTCAGTTCAGTTATGTCTCCAAATTATACAGGGCTTTGCGCTTTTAGAGCCACTTTATAAAGAACTATTAAAGCAAGATCCTGAAGACCTACTTTAATCTTATTATTGTACAGATGAGAGAGCTGAGGCCCAGAAATCCTGAGCAATTAGTTGACCCCAGCATTGGCCAAGACAGGCCTAGGCTTCAATTCCCAATGATGGTCCATTACATTTTCCAATTGTAAAAATGGACTTGGCTAATTTGCTTTAAGAAAAAAAAATGGACTTGACTGAATTATCCTACTTCAAGGTCTTATTCCAGTATGATTTTGTTTCATTTTTTTAAAGCCATGTACCTTTCTGTATTGTATTTTTATTATAATATCTTTTTTCCATGGTCTTTTTTTTAGTAATTTATTTACCCTTAACTTGAGATTGTTACTGTTTTATCTTATTCTCCTACCTTGTATATCCTAATATAGAAAGTTTGCTTTTGCTTCTGATTTTTGTGGAGTTATGGCATATACATTTTATTTAGGATAATGCTTTGAATAACTCAAAAAATGTGGATTCAGATTTTATTACTTATTTTATACTTAAAAAGCTCTGGCTGATTTTGGCCGATTTTTGCCATCAGTTTTATATATACATAGAGAGAAAAAGTAAGCAAATGGCTAAAGATATTTCTAAAATTTTCTCACATTCAGCATCCAACTCTTCTCCTTTTAACTGAACATGTTTAACTTTACTTGTGCCATCACCTCATCCCATGCCATTGTTCCCCTCACTTGCACCATCCAGAGTATTAGTGATGCAACATCCCTTAAGAATGCTCCACTAATTGTAGCCACCCCACATCAACTTTTTATTTTGAAAAATTTCAAACTACAAAAACATTGAAGGAAGAGTACAATGTTTAACATGAATTATATCATGAAGAGTCAATCAGACAAACCCAGATTGTGTGGCATCTTTAATACAACTGGTCTGAACTCTTCAAAATATCGTTGTTGTAAAAGAAGGTGATGGTGGTGGTGGGGTGTGGCATTAGATTAGCAAAACAACCAAACACCATGCATGATTATTTGTTGACTCACCTTCTTCTCCCCTCTGCTCTGCAATGGCAGCAATGCTAATGTTGAGTTTCCATGTAGACATGGGTCTCTTTCTGGGATCATTCCCATTTTCACTTGGTCTGTTTTCTGTCTTGGCACTGATTCCACACCTTCTTAATTTCTGTAGCTTTATAATAACACTCGATAGGTAGAAGTGTGAGCCCTCTCCCCTTGTTCTTCGTCAGTCTTTCTCTAGTCTGTTCCTCACATAACCACTAATTGTTCTAAGATACCAGTTTGTTTATATAGTTCTCTTTTGGTGATGCCTCATTAACCAAGAAAAAGGCATTTGAATGCTAACCAGAAGGCTGGCAGTTCAAACCCACCAGCCATTCCTCAGAAGGAAGACTGGGTAATCTACTTCCGCAGAGATACTGCCTCGGAAACCCGAGAAGGGGTCTCTGTGAGTCAGGTGCGACTTGACGGCATTGTGTTTGGTTTTTTGTTTAGTTATTCATAGCTTCCCATGTCCAGGCCCCAATCCCTTTTCCAGACTCATTCACCTCCTTTACTTCCCATTATATTAATCATTCTTTCCTTGCCACCATCAAGGCACCCAACGCCAGCTACAGATAACATTTGCTCTTCCCTATTCTGGGCCTTGATACTATTTCTTAGGACTAGAATACCTCCCCTACCCCACCTTCACCTTTCCTTTTTCAGCCTCCACTCATACCTCAGCACCTTCACAATTTATGAAATGAGGTGGCATGTGCTAAATCTCCCTGTGTGGTAGGACTCTGGTTTCTGCTTTCTTGGTGCTAAAGGGACACCTGCATTTTCATTATAACGTTCTTCAAGACCTTATCCATAAGCAGGGTTTTTGATGGACCACTCAAAATCCCTCAGTGTGGCAGCTGTTCTAGAGCTCTAGGCTGGATAAGAGGACAAGAGTATCTCTGTCTTCTGCTCAGAAATTAGGAAGGTCGTAGATAAAGAATCTACCACTTCTCTGCTACTTTGTTGTACTGTGGTAGCTTGTGTGCTCTTGTGAGGCTGGAGACTATGCTGCCAGTATTTTAAATTCCAGCAGGGTCACCCATGGTGGACAAGTTACAGCAGAGTTTCCAGACTAAGATAGACTGGTAAGAAGGAAGGGGCCATCCACTTCTCAAAGAATTGGGCAATAAAAACGTTATGAGTAGCAGTGAAACACTGTCTGATATATTACTGGAAAACTTTATAAATAGCCCTGGAACATTGTCTAGTATAGTATCAGAAGATAAGCCCCTCAGGTCAGAAGGCACTCAAATTTGACTGGAGAAGAGCTGCCTCTTCAAAGTAGAGTTGGTCTAAATGATGTGGATGGAGTAAAGCTTTTGGGACCTCCATTTCCTGATGGGGCATGACTGAAAATAAGAAGAAAGAGCTATAAACATCCATTAATAATTGGAACATTGAATGTATGACATATGAATGTAGGAAAATTAGAAATTGTCAAAAATGAAATAGAACACAAAGAGATTGATATCCTAGGCATTAGTGAGCTGAAATGGACTGGTTTTGGTCATAGGATCAGACAATCATATGATCTATTATACTGGGAGTGACAAATTGAAGAGAAATGGCATGGCATTCATCATCACAAAGGATGTTTCAAGATGTATCCTGAAATACAATGCTATCAGTGATAGGATAATATCCATATGCCTAAAAGGAAGAACAGTTAATACTACTATTACTTAAATTTACGCACCAACCAATAAAGCCAAAGATGAGGAAATTTAAGATTTTTACCAAGGTCTACAGTCTGAAATTGACCAAATATGCAATCAAGATGTATTGATTATTACTGGTAATTGGAATGAGAAAGTTGGAAACAAAAAAGAATCACTGGTAGCTGGAAAATATGGCTTCGGTGACAGAAAGGATGCCAGAAATCTCATGATAGAATTTTGCAAGGCCAATAATCTATTCCTCAAAAATATCTTTTTTCAACAACATAAATGGAGTCTATACATGTAGACCTTGCGAGATGGAATACACAGATATGAAATTAACTACATCTGTGGAAAGAGGCAGTGGAGAAGCTCAATATCTTCAGCCAAAACAAGGCCAGGAACTGACTGTGGAACTGACCATCACTTGCTTAAATGCAAGTTCAAATTGAATCTGAAAACAATTAAAACAAGTCCATGAGAGCCAAATTATGACTTGATTATATACCACCTGAATTTAGAGATAATTTGAAGAATAGGTTTGAGGCTTTGAACACCAATGACTGAAAACTGGGTAAATTGTGGGATAATATCAAGAGCATTCAGAAGGAAGACTGGGCAATCTACTTCCATAGATACAGCCTTGGAAACCCAAGGAGGGATCACTATGAGTTGAAATTGACTCAATTATTGAGTTGTTTTTTTTTTTTTTTTT
>NW_006921676.1:6510250-6541300 GCF_000298275.1 Orycteropus afer afer | reverse complement strand
TTTTTTTTTTTTTTTTTTTATCAAGAACATCATACATGAAGAAAGCAGAAGGTCATTAAAAAGAGGAAAGGAAGAAAAGACCAAAATGGATGCCAAAAAGGACTTTGAAACTTGCTCTTTTGAATGGAGAGTAGCTAAAGTAAATGGAAGAAATGACAAGATGAATTGAACAGAGGATTTCAAAGAGCAGCTCAAGAAAAGACAGCCAGTTATTATAATGAAATGTGCAAAGACCTGGAGTTAGAAACTCAAAAGGGAAGAACACACATGGCATTTCTCCAGCTGAAAGAACAGAAGAAAAAATTCAAGCCTCAAATTGCAATCTTGAAACATTCTGTGGGCAAAATATTGAATGATGCCAGAAACATTAAAAGAAGATAAAAGGAATACACAGAGTCACTGAATCAAAAAGAATTGGTCAGTGTTCCACTATTTCAGGAGTTGGCATATGATTAAGAACCAGTGGTATTGAAAGTAGAAGTCAAAGCTGCACTGAAGGAATTGGCAAAAAAAAAAAAAACCTCCAGGAATTGATGGAATGAATACCCATTGAGATATTTCAACAAATGGATGTCCTGCTGGAGGCACTTACTCAGCTATGCCAAGTAATTTGGAAGACAGCAACTTGGCCAACTGACTAGAAGAGATCCATATTTGTACCCATTCTAAAGAAAGGTGATCCAGCAGAATGTGGAAATTAATGAACAATATCATTAATATCACACAGGTAAAATCTTGCTGAAGCTAATTCAAAAGAGGTTGCAACAGTATATTGATGGAGAACTTTCAGAAATGCAATCTGGATTCAGAAGAAGCTGAAAGCAAAGAATACCAGGAAAATGTTTACTTGTGTTTTATTGACTATGCAAAAGCATTCAACAGTGGATCAAAATAAATTATTGATAACATTGAGAAGAATGGGGATTTCAGAACACTTCATTGTGCTTACCAGGAACCTATACATAGACCAGGAGGCTGTCATTGGAATAGAAGAAGGGGACACTGCATGGTTTAAAATTAGGAAGGGTATGTGTCAGGGTTGTATCTTTTCACCATACTTATTCAATCTGTATGCTGAGAAAATAATCCGAGTAGCTAGACTATATGAAGAAGAATGTGGCATCAGGATTGGAGGAAGACTCATTAACAGTCTGTGATATGCAGATGACACAACCTTGCTTGCTAAAAGTGAAGATGACTTGAAGCACTTACTGATGAAGATTAAAGACTACAATAGAATGTGAAGGAAACTTGTCTATTGTTATACTTTGGATTAAACCTCAACATAAAACAAAAATCCTCACAATTGGACCAATAAGCAGCAGCATCATAAATGGAGAAAAGATTGAAGTTGTTAACAATTTCATATTACTTGGATCCACAATCAACACCCATGGAAGCAGCCATCAAGAAATCAGATGTCATATTACAGTGGGCAAATGTGTTTCAAAAGACCTCTTTAAAGTGTTGAAGAGGAAAGATGTGCCTTTGAAAACTAAAAAAAAAAAAAAAAAAAAAAAAAAAACCAAACTCATTGCGGTCAAGTTGGATCCAACTCATAGTGACCCCTCCTTGGTTTTCTGAGGTGGTATCACTACAGAAGTAGATTGCTCAACCTCACTTCCAAGAAGTGGCTGGTGGGTTTGAATCACCAGACTTCTGGTTAGCAGTAACATGCCTTAGGCACTATGCCACCAGAGCTCCCTTTGAAAACTAAGGTGTGCCTAGTTCAAGCCATGGTATTTTCAGTTGCCTCACATGCATGTGAAAGCTGGACAATTAATAAGGAAGACCAAAGAAGAGGTGATACTTTTGAGTTGTGGTATTGGTGAAGAATATTGAAAGTACCATGGACTGTCAGAAGAATGGACAAATCTGTCCTGGAAGAAGTGCAGCCAGAATGCTCCTTGGAAGCGAGAGTGGCCAGACTTCGCCTCACCTACTTTGTTCATGTTGTCAGAAGGGACCATTTTCTGGAGATGGATATATCATGCTTAGTAAAGTGGCAGGTCAGCAAAAAAGGGGAAGACCCTCAATGAGATGGGTTGACACAGTGGCTGCAATGATGGGCTGAAGTATAGCAAGGATTGTGAGGTTGGAGCAGAACTGGGCAGTGTTCTGTTGTATGTAGTGTCTCTATGAGTCAGAGCCAACTCAGTGACACCTAACAAGAACAACAACAGATGAAGAATGAAGGAGCTCTGGTGGGGTCAGGTTAAGGCATTTGACTGCTAACCAAAAGGTCAGTGGTTCAAAACTACAATCTATTCTGTGGAAGAAAGATGAGGTGGTCTGCTTCGATAAAGATGTACAGCCTTGGAAATCCTATGCAGGTTGCTGAGTCAAAGGTGCCTCTATGGCAGTAAGTTTGGTTTTTTAGTTCTAGGTAAATGATGAGCCCTGGTGATGCAGTGGTTAAGCGCTTGGCTGCTTACTGACAGGTTAGTGGTTCAAACTCAGCAGGAGAAAGATGTTGTGGTCTGATTTTATAAAGATCACAGCCTTGGGAACCCTATGCAGCAATTCTACCCTATCCTATGGGTTGGAATTTACATGATGGGATAGGGGTTGGTTTTGGTTTTGGTTTTGGTTTAGGTGAAGAACAGTGGATATAAGCTAGAAAATAAGAAGTGACTGTGGCCTACTGTGCGGTCTTTAATAAACTTCTCATAATCATATAGTGAGTACTTTAATTCCAATAACTTACAGTTATAGTCCTACCTCTTGGTGTAATCACTAGTAAATGTTAACATATTGTTGTTGTTGTTATGTGTGGTGGAGTCGGACCCGACTCATAGCGACCCCTCCTTGGGTTTCCAAAGCAGTATCACTACAGAAGTAGATTGCCCAACCTTCCTTCCAAGGAGTGGCTGGTAGGTTAGAACCACCAGCCACATAGAGCTTTTTATAGTATAAAATTCCAGTTTAATTTTGGAAGCTTTGTTCTTATCTATTCTACTTGTTCAAGACAGACCCTATACTTTTCTCATCTAATACTACTTTTAGAAAGAATTTAATGAATTGTCCTAGGACTATCCTCTTACCATTCTTACTTCATGCTCCCTTTGGTGTAGGAAAAAGCAAGCAGAAAATCCACCCTTTTTTTTCCCCCTCCTGTGCTCTGAGCAGTTGGTGTGTCATTTATGAATGTATCCTGCCTTCTGGGACTCTCATTGAGAATGTCTTGGACATTGTGTCACATCATAACATCCTTTGTTTAAAAACAAGCATTGTGGGTGTGAGAAGGTCATGTCTACACTCTATTCTCCTGGTACAATTACGCATGTTTTAGGGTTCCCTCTCGCCTGTGGATTGTTCCTTCTTGAGAACAAACTGTCCTTTGTTTATGCGATGACATAGGTAAGTCTTCCCGTGGGAGGAGGACTATTGGGTCTGTCAAAGCAGGTTCACAGAACAATAGAATGTGAAGGAAACTTGTCTATTGTTATACTTTGCTTTTAAAGAGCATTCTACTGTATCTCAGTAGGCTTATTTTCTTAATTATATTTTCTCATTGTGAGAATGAATATTTCATTCCCCTAGTATAGACAAAGGTCAAATAACTAATGGCAAGGATGTCAAAATCTAAAAAGTGAATAATTCATCACATTTCATACACTGCACACATATATAATGAGATAAAAGTGCTGTATCAACCTAAGGTGAACAAATATATTATTCATTAGAACATTGGTGCTATGCTGGGTCAAACCCCTCTATTTCCTAGCAAGTGCTCAAAGAACCAACTTTAAAATATTAAGAATGGACGTGTAGACATCACTAGATTTTTTTGAATAATCTATTATTCATGAAGTACTTACATTTTGGGAGATGAACAATTTACATGTTTTAGCCTGCTTTGTCTAAGAAGGGAACAAACTCATTCTGTGTAGGTCTTAAGAAAGGCTCTTTCTTCCCCCTGATCCTTTGGGTGTTGTAAAAGTTGTTTGTATTCACCCTGTATGGGGAGACCCTTCATTTCTCTCCTGAGTGGAGAGCCCTTCTGTTCATTATGTCAGCCCTCCAGTGGGGCCTCTTTGTCCCTTGGTCATTTTAGTTACTTCATTTGGAAACTTTGTATTATGAGAGGACAGTGAAGTTCTTCTCCAAGGGTGGTTTTGTATAATTTCAGATTTTCGTGTCCATAGCTATATTAATTTCCTTTGGCTCCTGTAATGAATGACCGCCTCAGTGGCTTAAAACAACACAAATTTGTTCTTTTACACCTAGAGGACAGAAGTCCAAAATCAAGGTGTTGGCAGGACTACATTCCTTCTGGAGGCTTCAAAGGAGAATTCATTTTCTTGTTTTTTTCAGCTTCTGGAGGCTGCCTGCATTCCTTGCTTGTCGCTTTCTCCTCACATCACTCCAACTCTTACTCTGTTATCCCATCTCCCACCTACCTTTGCTTTCTTGATAGTCTTGACTGTCTCTTATAAGGATCTTTGTGAGTACATTGGATGCACCTGGATAATCCAAGATAGTCTCGCCATCTCAAGGTCCTTAATCATACCTGCAAAGTCCCCTCTGCCACATAAAGGAACATACTCACAGGTTCTGAAGATGTGGGTATAAACATTTTTTGGGGGGGCATTATTCAGCCTGCTACAGTGGCTTTCTCTGCTACTTACAAGTTTGAGTTTGCAGGGGTTTTTAATAGCCTCTTAGGTGAATGCCTGCAGGTCAGGTGGGGACCACCAAGAGACTTTTTGGTAGTTTTTTGAGACATGGTTGTTAGGGCCAATAGGCTTTGCATTTACAAAATTCCAGGGATATTAATGTTCCCTTTTGTTCCTACTTCCCTTCTTCATCTTTTAATGGAATGGCTAAATGTAATATTCCTGCCAAGTGATTTTCTGGCTTATGCTTGAATATCATGTCCCCCAGGTGAGAGAGGTGACATAGCTTTTAAAGAATATTCTCAAAATCTAGCCCATTAGACATTTTATATAATATATGATATAATAAAGCCAAATAGTAAAGTCATTTTATATTTTAATGCTTTATTATAATAAAAATAAAAAATATATAGTTACTAATTTGAAAGTATGAATTCAGTCCCTGCATGCACTTACTGCTTTACACTTGAACAAGTGTTTTCCCAGATGGAATCCTGACTTGGAGGCACAGTCTGGTCCCGCGAGGTTGATGCAGCAACTATGATTTTCCCCAAATAATTTGCATCATTGCACAACCAGTGAGTGACAGAGTGGGGACTTTTGCCTTCATGCAACTCCCTACTGCCTTCTTGGTGATATATTTAGAATAAGATTTAAATAAACATAAAAACCCAGGACCTAGTTCCTTTTGACTATGCCAGGCCTTGGCTGGAAGGCATTGTGGTGTGACTTGCCCTGCCTTTCTCCCCCTGCCTCGCCTGTGGTGCTCTGAGCACGAATCTGCACAGCTCTTGCCACTGCCTTCAGAGGCTCTGCCCTGCTGTGACCTTGAATGGGACCCACAACCTCTTCTAAACAGAATCGGGGTTCAGCTTATGGTCTATCACTTCTTTAAGAAAAACCACTAACCAGATGTCAACTCATGGCAATCCCATGTGTGTTGCTATGAGAAGAACTGTGCTCCACAGGGTTTTCATTCACTGATTTTTTTGGCAGTAGGTCATCAGGCCTTTCTTCCAGGGTACCTCTAAATGGACTCAAAATACCAGTTCCTCTTTAAAGAAAAGTGGTATTTAACCTTCACGACTTTGAGTCCTTTATACACGGAACTCTCTTTGACTGAGTGCTTCGGTCACAGTCCATAAGGGCACAGTTGTCAAAGCTTTATTTTGTTTTTCTGGTCGGGCCTCCTTCTGGAAGCTGACTCCTGTGTCACATACTCCTTGTCTTATTGGTTAGAGGTCATTTATGGCCTGATGTGCGATTATTGTGAAATTTCTCTTAAATACACAGCGAAGTATCTTTTCCTTTATAAATAACAAACAGGTATGTTCCTGCATGTGGTAGTTAGTTAAGGTTGTGTGTCAAGTTGGGTGGGCCTGGTTTTGAGTGTCTGGGCAACTGGATGTAGTTATTCCCCATGAGGAGATTGATAATCAACTTCATGGTGGGATTTACTGAGTAGCTGCCTTAGGGATGTGGTCTGCTTCCAGTATATAAGAAGTAGCTTTGAGGAAGGTCTCTGAGCTTTTGGCATGCTTGGACCCTGCATCTAGTCTAGTTGTTGGGACTGTTTCTGAATTTGAGCTAGTGGCCTGCTGTATTGTTTGATAATCTTGGGACTGTGCTATTATACTTGTTGGCCTTAGGTTTGTCAGCCTCAGCAGGTGCCTGAGTTAAGAGATGCCTCCAGCTTCAGTGGGCCAGAAGCAAGAGGCAGAACTGAAGCCCAAGGTTAAGGGGATTTCACCCAGCCCCTAGAGCTTGGCACTTTGAACCCAGACTTCTAGCCTCCTAAACTGTAAGAGAATAAATTCCTATTTATTCAAGCCATCCCATTTGTGGTATTTTCTGTTAGAGTGGCACTGGAGAACCAAAATACTGCATGTGCCCATGTAATTAATACTATGACTAATGTTAAAACAGTTATTTTTATATTTCCTTTTACGGTTTGTGATAGATTTTTATGTAGATAATAGCATCAGCATTATCTTCATCCTTAAGGGACTTGAGTCTCTTTACCAAGCTCAGTAAAGACATGTCAGAAACTACCACAGGCTTTTAAAATAGGAAATTCCTGGAACAAGCAGGGGCTCAGGAGTCAGTGAGAGGGGAGCCTGAATGACAAGCTGTACTGCTGCACTTCAGATGAGTTGCCTAATGTGTTTGAGCCTCTGTTTCCTCATCTAAATAATGATCATTTGAGACATTAAGGAGACAATGTAGCCAGTTCATTGAATGCTCAACTCAATTCTAACATATATGAATACATCCTAACTCTTCCTAGCCATGCCCTGTGTAACCCTGTTTAGTTAACACCTTGCGGTGTACTATATTACACAGTGTGGTTTTTCTAGCCATAAGTCTTTGTAAACTCCATTTTGGAATTTGCCATGAGTAACAAAGTAGCTCCTGATCATTAAAGTTATCCACCTGGGATATTTCTTTTGCATGTAGCACCAAGTAATTTTCTGGAAAGTTTGCTCTCTCTCAGGTGCATAGAATTCTAATGTTGGGATTGGTTAGTTTGACCACTCTGCCATGTTCAAAAAGGAGCCTTCCTAGAGGCAGAAGAAGTCTCTCTGACTGCTGGGTGAGAAAGATGCTCTGCTGAGAGAAATGCCCTCCTGAGAGACACACACTACTGAGAAAGAGACACCAAGAGACACACCTGCTGGGAGAGAGACTGAGAGAGACTCTTGGCTGAGAGACATCAGGCTGAGAGAGACGGAGCATTGTTCCTGAACTTTGTTCCTGAACATTGTTCCTGAAGCCTGGTGCTTTTTTAATAAACGCGACAATCTGTGAGTTCTGTGTGGCCACTGCAGCAAATTATCGAACCCAGCAGAGAGGTGGTGGGTGCTTTGGGAGGAACGGTTGGTGAAAGGGCTGGAGGGAGACAGCATGCCTGGCCTCACAGGGATAAGTTTTGGGCTACTGATGGGGATTCTGTCTTCCTCTTGTGGGGTTAGAGGAGGTTAGACGATGTGGTCTCCTTGCCTTTTTGGCACCCCTGAACAGAAGCAATCTTGATGATAGTTTATCCTGATTCCATAACTTGTCTGTTACTTTTGGCTATTAAAATAGCTTCAGTTTCATTTCTAAGGTTCAGTCCTATTCATGTAAAAATTCCAGTCTTAATCTTTACCCCCACCTCCCTCAGTACAAGCTCCAGAGACTTGGGATGGACAGAGAGTATGGTTTGCTCTTCACTCACCTTCTCTCTCCTGGATCTTTCCTGGCCGAGCTTCTTGTTCCCATTGGGACAGAAAGGACAGAGAGACACACCCACATTGGCTTACATGTCTGAGTGAGGTGAGAGTTGTCTCCTTAGAGGGTTGTATACATTGCCCTATGGTGTGCCTATGGGATCCATGTGTGGTGGTGGGTCAAGCACATCTGCTGTGTCGGGCTTGTTGCCAAGAGATTCCCTGTGAGCATTGGCTCAGCTTTTGGCTCTCCTGGTCCATGGCCTCAGGCTGCATTCCCCTGAAGCCCAAGCTTGGTCCATAGCAAGCCCAAACTTTAATCCAAAGAGACTCCATCTTACTTAAACCTCAGTAATTGGAAATTTCTGGTGAGTGCCTCTTATTTGCCATCTCTCACCAGTGCTCTCTTGCCTTTTTTGGTAGCTCAGGGATGATAGGTAGTCCCCTGACAAAAACTCACATCTAACTACCCTGGTGGCACAAAGGTTAAGCACTTGGCTGATAAATGAAATGTTGGTGGTTTGAACCCACCCAGCAGCTCTGTGGGAGAAACACCTGGCAAACTGCTCCCATAAAGACTGCAGCCTAAAAAACCCTATGGGGCAGTTGTATTCTGTCACATGGGGTTGCTGTGAGTTAAAAATCAACTCAGCAGCACCAAACAACGTCGACAGTAACTGTAGAGCAAAATGCCAGTCTTCTCTTTTTGAAGGCCCTCATTCTTCCAGTGTTTCTCTTAGGACCTTCTTCTCTAGACTCCGGGGAAGAAAGGTCTCCTCCCCTCCTGAGAGGGCAAGGAAGAGCTTCTCTCTACAAACTCTGTCCTCTCAGGGTCTGCCCTTCTCTCTCCCAGTTCTCTTAGATTACCTGGGAAGGCAGGGATCCATATTTCTGATGTGGTACCTCTCAGTAAGCTCCACAAGATGTCAATTGCCCTCAACAAATACCAGTTGTCTGAATTTAGAATTTGATCCTTTTGTCTTTATCCTTAGCTCTTACCTGAAATTCTGTGACAATATAGAAATTCCAGTTGACATCCTGTTACTTCCATTAAGTACTTAGACATGTCTGGCATGTGATTCCTCTTCCTTCCCACCTCAAGGGACAATATGTTTCCCTTCCCTTATGAATACCTAAATGCAAATTTGAAGGGAACAGAAAGAGGGAGGAAATTCCTTTTCTGCTGTCCACCCTATGTTGGGGGTGGGGCGGGCTCCATGGTTAATGAGACAGGGCCTCCTTCACCTTCTTAGACTTCTCTTTGTGGTGAGATACAGGTGTGTAAGAGTATTGGGGTTCTGTAGTGCCTAAGGCACTTGACTGCTAACCAGAAGGCTGGTAGTTCAAACCCACCAGTCACTCCTTGGAAGAAAGATGGGGCAATCTATTTCCATAGTGATACCACCTCGGAAACCCAATGAGTAGTCGCTATGAATTGGGTCTGACTTGACGACACATAACAACAACATTGTGGTTCAGTGATTGAATTACAGTAATGCAGAAGATAAATAGCAAAGGCCTGTCCTAAGACAAGGAGTCTGTGGGTAGCATAAATGGTTAAGGGCTAGGCTACTAACTGAAAGGTAAGAATTTGAACCCACTTATTTGAAGTGCCTTGGAAGAAAAGCCTGGCAATCTGCTTCCAGAAGGTCATAGCCATGGAAACCTTATAGCATGCACTTCTACTGTGAACACACAGGGCTGCCATGAAAAGAAAAGTTTGCCATTTATCCATTTTAAAAATGGATAAAGTTTATCCATTTTTAAGTGTAAAATTCAGTGACGTTAATTACACTCGCCATGTTGTGCAGCCATCTCTGCCACTTCCTAAAGGTTTTCGTCACCACCCAGAAACTCAATACCCCTTAAGCAATAACTTACCATGAATAAATTTTTGTCTCTGTATTTGCTTACTGTAGATATTTCATAGAAGTGAGATCATGCAACATTCATTCTTTTCTGGTCGACTTCTTTCATTCAGCAGTATGTGGCATGTATCAGACCTTCATTTCTCTTTATGGCTAAATAATATTCCATTGTACATATATACCTCATTTTGCTTTTCCTTCAATCTCTTGGTAGACATTTGAGTTGTTTCTATATTTTGGCTATTGTGAATGGTGCTGCAGTGAACACTGGTGTACTTATAGCTGTTTGAATCATTGCTTTCAATTCTTTGAGTATATGCCTAGGAATGGAATTGCAATAAATGTTTGTTTTAAGCCACTGAAAATAAAGTAGGGGAGGGAGGAAGGAAGAAAGAAAGAGAGAGAGAGAGAGAAGTAATTAAGTAAAGTAGCACAGCGGTCTGAACCACGAGCAATGCTGAGGATGGCGTGGGAACCCAGGCAGGGTGTGGTTCCACTGTGTGTGGAGTTGCCATGAGTCAGGGGCCTGTTGAAGGTAGTTAATAGCAGCAGCATGATAAGTTCTGGAATGGGAAGAATATACCAGGTGCTTGTACAAACACAGCAGGAGAATGACTGATCTGGGGGTAACATTTTGCCTGGTCAGACGTCTCAGTAGGCCCCTTCACACTGAGGAAAGTGTGTGGACCAGGCTGGGGCTGTCGATTTATGACACATACAGAACCTGGTGGTGTCACTCTTGCTGACCAGTTGAGCTTGATTTTTTTCTGCGTTTTCCTCCATCTGTGTTTTGGAAGAGCTGCTAATTGGACTGAATTTCTCAAGCCCACCTTCCCTTCCTTGCTTATCATTGAGGAGGGCACAAACAGGGAGGAAAAGTGTCAAAACATGCTTGGAAATAAAGAGGTGAAACAATAGTCTGGAAAATGAGTAAGCTAAGTGGCCTAATTAGCTGGGTGGGATAGAAGTTTCTTGAGATTAATTTAACAACCAAAGATGTTAATTTTCCCTTTTGCAAGGCGGGTTTGTGTCGCTTTATATGTAACATGTTCATTGGGCGTAAGGCAGATTTAGTCTACAAAGCCACTCACTCCTTTTATCCCTAAATGTTCATAAGATACTCTCTCAGCGTTGCCCATAGGAACCCAGAAGTTCAGATACAGTCCAACCATGATGCTAGATAGATCATGCCTTTGTTTAGTGTTTTGTGCCAGTTTATGCCCACAGGACCACTGTTATCTTCTTTGAAAGTGCTCTTTCCCTTGCCTTGCCTCCCTACTGTGAGAGCCCTTGAACAGTAGAACTTCATGTGAGCTTTTGCCCACATTAAATAGACTATAAAGTTTGTTTTGAAGGAATTTTTTTTTTCCTTTGAGTGGATTCTTTTACCCTCATCCAGCAGGATAAAAACCAAACCCAATTCTGACTCATGGCAACCCCATGAGTGACAGAATAGCTTCTCCCTAGGGTTCTCTTGGCTATAATCTTTATGCAAGCAGGTCACCAGGCCTTTTTATCCACGGTACCTCTGGGTGGGTTTGAACCAACAACCTTTAGGTTAGCACCAAACTGCAAGCTGCTTGTACCACCCAGGAACTGTAAGCTTATTATTCCTTCTTGTTAGAATTTTTATTCCTAATACAGTATCATATGCAAAAGGAAAGCTGAGGGGTGAGGGTTATTGTTATTATTTTTTAACATCAGCTCTCTGATTTCATAAGCTCTTCTGAGTTTATATTTGCTCAGTGCTTTCCAACCAGAAAAGGTAGGAAGGAAGGAATACATATGGTATGGAGACTCTATGATACAGGTCAAGCAATATATAAGGACTGTCCATGTGTCCTACCAGTTAATCCTTCCAGTAACTCAATGAAGAAATATATGCCAGTGATGTACTATTGCCAGTTCCCACTTTCTCAGTGCTAATTGCCTCAGTTCATCCTGTGCTCATCTTTTAGATAGCTCTTTACTCACCTTTCTGCACTCTTCAATGCTTCTGCTATAGTACCTTCTTTCCCCAGGTTACCCAGGAAGTCAGGGAGACTTGGCTTACAGCCTGGAATGAAATATTTGTGAATGGTAGGCTGACATGTGTTCACTTCAACCAAGACCAGAGTGGAGAGAAGTCACATTAACCCTGCTTTCTTGCTTGTAAGTGAGAATTGACTTTAAATAATTGCCCTGTGAGGAGAAAACATACAACTGGAATTAGCAGTCCCAACTAAGGAGTGAGTCAGCCTGGGTGGTGAGTTGTTTTGGGCACATTCCTACCTAGGACCTTCTCACTTTTATCTGTCTACCATAGTGATTTCTTACAGTTCAACATTATAAAACTTACTTTGTTGAGAGTAGACCTTGTAGCTATAGGTTGTTTCAGTTTCTGAAGTTTATGTTGGATGTTGAGACATGGTTTGTGTCACATTGATGCTGGTGTGAGTAGCTTTTACCTTGCAAGTGGTCTTTAGTGAAAAAAAGTAAATTTTAGAATTTTTCCTTGATTTGGAGAAAAGGGACCCTTACCAAGCAAGCTGTTGTGAATGCTTTTAGGTGAGCAGAACTTGACTTGGCCCTGAGGACAAGGTACAACAGCTGTGATGCTCCCTGTGGCACAGAGTCTCCCTCAAAGGAAAATGTCTGGTTCTGGGCCATTTGTTTTCTTTTAGGAGTTCCTTGGTATGGTTGTGGATGTGTGCATAAAAGTCAGGGACATATTTGAGAAACCCTAAAAATAGTTACAGGAACTCTGGTGGGGTAGTGCCTAAGGCACTTGACTGCTAATCAGAAGGCTGGCAGTTCAAACCTACCAGCCACTCCTCAGAAGGAAGGTTGGGCAATCTACTTTTGTAGTGATACTGCCTTGGAAACCCAAGGAGGGGTCACTATGAGTCCGACTCGATGGCAGATAACAACAACAACAACAACAACAAATAGTTATACCCTTTGGTCTGGAATTGTATTTTAGAAATTTAACCTGGAGAAACAATCAGATGTGAACAAAAAGATTTGTGTTCCTTTGCAACATTGTTTATGACAATCAGGAATTGTTAAGAAAATCCAATTTGTTAAATTATGAAACATGCAAACAAAGGAATATTTACACAGCTATTAAAAATGATATGAGAAAATAGCGGCATGTTTGAAAAATCTGGTTACATTTACAACCAATATATATAATTGGTCCAAGTATATCAGAAAGATAAACAAAAGACTTTCTTTAAGTGATGCTATTAGAGTTGATTTTATTTTTGTTTTCAAAATTTTCTAAACTTAACACAGTGATTGTATACTGAGACAAAAGTACATTATTTTAATGTGGTATAAAACTCAAATTCCTAAAAGTCTGGACTTACTGGACTAGTTGAGATTAGAGGACTCCCTGAGACTGTTGCCCTGAAATACTCTTTAAAATTGAACAAAAACTGTTCCATGAGGTCATCTTTTAGCTAAATAACAGATTGGCTCATAAAATAAATAATACCACCTGTAAGTACTGTGTGCCTTTAAAAAATCACCTATATGAGACCAAACTGCCAACACTTACTCTAAAGCAAAGATGAGAAGACAAGCGGGTAGGGTAACTAGAATACTAGAAACAGAACAATCAGAATAGAAATAATGAAAACGTTGACACACTGTGTAAAATGCAACCAATGTTTGTGTGAAATGTAAAAAATTGTGTAGAAGTTGTTAAATGGGAACCTAATTTGCTATGTATACTTTTACTGAAAGGACAATAAAACATTATTAAAAATAAACTAAATTAAAAAAATACATGTCATTTTAAGTTACTTGTTTTATACATCAAAATAATAGCAATTATTTGTAAATGAGAACTTTAGACCATATAGTACAAATCAGCTGTCTTATCACCTTTTACCACCAAAGGAGCACCTCACAACTAATTATCCTTATTTGCCTATTTCTATAGCTATACCAAGGGAGCTCTGGTAGCGTAGTGCCTAATGCACTTGACTGCTAACCAGAAGGCTGGAGGTTCAAACCCACCAGCCGTCCTCAGAAGGAAGGTTGGGCAATCTACTTCCATAGTGATACTGCCTCGGAAACCCAAGGAGGGGTCTCTATGAGTTGGGTCCGACTCCCCGGCACTTAACAACAACATAGCTATACCAAGGAGCTCTGGTGGCTAGTGCCTAAGGGATTTGACTGCTAACTGGTGGTTCAAACCAACCAGCCAGTCCTCGGAAGGCAGATTAGGCAATCTACTTCCATAGAGATACTGCCTCAGAAACCCAAGGAGGGGTTGCTATGAGTTGGATCCGACTCCACAGCAGCTATACCAAAGCAAACCCAATGCCATAAAATCACTTCTGACTCATAGCAACCCCTATAGGGTCTCCAAGGCTGTAAATCTTTAAAGAAGTAGATTGCCTCATCTTCTGTGTAGCAGCTGGTGGGTTTGAAACACCAACCTTCTGGTTAGCAGCCAAATGCCTTACCCACTGCGCCACCAGAGCTAGTTTACGTTAATAGAGATTCTAGACTTCCTTATTGGGAAAGGTAGAAAAAAGACAGAAATCCAGCAGTTCAATTTCTAATTTTTTCAAGTGCCAGTGTACTGATGGGAAAGAACTCAGTTATGCCATTTGCATCACTCTGTCAAGTGTGACATACAAACTAACACTGCATTTTAGGTAGCATTTCCATCCATCCATCTTTATATTTTATTTTGGGGAGCTCTGGTGGTGTAGTGCCTAAGGCATTTGACTGCTAACCAGAAGTCTGGTGGTTCAAATCCACCAGCCACTCCTCTGAAGGAAAGTTGGGCAATCTACTTCCTTAGTGATACCTCCTCGGAAACCCAAGGAGGAGTCACTATGAGTCGGGTCAGACTCGACGCAGTGAGAGTTTGAGATCTTTATATTTTATCTTTTGCTTGATTTCTGATTTATTATAGAATTAATTTAAAAAATATGAACTGTAGCCCACAGATACAATCTGTAAATGCCCCCTTTTGGAGTACTTTTGCTCTACATGATGCTAAATTTATTTTACAAAAGGGGAGGCGTGGCGATTAATATCAAGACTGGGACTTGTATAATGACCAAAGCAAAGAGGAAATGCTTGGTCAAAATATTAAAGGGAATTGCTGTTCTCTTATCTAGCCCTTTCTTACTTGATTAGTGAACTATTTAGTAATCAGTCATTCTTGACAACATCTTGGGTGAATCATACTTTTTGTTTTCTGAATTTTCTTTCCTAGTCTCTGGCCTAGTGTTAGAGGAAATGCAGCTAGTCAGAGAGCATGGCATAAATCTTGGATTGGGGAGGTAGATGGATGGAAATATTGTTGGACCCAGGTGGACATGTGAGGAGTGTTAACCAGTGAGCCCAAGTAACTCGGCACCGTTTTTTAGGGCTGATAACACTTTTGAAATGGCAGAGACTGGAGGTAGGTTAGTCATCTTTTCCATTTTCCTTCCTGTTGTGATGGGAGCCAGACTTGTGCTTTTGCAAAGTTCGGTTCTTTTATGCGAACCATCCCTCGGTGCGCCCCTTACCCCATCTCAAGGACTTAACTCTCAGTTCTAATTTCCTCTCTCCTTTTCCTATTTTCTACCTCTATCTCCAGGATCCTGCCTATTAGAATACAAGCATACACCACGGTGGGTCAGATCTTAAAGAAAAGGAATCTATCTTCCCTTAGTGGCACAGCTTTTAGATACTTCCTCATTTTTCTGCTCCTCTTCTCAGCCAAATTTCTTGTAAGAGTTAAGTCTTTTATAATTTAAAAAAATTTGATAAGATACTTAAGACTTATAAAGAGAATATGTTAAGCATCCCTGTACCTGATACCTGGTTCAAGAAAAGAATGTTATATATCTTTGAAGCCCCATGTGTTCCTCTTCCCTCTCAGATACACTCACTCTCCAGAATTAAGACTTGTCAGGTTCTTTTCTTTAGAATCTGACTTGGTGTCCTCAAATGCTATACAGCTTAGTTTTGCTCTTTTTTTAATTTGGTATAAATGGACTCTAATGTATTCTTTGCACCTTTTTTTTTCTCCCCCTTTGAATCTCAGCTGTTGTAAATCATTTATCTCTGCATAGTTTCCCATTGTCTGAATATAGTGTAACTTATTTATCCAGTCTGCCACTGGTGGGCATTTAGACTATTTCCATTCTTCTTCCTCTTCCTTTACCTTCTTTCTTCTTTACTCCCTCCCTTCCTGCCTGCTGACTCCTCTTGCTCTTCTCCCTCACCCTCCTCCTTCACTTTCATCAGTGGTACTGTTATAACCATTTATGTTTCTGTATACTGGTGTTCATGTGCAAGAGTCCTCTGCTAGAACATAAGGTACACATCTCTTTAACTTTGCCAGAGTTCATTAAATGGGTTTCCAAGGAGCTCATACCAATTTATACTCCCACCAGCAGCATCCAGGTATCATACTTGTTCACCAATCTGCCATCACTTGATGTTGTCACTGTATTTAACTGTTAGATGCATGTGTGTCCTTGTTAATTGTTCATCTCTCCCCTTGCATGGAATGTAAGCTCTGCAAAAGCAGAACTCTGTTCACTGCTATGTCCTTACAGTTAGGCCCAGTCTGGCATGTAATGTACCCAGTAAATAGGTTAGGAATAAAGGGTACACTGTTAGAAGTCCCCTGACCAGTTTTGTGTTCAAGGCTCCAGAATATATATGTTATGCTAGATAATATACCTGCTCAACATTCCAGTTAATGAATGAGTTTGTGGTGTTAACTGTCTGGATTTCTTCAGAGAGTCATTTTCAAGTTTTCCTTATCTCCTTCCCTTCATGTCGGATACAAATAGTGTAGAATACACTTATTTCTTCACCTTCTATGGCCAAGAATTTAGCTACAGCTAAGTCCTGGCTAAGGAGCTCTGTTGGCACAGTGGTGAAAGCATTGGGCTGCTTGCTAACAAAAAGATCAGTGGTTTGAACCCACCAGCCACTCTGTGGGAGAAAGATGAAGCAGTCTGCTTCCATAAAGACTTACAGCCTTGGAAACCCTGTGGAGCAGTTCTACTCTGTCCTAGAGGGTTGCTATGAGTAGGAATTGACTGGATACCAGTTGGTTTGCCTTTTTTTTTTTTTTTTCCTGTAGAAGTCCTGGCTGCAGTCTTTCACTTTATCTCTCACAATAGCAAAGTCTCCACCTTTTCTCAAAAGCTCTTCCACCTGTCTCCAGAAGGGGGTGGGTCCCACATGCATCCCCTACTCTCCCTAGCATTAAGGGTTCTTATTTTCCTCAAAATCTGATTCTGCATACCCTTCCTATTTCTTCCTTCCTTTCATGGCTAATTTTCCAGAAATGTTGCTAAGACAATGTATTTGGTATCCAAATGTAGTATTACATGATACCTTACCACCTGTGGGTGCATCTTGTTTGATGGGTTTAGCAGTCATGAACTGCTCTGTTTCTGTACCCTTTCTGGGAGGGGAGTGTAGCAGTGACAGTAAGAAAGCCTGTTTCTTTGGGACAGACAGGCTAAGCATTCTTCTTGGCAGTATTGGATTTAGGACCTTACTCTAGTTTTGCCCTGAAATTAATTATAAGGAACATTGTGGATGATAGTCAAATTGAAATACGATAGAGTGTTTCTGAAGCACTTATTTTCTATGTCGGTGTTTATGTGCTCCTGAATCTGAATCCTGCCTCTGCAACTTAATAGCTGTGTGACCTTGGGAAAGTTATTAAACCTGTCTGTGCCTTAGTGTCTTATTCTGTAAAACAAGGATAAAAAGTACTACCTCTCTCTTAAGATTAATGTGAAAATTGAATCAGTTCATCCCATGCATGCAAGGTGCTCAGGAAGGTGCCTGAAACATAGCAAGTGCTCAGTAAACATTGGGTGGTATTGTTATGACCAACCACCTGTCTGTCAGGTTGTCATACTGTGGTAGCTTGCATGTTGCTATGATGCTGGAAGCTTTGCCATAAGTATTTTAAGTCCCAGCAGAGTGAACAGGTTTCAGCAGAGCTTCCAGACTAAGACAGACTAGAAAGAAAGCCCTGGTGCCCCACTTCTGAAAATTAGTCACTGAAAACCTTATGGATCACAATGGAACATTGTCTGACTTGCTTACTTTCGACATGTCATGAGAAGAGACCATCATTGCAGAGGACATCATGTTTGGTTAAATAGAGGGCCAACAAGGGCGAGGGAGATACTCCATGAGGTAGATTGATAAAACAACTACAACGATGAACTCAAACATGCTGGAGATCATGAGGCTCTCATAGGACCAGCCAACATATTTTTGGGTTGTACATAAGGTCACCCTGAGCAAAAGTGGAGCCTATGGCATCTGTCTGTCTATCTGCTGTTGTTATCATTATACTTTAAGCAAATGTTACATAATTTACATAGAAAGACAGCATCATTTGTGCCACAATTTACCAAAACCAAACCAAACTCACTGCTGTCGATTCGGATCTGACTCATAATGACCCCTCCTTGGGTTTCCGAAGCAGTATCACTATAGAAGTAGAGTGCCCAGTCTTCCTTCCGAGGAGTGGCTGGTGGGTTTGAACTGCCAGCCTTGTGGTTAGCAGTCAAATGCCTTAGGCATTATGCCACAGAGTTCCTGTGCCACAATTTAAGGGGAGAGTAAAGGCTTGACAGAGACTGAGAGGTAGAAAAAACATTGTCTGAAGTTGACATTCTTTTTCCCCACCCCTAATTTTTCCTCCTATGAGACCCCTAACCTAGACACCAAACTTTTGTCCAGTAAGGAAAGCCATGTTAATGTCTCCAGAGTATTTACTGATAGATTCATTCAACCATTGAGTACCTCTGCTGAGGTTGTTGTTGTTGTTGTTGTTATGTGCCGTCGAGTCAAACCCGACTCATAGCGACCCCTCCTTGGGTTTCCGAGGCAGTATCACTACGGAAGTAGGATTGCCCAACCTTCCTTCCGAGGAGTGGCTGGTGGGTAGATGCTGGGAATAACTGGCCTCCTATAACTACTAACTGGTATTTTTGGAGGTTCACTGTTTTGGAGGTAATTTTTAACCTAATGAAATGTACCATTAAGGAATAATTGTTTTTGAAATTAAAAAAAAAAAAAATGAGTGGCAGGTGGGGTTTTCCACTTACAGGCAAACATAGCCCTCACTCACTGCGGTCAAGTCGATTTCAACTCATAGCGACCCCTTCTTGGGTTTCTGAGGCAGTATCACTATGAAAGTAGATTGCCCAACCTTCCTTCTGAGGAGTGGCTAGTGGGTTTGAACTGCCAGCCTTATGGTTAGCTTGTTGTTGTTGTTGTTATGTGCCGTCGAGTCAGACCTAACTCATAGCGACCCCTCCTTGGGTTTCTGAGGTGGTATCACTACAGAAGTAGATTGCCCAACCTTCCTTCCAAGGAGTGGCTGGTGGGTTTGAACTGCCAGCCTTGTGGTTAGCAGTCAAGTGCCTTAGGCACTACGCTATCAGAGCTAGGCACTACCCCAGCAGAGCTCCCAACATATCCCTAGCTTACCTTTATAATGTCTGGATTTTATTCCTGGGGAAACCACCGAAATATTTTAAGCATGGGAGTAACGTGCACAGATTTGCATTTTTTTTTCTTCCAATTTTCAACATATTACCTTCTACAGAGCAAGAGAAACTACCAATCTTGAAACGAGAACTGTCAGATTCCTCATTTACTGGCATCCTGGGTGGCACAGATGGTTATTAAGCAGTTGGCTTCTAACTGAAAGGTTGGTGGTTTGAACCTACCTAGAGTGCCTTGGAACAAAGGCCTGGCAATCTGCTTCTGGGAGGTCACTCAGATTTGCATTTTCTAAAGATGATGCTGAGCTCAGAGATTGGGGAGGCATCGAACTTGGGACAGAAACTGGCTAGGAGACTCATGCCTTCTGCTTGATGAGGGTCTAAGTGGGGGTGGAGAGAAGGCACACATGTAAGAGATGGGAAAGGAGGAATGAACAGGACTATGTGGGGAAGGGGGGGTGGGGGGCAGCAAGGATGACCCACAAAATAGGTGTGAGCTGTTCATTGAGCTTGGGGAGATAATGACAACCTTGGATGGACACTCTTTGGTTTGAGGTCCCTGCTTACAGTCAGACTAGAAAAACAGACTAGCCAGTCGTCAATAGAAAGAAAGTGGGTGACGTTATCAGAGTAGGTCCAGTGGCCTAGGAATGTGTGGAGGAAGAACAGGAAGAACTGAAGTGAAAAATATCATTTACAGGATGAAGTCAAGGAGGAGCTCATGTAGAACCTTCTACAAGGAATAGTCAGAGACTTGAAAAGACAACTGGGAGAAAGTGGTGCCTACAAGCCCAGGGAAGACAGCCTGTTAAGGAAAGAATGCTCAGCAGTGTGAAATCCAAGGAAATCAACAGATAAAACCTCTGAAACAGATATTGGATCTAGCAGCTTAGGCACCAACATGTCATTGGCCAGAAGAGTTTCAGGGACAGTATAAGGTTGATGAAAGAAGCTGAGAGTGTGACTAGAAAATGTTCAGCCTATAAAGGGAAAGGAGATCAGTAATAGCAGTATGGATCAGACTTTGTCTTTTTTTCTTTGTTTTGTTATTTTAAAATGGTGTAGACTTGAACAGTGGTTCTTAGTGTGGTTCAGCTCCTCAGAAACCCTGAGGGTGTTGGGGTCCAGCCACCTGAGTTAAGGGAGCCACCAAGTCATCAGGATCCAACTGCAAATTGAGAACCACTGGACTAAGTACACTTATGTGCTGGACAGGGACAGAAAACCTGTTAAAGGGACAAGTGGGAGATAACTGGGAGAGAAGAGATGTTGGATGAAAAGTATGTCTGGAGAAATCTAAAGGAATGTCCCAGTTTTCAGCCGGGGACAAATGAAGATTCCCTTGCAATGAGAACAATGGGAAGCAGACCACTGTGGAGGCAGAGAAGGGCCTGCATTTGAGGATGTTTCTATCTGGTGACAAAGTAAAGTATTAAAATAAAATATGCAAAGACCTAGAGTTAAATCAAAAGGGAAGAACACGCTTGCCATTTCTCAATGAAAAAATTGAAAAAATTCAAGCCTTAAATTGTAATACTGAAGGATTCTTTGGGCCAAATATTAAATGATGCAGGAAATGTCAAAAGAAGATGGAAGAAATACACAGAGTCACTATACCAAAAAGAATTGGTTGGCATCCATCCATTTCAGGAGGTAGCATATGATCAAGAGCTGATGGAATTGAAGGAAGAGGTCCAAGCTGCACTGAAGGCACTGGTGAAAAACAGGGCTCCAGGAATTGATGGAATACCAATTGAGATGTTTCAACAAATGAATGAAATACTGTAAGCACTCACTCATCTATGCCAAGATATTTTGAAGACAAGTTACTTGGCTAGCTGACTGGAAGAGATCCACATTTGTGCCCATTCTAAAGACAGGTGATCCAAAAGCATGTGGAAATTATCAAACAAAATCAATAATACGCACAAGTGAACTTTTGCAGAAAATATTTTCGAAAGATGATTGCAGCAGTACATCGATGTGGAGCTGCCAGAAGTTCAAGTTGGATTTGGAAACGTATGTAGAATGAGGGATATCATTGCTGATGTCAGATGGGTCTTGGCTAAAAGGGAAAAATACCAGAAAGATGTTTAGCTGCAGTTTTATTGACTTTGCAAAGGCATGCAACTGTGAGGATTGTAACAAATTATGGATAACATTGTAAAGAATGAGAATTCCAGAACACTTAATTGTGCTCATAGACCAAAAGACAGTCGTTCAAATGGAAGAGGAGGATATAGTATGGTTTAAAATCAGGAAAGGTTTGTGTCAGGCTTGTATATTTTTACCATATTTAGTCAATCTGTATGCTGAGCAAATAATCCAAGAAGCTGGACTATATGAAGAAGAATGTAGCATCAGGATTGGAGGGAGACTCCTTAACAACCTTGCTTGCTGAAAGTGAAGATGACTTAAAGCAGTTATTGAAGAAGCCTTCAGTAGAGATTACACCTCAACATCAAGAAAATAAAAATCCTGACAATTGGACCAAATAAGCAACATCATGATAAATGGAAAAATGATTGAAGTTGTCAATGATTTCATTTTACTTGGATCCACAATCAATGCCCATGGAAGTAGCAGTCAAGAAATCAAATAATATATTGCATTGGGCAAATCTGCTGCAAAACAAAAAATAATAATAAACCCACTGCCATCAAGTCAATTCTGACTCATAGTGACCCCCCATTGGTTTTCCAAGGCAATAAATTTTTACAGCAGTAGATTGCCCTGTCTTTCTTCTGTGGAGTGGCAGTTCAAACCCACCAGCCACTTCACAGAAAGAAGACAGGGCACTAAGCTGTGCCTGACCCAAGCCATTGTAAATTCAATCGTCTCATATGCATGTGAAAGCTGAACAAAGAATAAGGAAAACTGAAGAACTGATGTCTTTGAATTATAATGTTGGTGAAGAATTTTGAGTACACCATGGATTACCAAAAGAAGGTACAAATATATCTTTGAAGAAATATAGCCAGAATGCTCCTTGGAAGGGAGGATGATGACACTTCATCTCATGCACTTTGGACATGTTGTTATCAGCAGGGACCAGTCCCTGCAGAAGGACATCATGCTTGGTAAGGTAGAGAGTCAGCAAAAAAGAGGAAGACCCTCGACAAGATGGATTGACACAGTGGTTGCAACCATGGGCTCCAACACAGCAGCCATTGCAAGGGTGGCACAGGACCACTCAGTGTTTTGTTCTATCCTTTATGGGGTGTCTCTGAGTTTGGAACCGACTCTCTGGCAGCTGAGAACTATCTGGAGACTGGCTTTCTTTGAAGCTGAAGGCAAGATTGTTTGGGATCCAGAGAGGTTGAGTAGTGAAAGTTTCAAGAACTGTCCTGGGGAAGGAGTTACTCTGAAGCAGGCCAACCAGAGAACTAGGGCTTCCAACCCATTCATTCTGGTTCTACCCCCCTGCTGAGAATTTGCATCTCCAGTCCAGATACACAAAATAAGAACTTACATTTTAACAAGATCCCCAGGTGTAGATTCTGATTCAGTATATCTGGGTTGGAAATGCAAATTCACAGCAGGGAGTGGAACCAGAATGAATGGGTTCAAAACCTTGCAGAGAACATCCTGGAGGCTACTCTTAGACTAAAGGTAGTGATTATGTCGGGTTTAAGTATCACTTCTGTGGTCCTTTGTAGGCTCAGCTGGGATTTTCTTCAGCACTTGGCAGCCCAGGGGACGTTTGTTCACCCAGGGAATGGGTCATTGTCCTCTGCCCTATGAAACCTTTCCTGATTTTTCCCTTCATTGAACTCCCATGAGATTACTTTGAACCATATGAAACTGCTGATATTCAATGCTGTTTTTTTTTTTTTTTTAAAAAAAAGCCTTTTATAGTTTACCCAGCACTTTCTATGAATGGTTATTATACTTTTTATTTCATGTTGTAATTACTGGTTTCCAGATATTTCTTGCCCCTCAAACCTGTGAGCTCTGTGAGGGCAAAAAGAGTGTCACCTTCATCTCTTTATCCCTCAAGTCCAGCTCAGTGACTGAAAAAGTCACAGACACATGAAGGTTGTCACACAGACATTTGTTGACATGAGCTGCAGTTTTAAGTTAAGCCACTACGTGTACTTTAATTTAAAAAAAAAAAAACCCATTAATGGATATGAGCCCTTTTTACCGAAATAGCATTTGTGCAAGGGAATGTAACATGTAATGCTAAATAATAAAAGGACTGCAAAGCACTTTCCTTAATGAGACCTCCACGTTGCGGGCGTTCTTGCATGTTTGCATGGTGGTGTTGGTCGTGACAGCGATAACCACGAATATCACGAATGTAAATCTCCAAGTTCCAGCCAAAACACATGGCTGCCGAGATCTTATGGTTTAGAATTAACAGAGTGGCTTTGTGCCAAAGATCGGGGAGGTCGGAGGGCTACAGCGCTTGCCGGCTCGCTCCCATCCCTTGCCGCATACCCGGTTTTCGGAGCAGGTAGTAAGTGACAGGGCGGTGCGAACAGCGACTGGCCCACCCACCGACCCAAGACCTGGCGGCTGGGAGGAGGTGGCCGGCCAGCATGCAGCGGCGCCAGGAAGCCACGCTGGGCTGCTGCGGGCTCTGCGACTGCCCGGGAGAGGCCGGAGGTAACGCGGTGGGTGGGGGAAGGGGTAGCCGGCCGGTTCAGGTGCTGCCTTGGTGGCGGGTATCCTCCTTCTGCTGCTTTTGTCTTTCCCTTGCGGTCCCTGTAGCTGCTCTTTCCTCTCTTAGGAGGGTGTGGGCGCAGGGTCCTAGGAGCCTGGATGGGACCTGAGTCGTTGGGCGGTGAGAACGCTGGCGCAGCAGGCGAGGACCCCTGAAACCGAGAGGATGCAGGTTTTAGGTGACCGCGATGGGATGTACATTCGTAACAAGCTGCGAGCCGCTTCCGCTTCCGCCAAGCTTGAGCCTTGCTACCGCCGACTTTGAGCATTTACACCTCGGCTTCTGCTGGTTTGGGAACCAATCCGTGGGAAGTAATTGAAATGCAGAGCTGAGAAGCACTGCCGTAGTCTCCCTCTCTCTCCACTCCTCCCTCCATTTCGCTCAACCGTGCCCCCTCCCCACTCCTCTACTCCACCCATTTAAAAAAAAAAAAAAACACTTCTGGTGCAGAGGAAAACATATCTGCTGTGGATCATTTTTGTGTTATCAGAGGATGAGGTTTTGGCTGAGGAATGAAGAAATGGCCCTAGAAGAAATGGTGCAGAGATTAAATGCGGTTTCCAAGCATACTGGTAGGAGGAGCTGCGGGTCTTAAATTATATATTCTTAAGCATGTCATCATTTGTTGAATTTTAGGGAAATGCTTCTAATTTTTCTTAACAGCCTTCATTTTTTTCCCCTAGCATTGATAATGGGGAAGAACAGATATGATGGGCATTTGTCTGGTAACTGTTGTGTTTCTGTTGACTGTCAGCATGGTTTTATTTGGCACAGGATAGTTAAAATAATTGCAAATTAGT
Source organism: Orycteropus afer afer (assembly GCF_000298275.1). NCBI lineage: Eukaryota > Metazoa > Chordata > Mammalia > Tubulidentata > Orycteropodidae > Orycteropus > Orycteropus afer. Next base: position 6,516,644 of record NW_006921676.1, on the reverse strand, counting down.
GACACCAGCTTTCTAAGAAATGTATCGATCACAGATTGGTCTCATCTAGTCTGAAATCGGCTCATTCAACCTGCACTTCGTATGCGTTTGCAATAGTAGCAATGGAGACAGCAGAAATATTTGTGAACTGAAAAGAATTTGAGCCCAGGTATTCAGAGCCATGGTGTAGGGGATGGTGGAGTTGCTTGGAGCTCATTCTGAAGAAAAATCAGGTTAATCAGGTGGTTCTTTTTCTTCACCAAATGCAACTTAAATGTAAGGCAAATATTTGAAAATGGTGTGGTTTAAAGAGTAGGAGCCTAGCAAAATTGGACACTCATGTTCTGTGTTAATTAAAAGGTTACTTAAAATTAGCTTTTAAGAGCATTTCAAATTGATTTGTTTAGATTTAAAAAAAAAAAACTGAGATGACAGCTTGTATCTTGCTGTTGGCTTTCAGTTAGTCGCATCTGAGTTTTCATGCTGCGTTATGCATGAGGGATAGAGTCTGCATTAACTAGTTTTCTTTGAAATGAAGAGGAAATAATGATTCAAAGTAAGTTGCCAGTTTTTTTCCCCTCTGAAATTTCCCTATGTTGTGTTATACACCATTACCTTATCTTCTAAATAATACTTCCCTGGAGATTAGAATTTTGTCAATTATTTGATTTGGGTGGAATGTCTCCTCTCTTCCTCTCTCTGTCTCTGATAAGTAGTAGACCCTGATGGACTTTGAGAGCAAAACAATGCTTAAATCAATATAAACTTCATGTGTGGGATGGTCTAATCAAGACTTCTGAAGGCATGCAGTTTTTCATGATGAATTTTGTGATTAAAGCTACTTGGGTTTATTGTATATGAGTCAAAATAAAAGATAAGATAAAGCCTTTTTTTAAAAAAAAAATGCCATCAGTCTTATTCTTAGAGACATAACTCCCTATTTCTGAAACTTGAGTTGACTTTTGCTAGGTGCAAGATTCAGTGTGTGGTATATGCTCAAGGACAAAGTGGGCTGTTGGATTCCTAGGGAGTGCTTCACAATTGGCCCTGGAGGTGGGAAAGGAGAAAGCACTTAGCTAGCTCTTCATGCCCTCTGCATTTGGCTTGATGTCAAAATTACTAGGGAATGGAACTATTCCAAAGAGTGATGTCACTCCCTAGGTTTTTAGGGACTAAGGTTTCTTTCTGAGCTCTGAAAGATGTATGCATGTTAAATTGTAAAAGCATTATGTTAGAAGAAGAGTAGTGATATTAACCACTTACTGAATGTATGTTGTGAGCCAGGCACTGTCCTAGGCCCTTCTTATGAACTCTTATAAATAGTAACTCTCAGATGTGTGTCCTTCAGACACATCTGTACTACTAGCAGTTGGGGATTTCATCAAGACTCTTTTAAAAGTAGTTAACAGATGACCACTTTCATGGATATCCAAGATTGTTGAGTTAGGGCAGAGGACTCCTTCTGCATCCATATCCATATTTGCCTCCCGTTAACATTGGCCTCTTCCTTCAGGACAAATCCAATTTTTACTGATGTTACCTGTGAAGGATCAGTGAGCAGAACTTATTTATGATTGGAGGCTGTAAAAAGCGTAATGCGATGGCTCTATATCATGTGGCATTGACAGGGCACCATCCAAAGAGCGTGGGAGCATGTTCCACCTTCTCAGGCAGGGAGAATGATGTGCCAGTAAATCTGATCACCAGCTTCAGTTTAAATTCCAGGTGCTTCCTCAGAAAAATTCCTCATCTGAAAAGAGTGGCTTTTAATTTGAGGTCATAGAGTTGTTCTTGCTCCCATCAGATTAGTGGCAGGTGTGGGCTGATGTGACTGAGACACTGATCTGGTTAGTTGGTGTAGTCACTCAGAGCAAGAGGTCCTGACCCTTTTAGGACTTGGTCGTAGCTGATGGCTTGGATACAATGACAAAGCCTTTCATGGAATTATATTGCTATTTCAGCTGCACATAGTTGGGCCCGTTGGGTAGCTTCACGGTCATTTTCTTTGTCTGCTGATCAAGACACTACTGCTGCCTTGTTTTAATTTCAGATTTATATGTTGCTTCCACTCACCCAGAGCATTCATTATCTAGGTCAATACGCATGTAAAGGAGGATAATGTGTGCTATCCGTATGTCTGTGAGTCTGTGACCTTGAAAATTTAAATATTATATACCCTTCTCAACGTAATCATTAATAACAAGGCCACATCACCTTCCAGTAACAAAAGGCTCTCCTATCTGGTAGGGTTCTTTTCTCAACATTTTTGTCTGTTTTGGTTTTCTCTTTAGATTTGCTGTAATTGGTGAAAACATAGGAAACATCTGAGAGAGAAATGCTATGGACCTAGCTGACTTAAGAATTTAAGGGAAACATCAGTTTCAAACTTGAGCACACATCTGCATCACCTGGAGGGCTTCTTCCAACAGATACCTGGGCCACACTCTAGAGCTGCTGAGAATTTGCATTTTTAGGATACAGGTGCTGCTGATGCTGCTAGTCCAAGAACCAAACTTTGAGAACCACTGTAGTAGAAGTAGGAGCCCTAGTGATGCAGTGGTTAAAGTGCTCAGCCACAAACCAAAAAGTCAGCAGTTCAAACCCACCAGCTGCCCCACAGGAGCAAGATGAGGCAGTCTGCTTGCATAAAGATTTACAGCATTGGAAAACTTATTGGGCAGTTCTACCCTATCTTATAGGGAGCATAGTGCCTAAGGCACTTGACTGCTGATCAGGAGGCTGGCGGTTCAAACCCACCAGCCACTCCTCAGAAGGAAGATGGGGCAATCTACTTCCACAGTGATACTGCCTCAGAAACCCAAGGAGGGGTTGCTATGAGTTGGGTCCGACTCGATGGCACATAACAACAACATGAGTCAGAAGGATTCTGTCAGTGGGTTTGGTTTTGGATTTTGGTAGTAGAGGAATCTTTGAGCCTAGCCTCACCTTCTCCGATAATTGACCCTGAACAAAATATTTAGCTCTTAAGGATGGATAGATGGATGAGTTTGCATACAAAGAAGTAAAAAATTTAAACTATGTCATATTTTAAGGTTTAGTGCTCCCAGTGAAGACTGACAACTTCTAGCTGTTTACATATTGAACAAACAAATCATTAATTTGCTTTAGAACATAAATTTGACAATAAATCACATTCCACCTCACATTCTTTGTTTGGGGTCTAGCTGTGATACCTACACAATGTGGACTAAATGTCTCTTTTCCCACCTGTTCTGTCCCTCTTCCTATTTTCTAGGCTTTAGTGCTCTTCTAAACCAAGTGTACCACAGTCAAAGGGGGTGGGGTGTTGAGGGCTTATTCTGGTACTATCATTATAGCACTTTTGTATTTGTATACCAAAATCCCAAATCTAACTCACTGCCATCAAGTCAATTCTGACTCATGGCGACCTCCACTGGGTTTCCAAGGTTGTTAATCTTTACAGAAGTAGATTGCCTCATCTTCCTCCTATGGAGCAGCTGGTGGGTTTTAACCACTGACCTTCTGGTTAGCAGCCAAATGCCTTACCCACTATACCACCAGAGCTAGTGTTTACCCTTTTAATGTGTTCCTTTTAAAAATAATTTTTTAAAAGAACTCAAGCATCTCACAATAATGTTTGTAAGCCACATAAGTGAGGGGAACTAGTTCTGTAGCTCAGGTCTCTGGAGAACTCTGAAGTAGGAACATGAATGTACCTTTTGTGACAGACCTGAACTGCAAAGGTTCTTTGTTGCAGAAACAAATGGGGTTGGAAGAGAGAGAACATGGAACAACAAGCTGAATGCTTAAATATGTAAAAAGTGATCTGTCAGGGAAACAATGCTGCCACATTCTTATTTTTAATTTGTAGAGCCTGTACCCTGCGTAAGTGTTTGTTTCTAAGGGATATTCATTTTCCTGTGTTCTGTGTTTTTCTAAAAGAAACTATTCAGTTGTGTGGCTGTCAATTGGTTAATCTTCATGAAACCAATTAATTAGGCTCCCTTCCCTTGGGGTCCTCTGACCCCCACATTCAGAAGAGTTTGTTTCTAAACTGTGGGCCTCATTTGCCCTCAGGACTAGCTTATCTCTAGTCCTGAGGTGGGCTGTGCTCTCACATTATTTCTGGTAGCCATGTTGGAACTTTGTCCTATTCTTTTTAGAGAACTCTTCACCTTGTACTGGGAACTCTGTTGGCATAGTGGTTAAAGCATTTGGCCGCCAACCAAAAGATAGTGTTTTGAACCTACCAGCCGTTCTGCCAGAGGAAGTTGAGGTAGTTTCATAAAGATTTACAGCTTTGGAAACCCTATGGGGCAGTTCTGCTGTGCCCTAAAGCATCATTGTAAGGTAGAGTCAAATCAGTGACAGTAGGTTTTTTGGTTTTCATCTTGTACTTACTAGGGTTCCTCTAAGATGGGACTTGTGTGGTTCTGCTTCCCAGGCCCATATACCAGCTCTCTGTTGTTGTTGTTGTTATGTGCCGTCAAGTCGGACCCGACTCATAGCGACCCCTCCTTGGGTTTCCGAGGCAGTTATCACTACGGAAGTAGGATTGCCCAACCTTCCTTCCGAGGAGTGGCTGGTGGGTTTGAACCACCAGCCTCCTGGTTAGCAGTCAAGTGCCTTAGGCACTATGCTACCAGAGCTCCTTACCAGCTCTCTAAGGCCTGTAAACACAGGCATTGGGACCGATTCCCACAATCTTTGATTGGCATCAGTGGCACTGACTCCCTCCTTGTTTATCTGTTTACCTGTCTGTTGTGAATCCCATAGTCATCAGAAAATACCTGCTATCACTCCTGGTAGAGAATTCTGGGATCTTTTATTATCATCTGATGTCCCATCTGCTTTGTGCTTCCTTGATCTCTGGTGTTCTGCCTCCAGCTGAGCTAAAGAGTCTACCAGAAGGATAAACTCATTCAAGGAAGGCTTAGAGAAAGATATTTGTTTTTCATCCATGTTTGGTTGGGTCTTGTGAATGTTCTCTTTGTACTTATTGTCACTGATAATCTGATTTATTTTTACTGATGTTAATAGCCACATCTATGGATAATTGATATCAACTCCATAAGATTTAAAGTTCTACAACCACAGCTACTTTTTTAATATCAAATCTTGGTGAACAATGGAATGACAATTTTTATGGAGGCTTCTTCTGTTTTATATCTATATACTCAGCACAGGGAAGGACCAGGATAGAAAATAATCCATTCCCATTCCCCAATCATATTTCTTTCCTTTTTAATTCTGATTTGGATGAAAGTTTACAGAGAAAATTCATTTTCCATACAGGAGTTCATACACATTTGGTTTCATGACATTGATTGCAATCCCCATAATGTAACAGCTCTCTTCCCATTTCCTCCCTGTGCTTACCTGTCCCCTGTGTCCTTCTTTCCTATGCATTCCTGCCCTCTGAGCTATTTCTCTATACAAATACTGCCCTTCTAATCTCTCATGGTTGATCATTCTAAGGAGTGGACCTATCTATTGTAGATGTTCACCTTACACACCTGTCTATTGTTTGGCTGGGAGCCAAGGGAGTATGTTCAATTCCAGGGTGACTAGGGGCCATAATCTCAGGGTTTCACCAGTCTCTATCAGAACAGTAAGTGAAGTTTCACACTACTTTTGTTGTTGTTGTTTTAGTTATTTAGGTATCTAACCTAGCATAGAACATACATTTTAGGTTTTTTAGACAAAATACAAAGGAAAAGCAAATGTGTGTTATCTCTTTCAATTGTCCTGGAATCAGAGGTTAAAATGTTATAACCAAGAGGAATTGTAGAGATTAACATTTTCTCAATGTCATAAATCCATTTACTGGGAAAGCTAAACATAGAATCCAGACTTTGTGGTGGTAGTGGTTGTTGGGTGTCATTGACTTGGCTCCAACTCATAGTGACCCTGTGTACAACAGAATGAAACACCGCCCAGTCGTGTGGCAGGCTTAATCCTTGCTTTACCTGAGCCCATAATTGCAGCCACTCTGTAAATCCATCTACTGAGATCTTTCCCTTTTTTCACTGACTGTCCATTTTACCAAGCATGATATCCTTTGGGGAGTTGTCCCTTCTGACAACATGACCAAAGTAGGTTAGATGAAGTCTGGCCATGCTCACTTCCAGGGAGCATTCTGGCTGCAGCTATTCTAGGACGGATTTGTTCATTCTTCTGGCAGTCCCATGATACTATCAACATTCTTTGCCAACACTACAACTCAAAAGCATCAACTCTTCTTCCATTGTCCTTATTTATTGTCCACTTTTCACATGCATATGAGGTGATTCAAAACACAATGGCTTGTGTTAGGCCCACATGAGTTTTCAAAGAGACATCTTTGCTCTTCAACACTTTTTTTTTTCTTTCTCTTTGCTCTTTATTTTTATTTATTTATTTATTTTATTGTGATTTGGCTGAAGATTTACAG